>NC_067485.1:76709845-77082345 GCF_947179515.1 Apodemus sylvaticus | reverse complement strand
CATCAAGCCTCCTCAGGAACTAGGGCCTCCCTTCCCACTGATGCCAGATAAGGCTATCCAAAGGAAAGACAGGGACAAAAAAATGGAGGAGAGATTGAAGTAAAGGCCATTCAGAGACCACACCATCTAGGGATCCATCCCATCTACAGACACCAAATGCCCACACTATTGCTGACGCCAAGAAGTACTTGCTGACAGGAACCTGGTATGACTGTCACCTGAGAGGTTCTGCCAGTGCCTGACTAATACAGATGCAGATACTCACAGCCAACCACCTAACTTAGCCAGGCCACCTCAATAGTAGAGCTAGAGGAAGGACTGAAGGAGCTGAAGGGGATTGCAACCCCATACGAAGAACAATATCAACTAACCAGACCACCCAGAGCTCCTAGGGACTAAACCACCAACCAAAGAGTACACATGGAGGGATCTATAGCTCCAGGTACATATGCAGTAGATATGGTACTATTTTTAACCATTTGGTTACAGACACTAAATAACTGCTCATTTTCTTACGTGTTTGTGTGTGTGTGTGTGTGTGTGTGTGTGTGTTTCCTGCCATGTCAGTCCTACTTCTTTTTAAAGGTATATAGCCTAGTATTCATGAAATCTTTACCTTAGGGACCCACAATTCCAATCTCTAATGGGAGAAAGAAAATTAGGGCACCCTTTTTCCGTTAAGGAATATTTTGTGGAGGTTTCTCATCTGAGAGACATACAGAAGAAGCTTCTATATGAAAAAGTCTGCCCAGTTTATCAGTCTTTGTACTCATTCCTATAACCTTTTCTAGAGTGTGCTATCTTAAGCAATCTGGGTACCACTGTCTTCTATTGTTCTTGCTGCAGCTGCTATCTTTCTACTCTTTAGGCAAATGCACAGTGATATCTCAACTGATGAGGTGTGGACATGAGCATCTGCTCACGCACATCCTTTTGCAGCGAAGCCTATGCCCCCAAGCATTTTCTAGCTGACAAGTTCTCTGTGCATATGCAGCATTTTACACATACCAAGAAGATGCTTATGTGTTAAAAGCATGAAAAATGTGATAGTAACAGATGAAGATTTTCCTCTGGCTTCTCTAAGTTTGTAATGGTTACAAACATTTTTTGTTTATTGTGATCAGAGTGGTCAAAGTGAGGTCACTTTGACTTATTTGGAGGCAAACAAATAGCAAAAATCTGTGATTTCCAGAATCCAAAAGATTTTAATTGGAGATAAAATGGATAAAAGGATTTATGAAATAAAAGTTTAAAGTAAGACCACACCAAGCTTACCTGTGACAGCAATGACCATGGAAAGCATGCAATTATAGACACAGAAGGCTGGTATCTGTAATATTGATATGTTAATTTTGGCTCAGAGGTAAAAATAATGAATATATACATTGACCATCATCAATTCTTTGTAAGATGTATAGATTAGGTGTAAGTATGCTAAAGAGGAATCATACTAGGTACACATAGAATATAAAAGGCAGAGAAATTGTTCTGCATATTACCTGTAGTCCTACTCATAGCGTGATGAGTTCTGAGAGCTTTTTGTTTACAAGGGAATTCAGTGATTAGAATTAGTTGACTGAATCAGTGTAAGTGGATAAAGAATAGAAATGGTGTATAGAAATAAGACCATCAGCTTTTTCATTTAGATCCCATAATATCTTTCATATTAAATTTTTAATCCAATAATTCAGCTAATAAAGGAAGCACCTTATTACCCAAAGGTATGTTGTGATACAGACAAGACATATTTCCTATGATATTCTCAGAAATAATACTTCTAATCATCTACTAAGCACTTTTCAGAGTGATGAAATTCCCAAACTCTTCGATTCCTTTAAATACCTTAAAATATAAATTAAATATGTACAAAGCCATGCCTGGGAATGTATTTGCATTTATGTTATGAGAATAGGCAGTATATGGGGTTTTTAGCATATTGTACCATGAACATGGCCTGCATGGGCTTTGTGCAGAATACAAACATCTCTTGCATTGAACTGATTGAAGTGAAAAGAAATTATAGGACTGAGTCTTAGTTGAACAGGCAATAGAAGGCTAGGGCTGATTAGCCTATTACAGCTTTAATGTTCAAGGAGGGATTATGGGTGGCTGAATCAGGGTTGATTGGTACAGAAGCCATCAAGGTAGTCAATAAAGAAAGAACTTAATAACAACTGGAAAAATAAAATCAAAGACAATAACTTCAGCCAAGCTCCCAGGGGCTGAGTGATTCAGAACTGATGCTTTGTGCTTCATCTGCAACACATGCTATTTATCTCAGCTCCTGGAAACAGAGTGTGACCTACAGAGCATCCTGTTTACTGTGTCAGGAAAGCACATTTTCCACTGAAAAGAAAATGGTTTAAGAATCAAGGAAACAAGAACAAACACAAAGCCAAGCATGCAAGGGTCCACATTTGTCACTCACTCAAAATGTCATGTCATCTTGAACATGTCTTCTGTTTTCATGAGTATGGTACCCAGGTCTAATCACATTCCAACCCCTCTGGATTGCATGCCATTAAGTACTTTTAGAAAATGTATAGCCGGGACACAATAGAAATTAAAAGTTCACACAAGCAAGTGGTGAAAGAATAGAACTTTGGGAGTTTGCTTCAACTGATGCAATTGGTTTACAAGATCATTTGTGACTTCCTGCCCACTGTGTCTCTGTACTCCCATGCTTAAAATAAGAATGGTTATTAAAAGTGATTGATGATCTACAGCTGTGATATTTATTTTCATTGAATAATATTTTGTAGCCAGGTCTAGTAAATCAGATCAAAAGCACTGATAGACTTTCTTCTTTTCCTATTACAACATGAAAAACACTGGGAAAACATTGCCATACATATACATATATGTATATGTGTATGTGTGTATGTGTATGTATATCTGCATGTGTATGTATATATGTATATTTATGTATGTGTGTATATATATGCACCATGTATACATATATACATATTTGTGCATATATACACATATATGTATATGCATATATACTGTGTATATATATGCATATATATGCATTTATGTATGTATATATACATTCCTTTTATATCTCTAAGTGTTTTATTTCTGTATTTTCCAATGCTGCTGTTATTCTTAACAAGTTTCAGATAAAGGAATGGTCGAAAACTTATTTTTTTCTCTCAACTATTTCAAATTGTTCTGATCATTGTAGCTTTGTAGAAGGTTACATTCAATTGCATGTGCACTTCAAACAACGCTATGGATCTTTGGATGAGTACATAGGAATAACTGGTCCTTTGATTATTTTTCCCCTGAAGTTTGAACATTTGCTCATGAAGGCTTTCCTGTGTTTTTATTGTTGACATTCAAATGGAATTGAACCACAGTTCTCACTTGAGATCGTTTCTTACAATTTCCCAATGTAGTTGCTTCCCATCCTGGCTGTCAGGATGATGTAATCAGAAACAAAGTACATTTTATGATAAATGCCTCGGGGTGAATGTAGCTCACAAAAGATATTACAACTTTCCCTTCTTTTTACTTTCTCGAAAATAAATCTTGCCTTAATATTAGCTACTTCTCAAAACAGGAAAGGAAAAACACAGAGATATGGATACACATGCATTCTCATCAAGGTGTGCTGATGCAGCTAAGAGGTGGCCACATTAAGCTTTATTTACCAAATCCCAGAAGAGCTAAACATTAGCATGTTTTGCCCTGAGTAACTAGGTGTGACATGAGATAAGAAAGACCATCTTGTGGATGCAGATAGCTCTTCCCAAAGTCAATTAAAATGGCATGGGTTGTAAACACTCCTGGAAGAGGCTGCCTTCCATCCACGGGGCTCAGTCTGGGCAACTGACAAAATAATCAGACACCAAGAACAGAAGTGTGACCTATTAAATGAGTTGGCGGTAGAAGTCTGAAGGTGTTGGGGTGACTATGTGGATAGGCTAATGAGATGGTGCTGGTCTGTGGGAACTGCATAGACACAGCAGGATCCCAGGAGAGCTGCTAAAAGCACACACCAGGACAGAGTTTCAGCAGATGAAAGGGCCTCTGTGGCCATAACATTGTTGACAGATGGTGAGTGGGATTAGAGATGAGTAGTGTTGAGTCCCCAAAATATAACAAACACACAGTATTTATATCATGGGTTGTAAAATATGAAACCTACTATGTCAAACTATACTCAATAATCACTCCAACTACATTAAGCACTTCTCTTTCCATACCATTAAATAGCAGGACTCACAGGTTAATAGAGTGGGCTTTGGTTGGTTTGTTTGTTTTTGTTTTTATATCCAGTGATAGAATCATTTAACTCTTTGTCCAGGCCAAAATCTCTCTTTCCTAGGTCAAATACAGACTCAAGATACAGATCAAGGATCTGTTGTTTATAAAAACTACATGAGCAGTTATGTAATATGTAGATATTATAGCATTCTGACATCTGCCTGAGGACAGAGCCAGATCACAAACTGTCTTCCAAATACCCATGTTCATGTTCATATATCAGTGTTATGACCAGACTTCATCAAACAAGCTCCAGGCTATAGCAGACTATCATTTGTGTAGAAATCCACAACCGACCAGAGGACTGAGAATAAGAGGCAGAAGAGAGCTCCACCTTAAATAAAGCAGGGTATAACTCTTTGCAAGGCATAAGGATCTTAGGGGAAGAAGGGTAGGAAAAAGGGAGAAAGAAAACTGAGGATGTGGAGATATGCAGTATAAAGATGTTTCCTGGACTTGGCATGACCACAGCACCCCTGAGTTTGCTGTACAAGACTTTCACAAGATTAGGCTCATCACCATTTCAGCATGACTAAAGGAGGGACCACTGAAACCCACCTCTAAGGAACGCTGCAATTGATGGGTGTTGGAGGAGGGAGTATTGCTTTCTTCAGTGATGCAGCCACTGATTAATTATCCTTGCCCCAGTAAGAACCTTCTGCTTATGCTTAGACAAGGAATTCCAATTCAACCTAGACATCCACGTGCAAAAAGAAGACATGAAGATAGGAGTGGAAGTGTTGATAAGAAGGATTCCAATAGGAAAGGGGAAGGGATGACTGGGAGAATGTGGAAAGAGGCTGAAATGAATAAAATTCTTTACATAAATATATGAAATTGCCAAATAACTTTTCTAAAGAAGTACTCAAACTATAATTAAAAACCTAATATCTTGCTGCTATAATACTTTGGTTTCCTCTTTGTGTTTGTATGCAAATATAATATGCACATGTGTGCATGTACTTGCGTGTGTGCATATGCATGTATATGTAGACACATTCACATGTAGGTTTGTATGCACATGAACATGAAGACAAGGAACAATCTTGATATCTTTCCTCAGGTGCTTTCCTCTTTCTCTTGAGAAGTATCTGTTTTGGGCTTGTAACATATCAAGTAGGCTAGGCCAGCTGGCCAGCCAGCTTTAGGGATCCATTTTGTCTGTCTTTCCAACACTGGGGTCATAAATCTGTTTTGACACCATGTCCATATGTTTTTTGAAACATGGGTTCTTCAGATGGAAATCAGTGCTTTTAAGAAAAACGCCCCACTGACAGCCTTCTCCCCTGACTTTATATATTTCTTGATGCCTAGAACACTAAGAGCCAGGCAGCAGTGACACAGCTCACCATTGCATTATACTAAATGATCTCCAGCCTTTACCAGCCCATCCTCTTATCAAGATTGATCATGTCTATGACGCTGACCTCTGCTTCCCAATCTGAGACTAGGATAGGTACTAATTCAACTGACTTAGAACCACATCAGCCACATGCAGTCTGAGGGCCAATGGATGGAAAACTGCTCGGGTCAGCAGTTTTCAGTTTGAAATGTCCTGAGTCTTCCTGGGGGGGCTTGTTACACTCAGATTGCTGCTCCCATCACAGACTTGTTGAGCCATGATCTGGGGCACAGTTACAGTGTGTTGAACAACTCCCTACTGAAGACCATAACCTTATATGATAATGCCCCTGCTTGTAATTGATGTAGCTTCCGCCCTCTTTGTTATGTGAATGGAAAACTCTAGAACTGAGAGCACTGTGAACGTGTATAAAGTAGATTGCTTCTCTTGGAGAAATGTCGTCCTCTAAGGAGCCAAATTTACCTACAAAGTTCATGGGGTCCAACAATTATTATATTCCTATTGTTATCAATGAGTTTTGTCTGTAACTATTTAATTTATATTGGCACATAAAATGTATACACATATATAATATACAAAAATATATGTATACAAACAGACACACAGACACATACATACTTCCATGCTAACCTCAAAAATAAGCATCCAGCTACCTAGATTGATAAAGAGCAACTTCAGATTGGTTTTTGGTTGTGTGCATATATGTATGGCATGCATTGTGTGTGTGTGTGTGTGTGTATGTGTGTTTGTGTATCTATGTCTGTGTGTGCATGTGTGTGTGTGTGTGTGTGTGTGTGTGTGTGTGTTATAGAGCAGAGGTTAGTTTTAAATGTATTCTTCCATTGCTCTCCACTTTATAGTTTTATACTGAGTGTCTGACTGACCTGGAAATTCACTAATTCAACTAGGCTTGCTAGGCAGCAAGTCCCAGAGATCTACCTGCCCCTGACTACCCAGGTCTGGGAAAAATGGTGTACATGATCTCCTATGGCTTTTTATTCAGGTTCTGGGGTCTGAATATAGGTCCTTATGTTCAATAATTTCATTTTACTGACTGTGCCATATTTCCAGCCTGGGTTATCTATTTTTAAAGGTAAGGTTTTCACTTCCATATAAATTGCCTAATTTGGGGATATTCAGTAGCAAACAAACCACTTGAATTCTCCAAGTCTATTAGGTTTTAGTACTGTAGTGCTATTTGGCAGTTGGTTATTCAGGGTAGACATCATCTCAAGACTAAGGTTTACTTAAGTTCAAGCTGCATCTCTAGTTGTTTCTTCAGAAAATGTTTTATTGCACTCATAATGCAATGGAAAATGGATAACTTTCAACACAAACTCACACTATAAGAAGTTGTGCAACTATTTGTAACTGGGAGCTATTTTGGAGGTATAGATACATGTCTTTGTGTCTTCTTCCAGACTCCCTATTTTTCATGTGGTGATTCTCAACAAGAAATGTAGGGAAATCTTGAGAACTGCAATATTTTGTAGGTTTTTTTTTTTATTCTCATCATAGAACCCTCTAAAGATGAATTGCATCTTTTATGGTAGTCTGCATCATAAAAGGTAGGAGATCACACACAAGCACTTTGAGTCTCTAGGTCCATGTTGGTACACAGAAGTTGTGATGGGGGCAGCAGGGATTCTTCAGAAATGTTTCTTTTCCCGGAACAGTGGCAGGTGTTTTCTCTAGTTTCTTAAATGCTTCCTAAGGAGGTGTCAATTATTTTCAGTCCATCTAAACGGCTGGCATCCTATTTACCTGGCAGCTGTGAACAATATTCCTTTGAGGTTATCCACAGCCACAGTTATTCAGATGCTAATTTTTGAACTACCTCTCTTCAAAAAAATTTTTTTAGCCATGAATACTCCAAATGGCTTATTTTGTTATGGATCTTTACCTTTGGAGTTTTCAGAGGCAGAGGCTATGAATGCATTTCTTGTTGGTAGTGCAACCTCAGGGACTCTATAGGTAATTCAGTGTGAGTCACCTTGAACACTGACAAGGACAATATATAGTCAATCAGATTTCACCCCTCAGCTGTGGGAATGCAGCATTTTCCTTATGGACTATCTAGTTATGGATGTCTTAGCCTGTGGAAATAAAGAAACTGGGACAAGTGCTTCCTTTCACTATAAATATTACAGATAGTAAGTTTGGAGTTTGTTCCTTTGTCGTGGTTAGCAAAAATAGATAAAGAGACAGTTTATGATGACCCCAGGAAATTCTTCTAATTTCACAGGAGCAACAGCCACTACTTATGTAAATGCTAGGTGATATGAAATAGCTGTCAAAATTCAGATAAAATTACAACTATGTAAGACAGGAGGTGGGATCATTTGAGGTCAATGACACCATAATAGAGATGTGACTGAGTAGAACAGAAAGTCTAATTGAACAAGATATAAAGTGATATGATAAGAATTTTGGTGCTCTTAGGACTCCTAAGAATAGGAACAGGTCTATATTTGACTCTTTTAACTGTACTTGAGACTCTTTTCCTCCAATTGGGTTACTTTGTCCAGCTTGGATATGAAAGCTTTCATCTTGACTTAATGTATCTTGTGTTATTCTGTCTGTCATCTGTTGGAGACTTTCTCTTCTTTGAAGAGGAAACAGAGGGGGAGTGGATCTGGGAGAGAGGAGAGGTTTGGGAAGGTAGGATGAGTGGAGGGAGGATAAACTGTAGTTGGGATATTAAAAATAAAAATAATATATTATATATAAATAATTTATAATTTATTATTTATCACTTGCAATCCATCCAAGGTTTAAATAGCAAGTATAATATCATTATCAGGTTTTATGAGACCTAGGTTGGTACCAATAACCTCCCTAAACCTCTCATTTATCTTGACATTGTTCCTTAAATCAGTGAGCCTCCCAGCTGTTTTCTGACCATACAAAGTCCATTGAAGTAGTTGCCTATTTATTTTAGTTGGATTCTTTAGATAACTATAACTGATAGAAGATATCTATATATATTAAAAGGGAAATTATTATAATGGCTTATAGAATATGGTCTGGTTAATCCAATAAGGGCTGTCTCCTAACCTAAAGAGCAAGAATATTATAGTTGTTTAATCTATAAGGCTGGATATCTCAGCTGGTCTTCAGTCTATATTGGAATCCCAAAGAAGCAGGTTCTTATACCAATGAAGGAATGCCTCCACAGCAAGGGAGAATAAGGGCAAGCAGGCCAAAAGCTTTCTTTCCGACGTCCTTTTATGTGGGTTACCACAAGAAGGTGTGGCTAAGGTTTAGGGCAGCTGTCTGACCTCTGATGATTTATGTTTTAGGTGGTTCTTTCACAACCTTAATTATTTCATAAATAAATAAATACATAAGTACATAAATAAATATCCTACACATGTGTTTCCAGCCACTGGACCTTCAGTAAATTTTAGATGTAGACAATAACCAAGATTAGCCATCTCATCATCCTTTGTAGAAGTTTTATTCTCTAGCTGTACATTAGACTTATGTTTTTTCCTTATTTGATTTTGTTGTGATAATATCATATTGTTGGTGAAGCCTTCTAAGATTCCTATAAGATTTTAGCCTCCCACACGAAACTCGTGTTTTATTTTCTTTTATACAACAGAGGGCTAATATCTAATATATACAAAGAAATCAAGAAGGTAGAACCCAGAGAACCAAATAACCCCATTAAAAAGTAGGGTACGCTCGGCTTCCCGCCAGTCAGGAGAGACTCACCTCCATCTTGATTTCGGACTCCAGAGAGCGGACAGACTGAGGTACACAAACATAATCCGAGGCCAACACCCCAGGGGTCTGAGCCTGACGGGCGTTGGCCTGCACCCAGGCCCTGGGCTGTTCGGGTAGCCATCGGGGTGCCAACCCAGCCAGGAGGTTTTTTTGCCCTGGCCGGCGCACGCGCCGCCATTTTGCCTACAGGACCCAGAGTGCTTGGGAGGGCAGAGACGGCTAATAAGCGTAGCCTGAGGCTAACAAAACGGGGGTCTAGGCCGCAAAAGGCACAGGACTGACCCCAAGAACTGGGCGACTTGGTGGGCCATCTGTGTGTCAACCCGCCCAGGAGATTGTTAGCACAGCAGACTCTCCCAGTGCTTTCGGGGAGCGCGGACGGACACGCCTGCCATCCGGGTCACCTGGCAGACCCAATTAACAGTCATAGCCCTAGGGGAACTTTGCTCGGACCTTGGCCTCCCAGGCTTTTGCCTGGACTCAGGGACTGGGCGGCCAGGCTAACCTTGTGTGCGCCAGCCTGGGTGGGGAATCTGCTGCCCAGCGGAGTGAGCGGAACACAGGGGAGGTCACAGCAGCATACACCTTCGGCGCTCCCTGGGGGTGCACACGGGCTCCATCTGGTCCACAGACACAATCTGGGGCAAGGCCTCAGGTGGAAACCCTCAGCTCAACTCTCTCCGCTTCAGATCAGCCTGGGCGGCCGCACCACATCTCCAGGTCCCTCAAGAGGCTAGCGGGGGCTTCAGGGCGGCCAGCTGGGAGAAGTCTGTGTGCTCCGGTAAATCCTGTGGGCCCCAGCGGGAGCCTTCAGGTGCCTGCTTCGAGATCTGAACAGCCTGGACAGCAGCACCCTGTCTACAGGCAGTGCAGGGGGTAAGCTGTGCACCAGAGGCCAACGGGGAAGGGGCAGCTTGCACTAGTGAGTCCAGCACTGACAAGACCAAGTAACACCAGTGAGAGCTAGATGGCAAAAGGCAAACGCAGGAACGTCACTAACAGAAATCAAGGCAATATGGCAACATCTGAACCCAATTCTCCTCTACGAGCATGTCCTGGATACCCCATCACACCAGTAAAACAGGATTTGGATTTAAAATCACTGGTCATGATGCTGGTACAGGAACACATGAAGGACATACTTAAAGAAATTCAGGAGAAAATGGATCAAAAGTTAGAAGCCCTTGCAAGGGAAACACAAAAATCATTGAAAGAAATCCAGGAGAATACAAAAGCCAACAAGGAGGAAATGCAAAAAACACTTAAAGAAATACAGGAGAACTTTGGTCAAGAGGCTGAGGTCATGAAAGACGAAACACAAAAATCTCTTAAAGAAATACAGGAGAACTTTGGTCAACAGGCTGAGGTCATGAAACAGGAAACACAAAAATCTCTTAAAGAATTACAGGAAAGCACAAACAAGCAAGTGAAGGAGCTAAGCAAAACCATCCAGCATCTAAAATCAGAAGTAGAAACAACTAAGAAAACTCAAAGGGAGACAACTTTGGAGATAGAAAGCCTTGGGAAGAAATCAGGGGACAGAGATGCAAATATCAACAACAGAATACAAGAAATAGAAGAAAGAATCTCAGATGCTGAAGATTCCATAGAAACCATGGACCCAACAGTTAAAGAAAATGCAAAATGCAAAAAGCTTGTAACCCAAAATATCCAGGAAATCCAGGACACGATGAGAAGACCAAACCTAAGGATTATAGGCATAGATGAGAGTGAAGATTTACAACTTAAAGGGCCAGCAAATATCTTCAATAAAATTATGGAAGAAAACTTCCCTAACCTAAAGAGAGAGATGCCCATGAATATACAAGAAGCCTACAGAACTCCAAACAGACTGGACCAGAACAGAAATACTTCCCGTCACATAATAATCAAAACACCAAATGTTCTAAACAAAGAAAGAATATTAAAGGCAGTAAGAGAAAAAGGCCAAGTAACATATAAAGGAAGACCTATCAGAATCACAGCAGACTTTTCAACTGAGACTATGAAGGCTAGAAGGTCCTGGGCAGATCTCATGCAGACTCTAAGAGAACACAAATGCCAAACAAAACTACTATATCCAGCAAAACTCTCAATCACCATAGATGGAGAAACTAAGATATTTCACGACAAAACCAAGTTTACCCAATATCTATCCACAAACCCAGCCCTAAAAAGGATAATAGGAGGACAACACCAATACAAGGAGGGAAACTTCACCCTGGAAAAAGCAAGATAGTAACCTTTCATCAAACCCAAAAGAAGTTAACCAATCAAATTTAAAAAATAACGTCAAAAATGATAGGAAGTAACAATCACTATTCCTTCATATCTCTTAACATCAATGGACTTAATGCCCCAATAAAAAGACACAGACTAACTGACTGGATACGTAAACAGGACCCTACATTTTGCTGCTTACAGGAAACACACCTCAGGGTCAAAGACAAACACTACCTTAGAGTAAAAGGCTGGAAGACAATTTTACAAGCAAATGGTCTCAGGAAACAAGCTGGAGTAGCCATTTTAATATCAGATAAAATTGACTTTCAACCCAAAGTCATCAAAAGAGACTCTGAGGGACACTTCTTGCTAGTCAAAGGAAAAATACAACAAGAAGAACTCTCAATCCTGAATATCTATGCTCCAAATGCAAGGGCACCCTCTTTCATAAAAGAAACTTTATTAAAACTCAAAACACACATTGCACCTAACACAATAATTGTGGGTGACTTCAACACTGCGCTTTCCTCAATGGACCGATCAGGAAAACAGAAACTAAACAGGGACACAATGAAACTAATTGAAGCTTTGAACCAATTAGATTTAACAGATATATATAGAACATTCTATCCTAAAACAAAAGAATATACCTTTTTTTCAGCACCTCATGGTACCTTCTCCAAAATCGACCATATAACTGGTCACAAGACAGACCTCAACAAATATAAGAAGATCGAACTAATCCCATGCCTCCTATCTGATCACTATGGAGTAAAAGTGGTCTTCAATAGCAACAGAAACAATAGAAAACCCACATACACATGGAAATTGAACAATACTCAATGATACCTTGGTCAAGGAAGAAATAAAGAAAGAAATTAAAGACTTTTTAGAACACAATGAAAATGAAAACACAACATACCCAAATCTATGGGACACAATGAAAGCAGTGCTAAGAGGAAAACTCATAGCCCTGAGTGCCTCCAAAAAGAAAATGGAGAGAGCATACATTACCAGCTTAATGACACACCTGAAAGCCCTAGAACAAAAAGAAGCTATTTCACCCAGGAGGAGTAGAAGGCAGGAAATCATCAAACTCAGGGCCGAAATCAATCAAGTAGAAACAAAGAGAACCATACAAAAAATCAACAAAACCAGGAGCTGGTTCTTTGAGAAAATCAACAAGATAGATAAACCCTTAGCCAGACTGACCAAAGGGCACAGAGAAAGTATCCAAATTAACAAACTTAGAAATGAAAAGGGAGATATAACAACGGAAACTGAGGAAATCCAAAAAATCATCAGATCCTACTACAAGAGCCTGTACTCAATACAACTGGAGAATCTGGAGGAAATGGACAATTTCCTTGACAGATACCAAATACCAAAATTAAATCAGGACCAACTAGACCATCTAAACAGTCCCATAAAGCCTAAAGAAATAGAAGGAGTCATAGAAAGTCTTCCGACCAAAAAAAGCACAGGACCAGATGGTTTCAGTGCAGAATTCTACCAGACCTTCAAAGAAGAATTAACACCAATACTCTTCAAACTATTCCACAAAATAGAAACAGAAGGAACACTACCCAATTCCTTCTACGAAGCCACAATTACGCTGATACCAAAGCCACACAAAGATCCAACAAAGAAAGAAAACTTCAGACCAATTTCCCTTATGAACATCGATGCAAAAATACTCAATAAAATTCTTGCTACCCGAATCTAAGAACACATCAAAACGATCATCCACCATGATCAAGTAGGCTTTATCCCGGGAATGCAGGGTTGGTTCAATATACGGAAATCCATCAATACAATCCACTACATAAACAAACTCAAAAACAAAACCACATGGTCATTTCATTGGATGCTGAAAAAGCATTTGACAAAATTCAGCATTCTTTCATGCTTAAAGTCTTGGAGAGAACAGGAATTCAAGGCCCATACCTAAACATAGTAAAAGCAATATACAGCAAACCGGTAGCCAGCATCAAACTAAATGGAGAGAAACTTGAAGCAATCCCACTGAAATCAGGGACCAGACAAGGCTGCCCCCTTTCTCCTTATCTTTTCAATATTGTACTTGAGGTACTAGCTCGGGCAATTCGACAACATAAGGAGGTCAAAGGGATACAAATTGGAAAGGAGGAAGTCAAACTATCATTATTTGCAGACGACATGATAGTCTACCTAAGTGACCCAAAAAACTCCACTAGAGAGCTCCTACAGCTGATAAACAACTTCAGCAAAGTGGCAGGTTATAAAATCAACTCAAGCAAATCAGTGGCCTTCCTATACTCAAAGGATAAGCAGGCTGAGAAAGAAATTAGGGAAATGACCCCCTTCACAATAGCCACAAACAATATAAAGTATCTTGGGGTGACTCTTACCAAACATGTGAAAGATCTGTATGACAAGAACTTCAAGACTCTGAAGAAGGAAATGGAAAAAGACCTCAAAAAATGGGAAAACCTTCCATGCTCATGGATCGGCAGAATCAATATAGTTAAAATGGCCATTTTGCCAAAAGCACTATACAGATTCAATGCAATACCCATCAAAATCCCAACTCAATTCTTCACAGAGTTAGAAAGAGCAATTATCAAATTCATCTGGAACAACAAAAAACCCAGGATAGCTAAAACTATTCTCAGCAACAAAAGAAAATCTGGGGGAATCAGTATCCCTGACCTCAAGCAATACTACAGAGCAATAGTGTTAAAAACTGCATGGTATTGGTACAGTGACAGGCAGGAGGATCAATGGAACAGGATTGAAGATCCAGAAATGAACCCACACACCTATGGCCACTTGATCCTCGACAAAGAGGCTGAAAACATCCAATGGAAAAAAGATAGCCTTTTTAACAAATGGTGCTGGTTCAACTGGAGGTCAGCATGCAGAAGAATGGGAATTGATCCATCCTTGTCTCCTGGTACTAAGTTCAACTCCAAATGGATCAAGGACCTCCACATAAAGCCAGACACTCTGAAGCTAATAGAAAAGAAACTGGGGAAGACCCTTGAGGACATCGGTACAGGGAGAAAGTTTCTGAACAGAACACCAATAGTGTATGCTCTAAGAGCAAGAATTGACAAATGGGACCTCATAAGGTTACAGAGTTTCTGTAAGGCAAAGGACACCATCAAGAGGACAGATCGGCAACCAACAAATTGGGAAAAGATCTTCACCAATCCTACATCAGATAGAGGGCTAATATCCAATATATATAAAGAACTCAAGAAGTTAGACTCCAGAAAACCAAACAACCCTATTAAAAAATGGGGTACAGAGTTAAACAAAGAATTCTCACCTGAAGAACTTTGGATGGCGGAGAAGCATCTTAAAAAATGCTCAACTTCATTAGTCATTAGGGAAATGCAAATCAAAACAACACTAAGATTTCATCTTACACCAGTCAGAATGGCTAAGATTTAAAATTCAGGAGACAGCAGGTGTTGGAGAGGGTGTGGAGAAAGAGGAACACTCCTCCACTGCTGGTGGGGTTGCAAATTGGTACAACCACTCTGGAAATCAGTCTGGCGGTTCCTCCGAAAACTGGGCACCTCACTTCCAGAAGATCCTGCTATACCACTCCTGGGCATATACCCAGAGGATTCCCCACCATGTAATAAGGATACATGCTCTACTATGTTCATAGCAGCCCTATTTATAATTGCCAGATGCTGGAAAGAACCCAGGTATCCCTCAACAGAAGAGTGGATGCAAAAAATGTGGTATATCTACACAATGGAGTATTATTCAACCATTAGAAACAACGAATTCATGAAATTCTTAGGCAAATGGATGGAGCTAGAGAACATCATACTAAGTGAGGTAACCCAGACTCAAAAGGTGAATCATGGTATGCACTCACTAATAAGTGGTTATTAACCTAGAAAACTTGAATACCCAAAACATAATCCACACACCAAATGAGATACAGAAGAAAGGAGGAGCAGTCCCTGGTTCTGGAAAGACTCAGTGAAACAGTATTCGGCAAAACCAGAACGGGGAACTGGAAAGGGGTGGGAGGGAGGACAGGGGAAGAAAAGGGGGCTTACGGGACTTTCGGGGAGTGGGGGGGCTAGAAAAGGGGAAATCATTTGAAATGTAAATAAATTATATCGAATAAAAAAAATTTAAAAAAAAAGTAGGGTACGGAGCTAAACAAAGAATTTTCACATGAAGAACTTCGGAGAGCTGTGAAACACCTTAAGAAATGTTCACCATCATTAATCATTAGGGAAATGCAAATCAAAACAACCCTGAGATTTCATCTCACACCAGTCAGAATGGCTAAGGTCAAAAACTCAGGAGACAGCAGGTATTGGAAAGGATGTGGAGAAAGAGGAACACTCCTCCACTGCTGGTGGGATTGCAAGATGGTGCAACCACTTTGGAAATCAGTCTGGTGGTTCCCCAGAAAACTGGGCATGACACTTCCTGAGGACCCTGTTATACCACTCCTGGGCATATACCCAGAGGATTCTTCAGCATGCAATAAGGACACATGCTCCACTATGTTCATAGAAGCCCTATTTGTAGTAGCCAGAAGCTGGAAAGAACCCAGGTGTCCTTCAATGGAGGAATGGATACAAAAATATGGTATATTTATCCATTAGAGTACTATTCAGCCATTAGAAACAATGAATTCATGAAATTCTTAGACAAATGGATGGAGCTGGAGAACATCATACTAAGTGAGTTAACCCAGTCTCAAAAGATTAGCCTAGAAACTTTGAATACCCAAGACATAATCCACATATTAAATGATGTCCAAAAAGAATGGAGGAGTGGCCCCTGGTTCTGGAAAGACTCAGTGCAAGAGTATAGGGGAATTCCAGAACAGGGAAGCAGGGAGGGGTAGATGGAGGAACAGGGGGAGGGAAGAGGGCTTATGGGACTTTCGGGGAGTGGGGACCCAGGAAAGGGGAAATCATTTGAAATGTAAATAAAAAATGCATCAATAAAAACATAAAATAAAAAAAAAGAAACTCGGGTTTTCTTTTTTTTTCTTTTATACACTTCTTTTCTTTCTTTTTCCATTTATTTATTTATTTATCTTCTATATTCTTTGCTTACATTCCAAATGATTTCCCCTTTCCCAGTTCCCCGCTACCCACAAGTTCCACAAGCCCTCTTTCCTCTGCCTGTTCCCCAATCAACCCCCTCCCACTTCTCTGTCCTGGTAGTTTGGGGCTATCTCCTTTATTATCATTTTTGATAATGAAGGGCAATAAATATTTGTCAAATGATTAGAAATACAGTGAAAAGAAATATATCTTAGTTTTTCAAATGATTAGAAAAAAAGGTAGAGAAAAATATGTCTTAGAAGAAAAATAGTTAAAGAGACTAAGATATTTATCAACTTGAGAATTTAATACCAATTTGTTATCATACTTTTTTTGAGACTAGAAATATTGCACTTTGATTACCAAGCTTTCTTTCTGTCTAACTTAGTGGTGGTTTTGCAATGTTTATAAATTATGAGGGGGATTTCTTATGGTTCTCCTTTATCAGGGTATTATTCTTTAAAAAATAATTACTATAAAATGATTAGAATCTGATTGCTTTCCAAAGATCCCAGTATCCAAGTATCAATGCCAAGGACCAGCCCCAGCTTGGAGAGGGGTTCTGAGGAAGGCACATTTGAAAGTGATGAAACAAACATCTAGAAGACAAATCATGAGTCCCACCTGATGACCTGTGTTCTACTTGAGATGGCTCCCTGCCAGCTCTCTGTAGATAGCCCTTGTCTCTGTAGTTTCCTCTAGACAGTTCTCTCTTGAGACAACTCTATCTTGAGACAGCTCTCTCTGCTCGAGACAGCTCTCTGGATAGCTTATGGATTTTCCAACCAAAGTAAAAGACATCATGCTATAAAAATTTCTTGTATTTTCTATATTAAAAAAAATTCTAAAAGAGCTATGTTCACTCTCCAATCAGCTCTCTCTAGATAGCAACTAGAAAAAAATTCTAAAAGAGCCATGTTAGCTCTCCAAGAAATTCTTGGGATTTCCTACCTAGGTCAAAAATCCTGTTAGAAAAAAAATTCTAAAGGAGTTGTGTTCTATCTCCAGAGATCTTCAGATAGCTCAGCTCTAGCTAGAAAAATATTTCTAAAAAACACTCTCAGCAAAGATTTTGCTCTCAGCTAGCTAATCTCATGCAAAGCAATAGCCTAGTCTTTTATTTACATATCAATTCACTCATTTATTCCAGGTTCCTTCTTCACTATCCCACTAATCAGTATTCTAGGGCCTTAGCCCCTTTGACTCTTAGAAAGAGACAAGCATTTTTTTTTATTTTTAATTTTTTTTTTTTAGTTTATTTTACTTTTTATTGAATATCTTCATCATTTACATTACCAATGGTAAAAACTTTCCCAATTTTCTACCTCCCAAAAGCCCCCTCCCCAAAGATTCCCTACCCCTCCTCCCACCCCCTGCCTCCATGTATATGCCCCTCTGCCCGACACACTCCCACCTCCCCCCAGCCCCCCACCCTGTCCGTTTCCCTTTGTTGGGGCCTCTATTGAGCCTTTACCTGACTAAAGACCATTCCTCCCACTAATACCCAACAAGGCATTCCTCTGCCACATTTTTGGCTGGAACCATGAGTATCCCTTGGTTGATGGCTCAGTCCCTGGAAGTCTTGGGGTGTCTGGGTGTCCAAAGTCATTGTTCTTCCCATGGGGCTATAAACCCCTTCAGCTCCTCAGGTGCACCCTCCAGATCCTCCGTTGGGGACCCCAAGCCCATTCTAATAGTTGGTTGCTAGTTTCTGCCTCTGTATTTGTAAGGCTCTGGCAGGGCCCCTCTGGAGACAACCATGACATGCTCCTTTTGGTACACACTTCTTGTTGTAGTGTCGGAGTTTTGTGACTGTTTATAGGATGAATCCCCAGGTAGCGCAGTTGCCGGGTGGCCTTTACTTCAGACTCTGCTCCACACATTGCCTCCCTTATTGCTCCTGTGAGTATTATGTTTCCTTTCTCAGAGGAACCATAGCACCCTCATTTAAGACCTCCTTCTTCTTGTGCTTCCTGTGCTGGGTGAATTCTAAATTGTTTATTTTGAGCTTTTGGACAAGCATCTACTTATTAGTGAGTGCATACCATGTGCGTTCTTTTGTGATGTTCAACATCCTTAGTTATCAGGGAAATGCAAATCAAAACAACACTGAGATTCCACCTTACACCAGTCAGAATGGCTAAGATGAAAAACTCAGCAGACAGCAGATGCTGGAGAGGAACATTTCTTTATTATTCGTAGGATTGCAAGCTGGTAAAACCACTCTGGAAATCAGTTTGGTGATTCATCAGAAAATTAGACATAGTACTACCTGTGGACCCAGCTATACCAATCCTGGGCATATACGCAGAAGGTGCTCCTACATGTAATAAGGACACATGCTCCACTATGTCCATCGCTGCCTTATTTATAATAGCCAGAAGCTGGAAAGAACCCAGATGTCCCTTAACAGAGGAATGGATAAAGAAACTGTGGAATATATACACAATGGAGTACTATTCAGCTATTAAAAGCAATGAATTCATGAAATTCTTAGGCAAATGGATGGAACTAGAAAGTGTCATCCTGAGTGAGGTAATCCAGTCACAAGCATTTTTTTAAACCGTGCAAAAGAATTCAGAAATCTGCCTGCCTACGTTAAGCACAGACAAAAACTAGCTAGGGGGGCAGGGGGATCCTGCCCTGAAATTATCATTCCTGTCTCGCTTGGGCCTGTACCTAAACACCCTCTTTCCCAGGCTGACCTTGAACAGGAATCTGCCTGTCTTTGTATCTTTCATACAAGTTGGCTCACAGTATTATCACCTCTGTTTTTCTATGTCCTCAAAGCCCTTCATATAATTCATATTGCATCCTTCTATTTTTGCATAGTTGAGAATTTATATATTTTTAACCCATTTTTTTCACTTTCTTTCACAGAGCCTTAAGGGCTATCCTGAATGTCACAACACTCTATCATTTTGCTGAGACATTAAATACACCCTTATTTCTCAGATCTTTGCTGTCTCTGATTATCATGGAGTCAATAGAGAGGATATTCCTCCAAGGAGGAACATAAAAATATGTACACTATTATACAAACAAGCCTTATATCCACAGCAACCACCAACACTTGTGGAGGCCCATGCCCTACTGACTCTCTTCCAGAAGTGATAGCCATGTCACACCAAGCCTAGCATGCATAGCCAGGCTGGGTTTGCTATATCAATACCTTGTGCAGTTCCACACATCACTCTGAGGATGATAGAAATAATTGGGTTCACTCAAGAGTAGATGCAGAGGAAAGATGAAAAATGACAAAGCTGTGTTTTCTAATTTGAAGGGAGGATTTGCCTCAGGGTCACTGGAAACCAATTCCCAACATCACCCCAAACCTCTTTGCAAGTAATTTTCCCAGAAGAAAAGTGGTTAATCAGGTTGATCACAGCATGTAAGAACTTAAAAAGAGTTCTGTATGAATGTATGAATTACAGGGGTAATGACAGAGGTGTAGAAAAAGACTGATATAAGTAAGGAGGTGTATCCCAAATTCCCATGCTCTTTAGTCTCCACTGTCTGAGGAGGAGAGGAGAGGCTACAAGTCCATGAACATGTCATCTCTAGTGCAGAGCTACTGCTGGGAGGCCTGAATGAGCTTTGTGAGTCAGCAGGAGATAGAGCCAGAGTCTACCATAAGTGATCCCTGATCAAGTATCACTTAAGGTAGGGCAGTAGGCAGAGAAGCATGGAAATTATCAGTGGGGCTTCCCCAAGTAACACATGGAAATGCTAAGCAAAATTCTTAGAATTATGAATGAGAGTTTTGTTTTGTTTTGTTTTGTTTTTATTTTTAGTTTGTTGTTTGTTTGTCTGTTTTGTTTTTGGTGGGGTTTCTGGCCTAACAAGTGACCATATCATACAATTAAGAACAACTATTTCTGTAATGTTTACCATAAGGAAGGAAAGACATTGAAAACCATTACACCTACAAAAGGGTAGCTAAGTCCATGAAACAAAGAAACAAACAAAATATATCTCTGAAAAAGCACCTTAGATGAGGAGGAAAATTCAAAGCAGTTCTAAGGTACATTCTGGAGAAAGTACATTAAATTACTTTTCGTCATCAAAAAAATCAAGGTTTAAGAGAGAAGAAAAACAGAACTGTCAAGCTAAAACTTGGGAATTTGAGATGCAAACCAACATCAAAGATAGGTATCAGGAATGGTTACTGGAGTAGATATGGACATTGCAAACTCATCAAGAAATCCAAAGAAAAAACAAGAGGAAAATGACAGCTACATGGGAAGGAAAGCAGCATCTAATCGACACATGATACTGCTTACAGAAATTAGGATACATATTATCCTTAAAAGAATAGAAAGACTAGTTATAATAATCCAAGAAATGCATGTCCCATATACAGATGAGATCATAGCTGATATATGGATCATGGCAGAGTATCACATATCACCAAACATGCTGTCTTTGATGACCCCTCAAATATGATCCCCTTGCTTTTTAAGCTCTTTCTTTTGTATTCTCCCATCCTTTCATCTTACAGATGAATCTGTGATTTTACACTTTGCTGAGAAAAGCAACTGTGATTCTATGGGATGTTAGTGTAATAATAGTATTACTATTGTAATGAGATAAGTGTTTTATTATATATATTTTCTTCTCATAGATATAAGTTAACTAAGAATTGGGAGGGAGTTCTATATATGCTTAAGTAATTGATTAAGTAATTGTAGTCTTTTTCATTTATTATTCCAAAAATAATCATCATTTGATTGTTTAATTGATTGGTTTATTCAGGTTCTCGATTTGCCTGCAACTCAAGATACAGCCAAGGATATCCTGGAGTTTCTGATTCTTTTATCTCTAAAGCGTGAAGTGTTGGGGGTTCAGGTATGTGCCATACTTCCTGGTTTATGGTGTTAGAGATGAAACCTGAGGCTGGGTGCATTCTTGTAAACATGCCATCAAGTGAGCTATATCTGCAGTTCCACGGTCTTTGTGTTAAACAGCAACAACAATAAGAACAACAAAACCAAGCACAACAAAAGCCTCTCAACTTCTGTTTAGTAGGAGACTTGTGTAACAGTGAGTCAGGAAACTTAACTACTTAACTACTTTGTTCAAACTATTTCTAGAATTGGTCATTTTTGATTTCTTCCCTCTTGGCCTTACTTGACTTCCAGATTTGAGCATTTATGGACCTTGAGAAATGGTGGCATTTCTTTATTAAAAGCTACAACAAAAACAACTGGCAATTCTCACATTAACAAAAAAGGCAATATTTTGGGGGCTGCACTGGACTTTGAGCACAGATGTCTGTTTGACTCTTGCAGCCAGAGATGGGTCCCTGCCCAGATTTCTTGGAAGAAAAACTTTAGACTCCAGCTGCTGCCTCTCCCTATCGTAGATGCCAGCATTGTTCAGGGACACTTATCATTTGCATTCCTGGTTTCTCAAATGCCTTCCATGTTGGGCTCCCAGACAGTTTTCATCTATGGATCTTATGATATGTGGCAGTAACTCCCTAATAAAACCAAGCCATTGTAGACAAATAGAAAGGTTCCAAATATCTAGCTGAGACACATTGTTATTAAGATGTTCTGACAGAAGCAAAGCAATTTGTTTCAATTTTAGTGTTCATCTGGGTTTTATGATATATATTTTTCATACTGGTTTTTATTTTCTTTTATTATTAACTAATTTGTCCTCTTCTTTTCTACTCTTCACACCCCCAAAATAAGCAGGGAATAGTACACAGTATTTTCTTAAAATCCTCAAGCTGTGTCTGTCAAATAAGAAAGTACAGTGACAGTGTTCATCTCATGAGCTGAAGGCACAGTATGTTAAATAACAAGTGCATGTATAAAGCTGTGGGATGTAAGAAAGTTAAGGGACTAAAGGCATCATATTGATCCAGTTTCTTCCTAGGGTCACTTAGTGGGCTCACTAAAAATAAGTTCAATTTGGTTGATGTTTGCTTTTGTCCTAAGACTTCATTTTAGTAATTTCATTGGTTCATAATTAAAGTGATGTTTCTATATGTAACCCTTATGTGTCTTGGTAATAACTAAGGTTAAGTATGATCTTTAGTGAGCCTTTCTATAATGCTACAAAACGACATTAATTTCTTACACTAATAAAATAGAATTCAGAAAATTATTTCAACTGAACAAAATACAAAATAAGAATCTAAAAAGAAATGGGAGGAGGAGGAGAAGGACAAAGAGAAAGAGGAGGAGGAGGAGGAGAAGAAGAGGAGGAGGAGAAGAAGAGGAGGAGGAGAAGAGGAGGAGAAGAGGAGGAGGAGGAAGAGGAGGAGGAGGAGGAGGAGGAGAAGGAGGACAGAATAGAAAATAAAAGGACCCAAACATCACAGATCAGTCTTGTTCAAGTTTCCATTTTAGGTCCTAGATCTTTTGACTTCTAATTTTCTAGAAAATAGAGGTGAAATCAAACAGTGATGGTGAGCGAATTATTTTTACATTTTCTAAACTTTGTTCTGTAGAACAAAAATGTGCCGTAAAACATTTATTGATGTTTCATGAGAAAAAGTAAAAAGAAGTTCCATGGCCCAATCAATTTTAATGATGTTCTGTAAGTGCCTCTTTAGAAGGAGACGTATAAAATCTCCAAGAATCCCTGCAGACACCAGCTTGTTTCAGGATTATCCATTCTTCCCTCACTAAGGAGCATTCTGCATCTTTTGCAATGATGAGCTGACTTGTATCAACAAGGGTAATTCTCTGGGTTGGGAGGTCACCTTAGTAAAGTACTTGCTTGCTATACAAGCTTTACAGGCACAAAGACCTGAATTCAGATTCCAGCAGACACAGACATGGGTTAGGTGTGGTGGCAGCTGCCTTAAAACTAAGCAGTTGTCAGGCAGAGGCAGAGAGATCTGCATGATCAAGGCAAACCTGACCCACATAGCAAGTTCCAGACCAGAGAGTAAAACATGATAAGCCCATGTTTCTAAAAGCTTTGGGTTTGGGGAAATCAAAAACAAGTGGATCCTTAAATTGTAATGGCCAGCCAGCCTACCTGAATAAGTGATCGTCAGTTTCCACAAGAAATCCCATCTCAAACAGTAATGGGAAGAGTAATGAAGAGAGTCAATCAAACTTGACCTCTTGTCTCTATATGCTGACTCTCACATGTGCACCCATATGCAAAGATACACACACACACACACACACACACACACACACACACACACCTATAAAAAGAAGTGCAGACTAAAAGATTTCCCGAAACAGTTGTTTCCTGAAACAGTTGTTCATTATTTGAAGATAGATAAAAATTGCCACTGGGATCAAACCAAGACAACCACACATGGCAGAGAACGTTACCATAGAGCCCTGGCATCTGCTTTATCCTGAGTAGCTGGGACTTGAGTAATGGCTGCACAACCCAAACTGTAGCACTGTCAAAGCCTGTTCCCTTACTGTGTGGCCAGTGGTGGTTTTCTTCTTCTCTTTATTTTTTCCCCTCTGTGCTTCCTTGCTTCTCAGAATATGACCTGTATCTATTTCTGTCTTTGATGATTATTGGCATGAAGAGACTTAGATATGGAGGGGAAAGGATAATTGCCCTGGCCTACAGGAACAAGTAGTGACCGAGTGTGTGGAGAAGATTATACATCTTGAAATCTAGCTTCCCCAGGCACCCCCATTACCACTACCATGGCCACCCCATGAGGTACCAGAGCTTAGTTATATCTGAAACTAGTTAAGAACAAAACAAGTCTCATGGTGGGGCAAGTGGGGGTGTGCCCTGCTCTCTCCACCTTGTATTCTATTCCTGGCTAAATACACTTGACACTAGCAATTTGCATTTATTATATTTGATTTATATCCCTACGCCCAATCATGCAACTGTAGCCTATTTAGAAAATTTTGCCCACAGCAAAACACTTAGAATTCATGCCCACAGCATAACTATAGCCAGGGGTGACTTGGGTTCTGTTAATGTCAACAAGCTTAAAATTGCATTGACTGTATTATAGATAAATTAAAAAATACCCCAGGAATGAAACACAGGGCAGCACAAACACCCTGGAAAGGTTGATAATTTTTGATAATTTTTTTTAATGTTTGATTTGTTTATTTTTGTTGTTGCTTGATGTTTATTTTATGATAAGACTATATTGGTGCACATATCCAATTCTTGACATTAGCAGTTTAGGATACTTAATAACAGGGTATGCATGTTTTTGCCTTGCTTCAGGAGGCTAATTGGGTATTTCTAATCTACTTTGCTTAATCAGTATTTATTTGGGGCAAAATGTTTCATCTCAGTAGAAGCAAGACTGAAAAGATTCCTTTGAAGTATTGCAGCCCAAGCCAGGGGCAGATGCATTTCATGCTAAGCATTATGGATGGGAGAAACTGGAATCAGGCAATCTAAGTGTCTCTCGTTCCCTCTCATTTCAATGACCAAACATCTGACAGAAACACCCTAGAGGAAAAGCTATTTATTGTGGTTCACAGTGTCCAAGGGTTCAATTCATGCCTGTTAGGACTGCTATGAGGCAGATCATCAGAGTTAGGTGAGAGTCTGGTAGAGATGAGCTCTTTTTGCCATGGCCAGTGGGACACAGAGGGCATAGGAGATAGCTAGGGATAGCATAACCTGGAGCATCTTCTTCAGAGTCTACTTCCCCCAGCTAGGTCCCTCTTTCTAAAGCTGTGGGGACCAGGCATTCATAATCGTGAAAGTTTGTTACATAATGACTCTAGAGCACATGGCAAGACGAGGGTACAGTGTCTTCCTTCGCATTCTCTGACTCACAGCAGCCTACATTTCAAAGGGCTAGCCTCTAACATTAGCTTTACCATCCCTTCTTTTGCTTCATCTAAGTGATATCACTTTTTTAACTTAGGAAAGAGGGACTTTACAAAAAAACCAGAAAAACCTCTCACAATTTAAAGTGTTATCTTTTCTACACTTCATTCACTTAGCAGACAGATTTATGAAGGTCCTTTTGTTTATAAGGGCTTATGTCACTTAGCCAACATCTCTCAATAACCTTCATCTCAATTTGTTGTTTTTGCCACTGAAGGGGGCTACATCTGCATGAACTATTTCTCTGACATCGCTGTAGACACACACACACACACACACACACACACACACACATGAGAGAGAGAGAGAGAGAGAGAGAGAGAGAGAGAGAGAGAGAGAGACAGACAGAGACAGACAGAGACAGACAGAGACAGACAGACAGAGACAGAGAGACACACACACACACACACAGAGAGAGAGAGAGAGAGAGAGAGAGAGAGAGAGAGAGAGAGAGATATCAAGGCTTTAAAACCCTTTGAGAGTTCGAGAAACACTTTGGCTCAGCCAATATAGCAAGTAGAACTCTATAAATCAACTCTAAATTAAGAATCTACTACTAACTTTCAGTTCATGAAAACACTGACAATTAAACCAAAATACTTGAATTTGTTGGCACTGCATCCTCTTTTCAGTACATATTTGTAAAAGAAGGGAAATACGGACTAATTTTAGAATTTCTCTGAATCTTTCCTAATTCTTCATAAAGATTACTGAGGCACACACAGGCACATGCAAACACAATGACTAAGGAATTCTGACTGTGCATCAGGAGGTCAAAAGACCCTTCTAGGCTATTTCCAGGAAAGCAAATCTGACTTGTTTTGATTATTAATAATTTTCCTCTCTTAAATTAATAACTATACTCAATTGAAAACAAGTGGCATTAGTTAAGCCCCCTTAGGTGAAATTCTTTTTCACTTATTTATAAATACCCCAAAGATGGATCTATACCTTAACTCATTTTTCTTTCTGTGTGACTACCATTATTTTTACCGTAGTCACACAATCTAATACATAATGTTTTTATGCCGTGTTAAATTAATAGAGGGAATAAAAATACCTCAAAAATAAAATTCTAACTGTACAGTTTATTTATTTTTAAAGAGAAGTAAGAAAATAAACAAATAGTTTGAAAATAGGAGAAATTATTGTGCTACTAAAAATGCCTTAGCAAAATCTTGTCTTTGTGAGCTAGAGTCTTTACAAAGCAGCCAGTGGCATGTAGGAGGAAATTGATTAGAAGGAAAGAAGTAGAACCCAAGCTCTTGCATGGCTGGGGGCAGTAAGTGTGCAGAATCAACAAATTGAAGGGAGTGCTTATGACTTTTATGGTGAGTCAATTCTGAATCCCCAGAAGTCTACAACTTGCAAACGAAGAAGAAAACAAACATGACCTTGGAGTTACCCATGAATCCAGGGTAGATAAGGCACCCCTTTCAAAAGAGCATTACTATTGAATGGAGTCTATTCAATTCTCCACAGCAGGGCAAAGAACACAATATTAATGCCACATCATTTTTTCCATTGTCTCTGAAATATTTGAAGTGGAAATGGCTTCTTTCAACACCAGGAGCCATGTGGGAAATGACCTATGGAGTAGATAAGTTGACAGGCGCAGTGGGGAATTTCACCGCGCTTTACAATCTGACTAGCATGTAAAGCTCACTCTAGGCTCTCCTTCACCTCTGGCAAGTGCTTGGAATTGAATCTGTAAATGTTAATCGATATTTCAAGCCTATTAAATAAAGAAAGACATTGGGAAAAATCAAAGTAGTACTAGCCAGTTTGGCTTTATGAAGGTGTGTTGTGTTTAGTCACTGAGTGTACAGAATCAAGTGTGGGAAAATGTTTATCTTTGCAAAACTTCTTAAAAATTGTAAAATAATTATGTTCATTTAGTTATAATTTAGTCATTTAGTAATAAATGACTTCCACTGGTTTTTTCCTGTACCTATAGATCACAGCATAATGTCTTCTTACAGTAGATGGCAATTAACAGAGACCTAGAAACCTTCAGAGACCAAATTAACGCTGACTTTTGGACCCTGAATCGGACATTCATAGACTCAGAAGACTCAGAGAAAGAGACAGGAAGATTGTGAGAACCAAGTGTAGTTGGTTACATCAAGACAACAGTAGTTTCCAGATATGTCAGGGAAGATGCACACATGGACTCTTATTGATTATGACAGAATGCACAAGACTGGCACAATCTCCTGATAGATAAAAATCTCAGCACAAAGGGTGAGAAGGCAGACATGAAACTCCACCATTAGCTAAGGATCAGTTAACATCTGGCTGCTCATCTCAGAGAGAACGCCTGTTTCTGTTTGTTTGTTTACTTGTTTGTTTTTGATGATGATGATGGTGATGGTGAAGGTGAAGGAGAAGGTGATGATGGTGATGGTGAAGGTGAAGGAGAAGGTGATGATGGTGGTGGTGGTGGTGATGAGTGATTCTTCATAGGTTGGCCCCAAATCAGGACCCATTCTTTAGCTGGGTAACACTAATGGGACTAGATGTAGGGAGAATAAAGAAATTTCTGAGTTAGGTGTTAAGGGATTGAATGTTTGAGAGGATAACAAATATGTTCAAAATATATTGTACAAAATTCTCAAAGAATTAATAAATATAGTTTATGATGTAAAATATAATTGTTATCTGACCAATATAGTAATTATTTCTTTCTAGAACACTTGGAACTAATGGCTTTAAGTATATTGTAAATATTATTTTGAAATCTCTCCATTTTTTTTAAAAAATATCATATCATGTCATTCATACATCCTTTCTCCACAGAAAGAATATTGAGATTCCAAGACTATGTAAGGGATACATTTAAAACACACATGAGTAAAAGCATTATAAGAAAAACTACCTTTGGACCTGGGGTTTAATACAAAGTATTCAAGATCAAATCCACATGGAAAAGAATATCTGAGAAAGAAACAATGAAAAATGTCATCATTAAAGGGGAAACTCAAGTAAAGTTAAAGTCATCCACCCCACAGGAGAAAATATTCAAAAATTATACAGCAATAAAAAGATTTACTATAAAATATATAAAAAGCTTTAAGAAATCAAATAAACTCAACTCTCACCTTTGAAAAATTATACAAAGAAACAAGTAATTAATGGAATGTAAACAAACCAATAAATCAAAATGATTTCATGTTGGCTAAGTCGACAAATAACAAAATGGTTGATAGTAATTGTTGCTAGAGATGGGAAAAGTCAATACACTGTTAGGGCTGGTATAAACGAACTGCACATTATACTTGAAGATTATCAGGATGGAAAATATCCTGTCTTCTTTATTTATCATGTACACATGTGACTACTTCATGGAAATGTTTATAGGATGAAAACTGTGTGCTAATTTGCTTCTAAGAAAAGCATAGATATGGAACATATACCAGCAAAGAATAAAAGGCATTTGCTGTTAATTCTTTACTTGATTATGGCCATTCTGACTAGAGTAAGATAAAATCCAAAACTAGTTTTAATTTCAATTTCCTTTCTGGCTAAGGATGTCTAGCACTTAATAAAAAGAAATACTTCCTAATGATTTGCATTTCCTGTTTTGAAAACTCACTGATGAGTTACATGTCAGATATTTTTCCCACTGAGTTGTTTTCGTTTGTTTTGTTTTTCTTTTCTGTGGGTTTTTTTTTTATTCTTTGTATATTCTAGACATTAATCCTCTGCTAGATGTACAGCCAGCAAAGATTTTTTCCCCATTCTTTAATTTGCCTCTTCATTTAATTGGTTGTGTCCTTGACTGTATAGAAATTTGAGTTTCATGATGTGCCACTTGTAAACTGTTCGTCTGAATTCCTGTACTACCAAATGCCTAACCAGAAAGTTCTTGCCTATAGGAGTATAACTGACATTTTCTGAAAACAGATTCAGATATGGTGTTTCTTGCTCTGTCTGGAATCAAGTTTCATGTGCAGTGATGAGAGCTTCATTCCACATGGAGCTATCTTGTTTGCCTAATATTTGTTGAAGATGATTGTTTTCTTTCTCCAGTGTGTATTTTTTGGTGTTTTAGTTCCAAGAGTGTGGGCTCATGTAAATAAGAAGAAACAGGCACAGAGCTCGGTATCTTCCTAGGTAAAAACAGAGAAACCAATATGTAAAGCATATAACTTGTACACAGCCCAGAAACAGGAAAGTATTCCTGAGCCAAGTAGATGATGTTGGAGTTGTACTTAGAGTTAAGGACGTGATCAGTTGGAACATGACGGACAGGTAAAGAGTATGGATGGCATTTCCCAAATCCTTTGAGAAGTAAAGGAAGAACTCATGATGGCTTGAGAGGCAAGTAGTCCAGGAAAAATGTCCTAAGATACTTAGGCAGAGACAGGCCTGCTATGTCAAGTGAGTATCAAGGTCCTCATGCAGCTGAGCAGAGCAGGAAGTCAGGTTGGGAAATACCATTAGTTCCATACAGCTAGCTCACAGCTGCCAGGCACCCCATGGCTCTGGCTTTGTGTTGAGTACAGTAAGTCCAGACTCTGATGCAGCCAGTGTGTCTGCAGTATAAAGGAAGACATTGAGTGGCAGGAGCAAGCACAAGGAGACCAGTAGCTTTGAGTATTTGTCGTGACATTCTGATAGGAAAAAAAAAATTTAAGTACTCCAAGTTTGTTGATTTTTCTTTTTACAGATACAAGGGAATTAAGAAACATATAGAACCCGAACAGGGAAGTTCAAAAAACAACTTCCCATGTCCTGCTTCATACACATGAATGCTTCTCTGATGTATGAGTGTCTACTTACTGCTGTGCAAATTTAAATGTAATACCTTTAAATTGAAGAAATTATGAATCCAGCATGCCTTTGTAAATACAACTGTTCCATTATTTTTTAGGTTCCATGGCCCTTTAAACATGAACAAATGAGTTTATTTATGCACAATAAGAAAAAATAGTAAGGTCTTATGTGTTATTATATGCCTATCAATCCCAACAGTTTGGACTAGAGACAGGAGGATTCTGAGTTTGAAGGCAGCTTTAACTATATATTGAGTTCCTTGCCAATCAAGACTACATTACTGAAAACTAACAAACACAATCAAAATTAATTGTGGATGAAAAAGCAACAGGAAAAACTGATGTTTGATAAGGTAATCAATAAAAAAATTAAAAGACTTTGGAAAGGATGTATATAGATGTAGATGTATAAACTTGCTCCAAGAAGACACAGGTTAATGAATGAAAATCTCATTGTCATTGTCCAACAGGGCTACCTTTCTGTGAGTTTTTAGCCAGAGACACTCCTGAGAACTCCAAAAACTATATAGGCAATTTTGGTTGCTCAAAATTGTACACCATAAGTAGAAGGCAAGACCTTCTTACTGAGGAGACGACATGGGTTGGTCAAAGGACATGAGGAGTTCAGCTGGAACCAGGAGTCAGATGCTGGCCCCTCCCTTTGCTGGCTATCCCTCACAGTGCCAGCAGGAGCAATGCCTACTGCTGGAAAATTACTGTCAACCATCTCACTCAGCAGTGGACTCTATATGCAACAGAACCAACCACCTAGGGAAGATGAACATCATCTGTAGAGTAATGACAAATATGTCACAAGGTAACCAGCCTGACTGTATTTGATAAATACGTCACTGGAGGGCATTCACATTTGGTACTGTAAAGCTGTCCAGAAGTCTATAACTAGGAGGATCACAGGCCCTAATGGGGAGACTTTTTGCTGTTGTTTTTTTAAATAGACATGAAATGCCTGAAAATTACCTTCTAAATAATATGTTTGTGCTATAGAATAGTGCCAGAATCAGCTTAGATCAGAGAATCTTCTCTACATAAGTAAGCGCGAAACTGTATAACCAGGCAAAGGACAGAGATTACATAACTGGTGAATGTCCAGTCATGAATAGGACATCTAATAATTCTACCAAAGAGGCTCAAGGATCATTTCTGAGGATGAGGCAGAGGGAATGTAACAGCCTGAGGGAGGAAGGGGAGCATCATGGGATGTTAACTTCACAGCATTGAAATGACTTGCACGCCTGAACTCACAGCAGCTGGGACTGCTAGATGAGATCTGAAGGATTGTACCTGTTGCTGCTCTGTCATAACCAAGGCAGTTCTCATGGGGACCACTATTTTCTAAGGATTTATCCAGTTGATTTTTGGTGAAGGAGGGGAGGAGGCGCACTGTCACCATTTCATAGTGGTGTATTCTCAGGTAAGGTGCACATGGTCAAGGATTTAAAGTAGTAGAGAGGCCAGTTGGGCAAAAGAAGAGGTTTAATGGAAGAAAAAAGGTAACAGGACAGCAGTCAGTGATAAATATAACTGAAAAGCATTCAAAATTCAAAATAAAATATGTAAGTTTATGCAAAAGCATGAGAGTAATCATTAAGTATAATTAATATATATATATATAAATATTAAAATTGAGAAACATGTATCATTTTTAAAGTGGATACATAGTTAGTCCAAAGAAATCCTAAGGGGAAAAAGAAACTCTAAATATGCCAAGTTTCAAATGTACTGACTGGAATTGGACACTCCATTAATTGCTACCAGATAACTAGTAGAGAGACAGTATTCCATGCTCCGTAGTTTGAACTGGCAAAGTATCTACAAGCTAAGACAAGTTTCTAAGTGGCTTTACTTACACAGTTTTAGTATTCAACGAAAGAGGAGAAAGGTGAAGGGTATCCTTTGAGTGAACAGGCAACATTTCCTGTGTGGAATCTTCTGAAAGCATGGTAATGTTCACTTGACGTGGAAAATCCAAAGTAGCAGAGTCAATTCATAATCTGACATCACATGGAGACATTTTAAATAAAAGTTGAGATGCACTGTATTTAAAAACTGGTTAAGATTTTAAGTAAAAAATAAATATGTAAAATTTCTAAATCGCATTTTGGAAGAATAAATACCAGATGGATTCAAAATTTGAAAGATGAATATAAAGTTTGGGAGTTATTACAGTACAATAAAGTTGAATATTCATGTAATTTTGGCATCAGAAAAATGTATTTTAAACTGGCCCCCAAGTCAGAATCTAAAAATGAAAAGATAGACATTTTTTTTGTTACATATCATTTTAGTACTCATACAATAGAAGCAAATAGATGGCAGATTAAAGAGCAAAACCACTCATTGACATATAAGTAAACATATACAAGTACCCACGAGGATGTATCATGTGTTGTCAGAAAACAATAATTAAAAATACTATGATATTCTAATAGAACATGCTAAGGACCTCAGCAAATGATTCACATCTCCATGTAAAGGTTGAACAATGGATATAGTAACAAGATAATAACATTATTAGTAACAGAATGTGGGTTCAAATAACAAAATACCATTTTACATTAGGAACAGTAGAGTGTTTATATGTATGTGTGAGAGAGAGAGGGAAAGAGAGAGGAGAAAGAGAAGAGATGGGGAACAGAGGAAGGGAAGAAAGGAGAAAAAGCCATCACATCTGTGATGAAAAGAGGACTCATATCCTCTGCAAAAGCAGTCAGTATTTGGTAACCACTGAGCCATCTCTCCAGCTTCTAATGTGGTCACCTTTGATCTTTCAATATAATCTACATCAAGGCTAAGCATCTTATTTTCCTTATGAGAGCCAGAAATACTGGTATAGCTTCTCCTTCTTCAACATGGCTGGACTCAGAATGACCACGAAAACATGTTTCTAGGTATGTGTATATGTGAGTTTCCAGAAGGTTTGGCTGAGCACAAAAGTCATACCTTGAGTATGAGTGGCCCCCTATCAAGGGCTGGAAACCTGAAGTGAATTGAAGAAAGCAGGCTGAACAGCAGCATTCCCATCCCCCTTTTCTTTCCTAACTGCAGATACAACACAATGTGACCAGTGGCTTCATATTCTTGCTATCATTACTTCCTCACCCTATGGACTGTAGCATCAAACTATGCCAACATGAACGTTTTATAATCCTTCCTCTCCTTAAGTTGTTTTTCCAAGCATCTGGTCCCTGGTAGCAGCCCCAAGTTATTAATACAACATTCATTCCCAAGACATCACTGTGTTCATTCTTTTTTTTTTTACAATTTCGTTTTCATATTTCTTTTTTATTAGATATATTCTTTATTTACATTTCAAATGATGTCCCCTTTTCTGGGTCCCCCATCCCTGAAAGTCCCATAAGCCCTCTTCCATCTCCCTGTTCCCCAATCAACCCCTTCCTGCTTCCCTGTCCTGGTATTCCCCTACACTGCTGCACCGAGCCTTTCCAGGACCAAGGGCCTCCCCTTCCTTTTTCTTGGGCATCATTTGATATGTGAATTGTTTCTTGGGTATTCTGAGCTTCTGGGCTAATATCTTCTTATCAGTGAGTGCATATCATGTGTGTTCTTTTGTGATTGGGTCACCTCACTCAGGATGACATTCTCCAGTTCCACCCACTTACCTAAGTATTTCATGAATTCATTGTTTTTAATAGCTGAGCAGTATCCCATCATGTAAATATACCACATTTTTCTGTAACCATTCTTCCTTTGAGGAACATCTGGGTTCTTTCTGGCTTCTGGCTATTATAAATATTATAAATAGGGATGCTATGAACATAGTGGAGCATGTATCCTTATTACGTGCTGGGGAAGCCTCTGGGTATATGCCCAGGAGTGGTATAACTGGGTCCTCTGTAGTACCATGCCCAGTTTTCTGAGTAACCGCCAGATTGAGCACATTGGTACAAGGGAAAATTTCCTAAACAGAACATCAATAGCTTATGCTCTAAGATGAAAAATTGACAAATGGGACCTCATAAAATTACAAAATTTCTGTAAGGCAAAGACACTGTCAAAAGGACAAAATAGCAACCAACAAATTGGGAAAAGATCTTTTCCAACATAACACTACACCACAGAGGGCTAATATCCAAGATATACAAAGAACTCAAGAAGGTAGACTCCAGAGAGCAAAATAACCCTATTAAAAATGCGTTACAGGGCTAAACAAAGAATTTTCACTTGAGGGATATTGAATGGCTGAGAAGCACCTAAAGAAATGTTCAGCATCCTTAGTCATCAGGGAAATTCAAATCAAAACAACCCTGAGATTTCACCTCATACCAGTCAGAATAGCTAAAATTAAAAACTCAGGAGATAGCAGGTGCTCGTGAGGATGTGAAGAAAGGAACACTCCTCTACTGCTGGTGGGGTTGCAAGCTAATACAACCACTGTGTTCATTCTTACACTCATGCTAGTCAACACATTTCCCACTTTGCACCTGTATGTAATCTATGTCACCAATATCCCTACCTTTGGTTGCTAATCTTGGCTTGCTAACAGTCTGGGGCTTTCGTCCATGATCTAAGGCACAGGAATGATGCTTCTGAGCAGCAAGTAACAAATCAGCTAAAATGCTTCAGTGTGTTTTGTTGATTTTCATAATGTGGGTCCAGTTGCTAAAGTATTCCTTAAAACTTTCAGCCATCTGCCCTTGTGTATGGTGTCTCAATACTCTTGGATTTCCTGTCACCCATGTACTACCTGGAAGTGGAAATTCTCCAGTGCCTTCTGAAGTTTCCAAATTGGAAGTTCTGAATTGAAGACCTTCACTTCATGCTTTAAGTAGCTCTCCTATACCAATGCATGGTAAAGTGGAATGGCCCTATTCCCACACCTTTGTGTTCAGACCATGGTGGCATTTCCCTCTTTGACTTTGCTCCTTCTAACCTTACAGCTTTTCTAGGCCCTTATCTTCTGCCTGGCGTGCTTTCTTGTCTGCCCTTTGAAATTGTTATCTCCTATTTGTCTTTAAGGTCATAGTATAGTTATCCTCTAGTCAAGTGAGGTCTTTCTTCCCTTTGTCGTCTTTCAAAGCATGACCCCACTTGGTCCTCACACTCATCACAATTTTCATCTTAGGACATTTTAATGTGCTTCTGCAGTTGTTTTTGCCACCTTCAACAGAATGTCAGCTAGTGATAGTTCTTTGCCATGTATTACCATTTGACTCAAAACTTGTAATGTGTGACATGGTTGAAAACACGAATGTAATAAGTACATAGATTAACATGCTGCATGTTCAAAATTCCTTAAGGTTGTTCTGAGGCTTCATGTTTTTGTCAAAATTTGTTTTGTTCATTTTCGGTCACTCTCAGGGTGAGTAGAAGCATAATTTTGATGAACATGTCTCTGATGAAGCAAAACACCAAATGTCTGTCCACATTTTATAGGATTTACTCTCAAGGATGTAATTTTGCAAATATAGGCAAAAAATTGATATAAGTAATGTTATTTCACTAATGAAAGTCTATCATCAATTTCATAAATATATCTTTAGTGAATTCTTATTGTTTAATGCTATGTTTTGAAAATGTCTTAAGATAGTCTTTTTATTTTTAATTAAGTCACCGATTAATTACATTAATTGTTTTTATGCCTATGTCTTATGCAGCTGGTCTTAAACTTGCTATGGAGCTGAGGCTGTTCTTCCACACTTCCTTCTCCTGCCTCCATCATTAATTGCTGACATTATGGGCAGGCATAAGGCAGTGTTTTTTAAACAAAATTTTTTTCACTTACTATTTATGATTTACAGTAGTTTCAGTATTGTATATAATTATTTCTAACACCGAATCCTTTAACCGAGTTATCATTGACAAGATAGAAAAAGACAATATATAAACTTTTTAAAATTATCCATCGAAATGGAAAATCATTGCTGTCTGCTTCCTCTCAATTCTAGGGAGTCTGAGGCAATATTCTCTCCAATTTAGCTTTTCCTTAGACACCACACGCTTTATGACCTCTAGGCAGTCTTCAGAATTCATTCTCACTAGGCTACCGGAATTTAGATGAAAATTGTGAATTGGGATCACTTTGAAAATTATAGTGGACACTGGTTTAAAAAGGAGTTCCCCTTATTGAGAGAAAAGCTAGAGTTCATATATGTGGATAGATGCTAGGATCATCAGGTCCATTCCCACAGATGAGTTCTTTATTAAAATACATATGAGATTACTATATATTTCTCCTCCTTGAGAAAGTCAAAGCTTTCACTATTATATTTACTAATAGCGAGTTTTAAGCATGCCTATCTTTTTGTCAGCTCTACCTTAAATGAACAGAGTCCATTACTACAGCTCCAACTAGAGCCTATATTCCTAACTGGCAGAAATTAATGGCTTTCTAATGTGATTTCTCATATCTACCTGCAGACAAGTGGTATTTGTCTCAGATATCTTTCCTGATCAACTTCCAGTACACAGCTCCATTTCATCTTTCTTAAGAACTGTCAATGTAATGAAAAATAAAGGCCTAGTCTGTTTCATTTGCCTATGTTCCCAACATTAGTCCATTGGTTTTATTTCTCCTTTCAATTTTCGTCTATTGGAATATGGTCCTTACTCTTCCTCTACAATTACATTGGATATTTAGGCTCAAACTTGCATTTCATCCTTTCCAACTCATACTATCTTGCAATTTAAATTTGACTCGTGATTTCAAATAAATATGTGCATGTATATACATCATGAGAGTTATGACTATTTCAACTTTCATTTTCTCGGTTCTTCAAATTTCCTTAAATTTCATGTAGTTGAACTGCTGAAATATTAGTTCTTTACATTCTACTGCTCTATCCTCCTCTCACCAGTCTGGAACCTCTGAAGAGTTATTGCTCTCAATATAAATATTAAAATTGTCTCATACGAACATGAATATTCATGTTCCTTTTTTCTGACATTGGAAATCATGGCTGCTGTTAATGTGGACATTCAGGTATATGCGGCCTGATGCACACTCATAAAAATAACCACACACACACACACACAGACACAGACACACACACAACTGGAATGGCTGAGTCATCTGGTTGTGGGTATTCAAATTCAGGATAAAACACTAAGTTGTTTTCATAAGGATGACTGCATTATCTCTCATGGAATCATGTCCTATTTTGAGCAATCAGATTGGTATACAATTTGTGTGACTACTACTAATGTGTTTATCATTCAGTTTTCTGAGCCCAAAGCCTACATATGAGAATCAGAGCGTCAGGTGTCACTCACTTACTTGCCTCCATAAGTAAACTCAGCAAGCATCCTTTATCCTAAGTCGTGATAAGTCCTGCATAGGAGAAGCAGAAGTGGGGATAACCAGAGGAAAGATCTGATAATTCTCAACACAAAGTTTTTCAAAATGATAGTGTATTATAAGCATAATAATAGTGAATTTTTCTCACAGCAGTAGGAACATAAGGTTATCAAGGCATCATACATTTGACAAATCCAAATGTTAATAGCTGCCCTCCTAATGTCCCTGAGATAAGAACATATCTAGATCATACAAAGCAACTTGACAGAACCTGCCTAAATAATAAAACATGTTCATAATATACCAATGCTCTATTATAGTCAACTTGTATCAGGAATAAACCATCTTTCATGTTTACTCAATTTTATTACACTTCTGGTCAAATTACATATATAGATAATGCCTTCACCATACACATTTGTGACTACTTATATCTTAGGGAGAGAGGCTTGCTTATATGTCTTGCTCTGGTTTTGCATTTCTTATCAGTTCATATTTTGTCATTGTTATCACCTTAGCAATTGTGGTCACATTCTCTTATCTCAGTTTTTAGATCTGGCACTATTTTTTGTGATTAAATTATAGTCAAAGCCTTTTTTATATATGTAAATTATATTGTGCTGGGCATTGTGGCACACTTCTTTAAGTACAGAACTCTGGAGGTAGAGATTGGTAGATCAGTTTAAGTCAGCCTGGTCTACATAGCAAGGCCTAGGTTTGTCTGGGCTACACAGTGAAACCCTGTCTCATATATAGTCATATATATATATATGACCAGAGTGGTTGTACCAACTTTCATTCCCACCAACAATGGAGGAGTGTTCCTCTTTCTCCACATCCTTGCCCATACCTACTGTCTCCTGAGTTTTTAATCTTAGCCATTCTGACAGGTGAAATCTCAGGGTTGTTTTGATTGCATTTCCCTAATGACTACTGATGTTGAACATTTTTTAAGGTGCTTCTCAGCCATTCAAAGTTCTTCAGGTGAAAATTCTTTGTTTAGCTCTGTACCACATTTTTAATAGGGTTATTTGGATCTCTGGAGTCTAACTACTTGAGTTCTTTGTATATATTGGATATTAGCCCTCTGTTGGATGTAGGGTTGGTGAAGATCCTTTCCAAAGATGTGGGTTGCCATTTTGTCCACTTGACAGTGTCATTTGCCTTACAAAAACTTTGTGATTTTATTCAGTCCCATTTGTCAATTCTTAATTTTAGAGCATAAGCTATTGGTGTTCTATTCAGGAACTTTTCTCCTGTGCCCATGTCCTCAAGGGTCTTCCCCAGTTTCTTTTCTATTAGTTTCAGTGTGTCTGGTTTTATGTGGAGGTCCTTGGTTCACTTGGAGTTGAGCTTAGTACAAGAAGATAAGAATGGATCAATTCGTATTCTTCTGCAAGCTGACCTCCAGTTGAGCCAGCACCATTTGTTGAAAAGGCTATCTTTTTTCCACTGGATGTTTTCAGCTTCTTTGTCAAAGATGAAGTGACCATAGGTGTGTGGGTTCATTTCTGTGTCTTCAATCCTATTCACTTGATCTACCTGCCTGTCACTGTACCAATACCATGCAGTTTTTAATGCTATTGCTTTGTAGTGCTGCTTGAGGTCCAAGATACTGATTCTCCTGGAAGTTATTTTACTGTTGAGAATAGTTTTAGCTATCCTGGATTTTTTGTTATTCCAGATGGATTTGAGAATTCCTCTTTCTAAGTCTATGAAGAACTGAGTTGGGATTTTGATGGGGATTGCATTGAATCTGTATATTGCTTTCGGTAAGATGGCCATTTTTACTATATTAATCCTGCCAATCCACGAGCATGGAAGATTTTTCCATCTTCTGAGGTCTTCTTGGATTTCCTTCTTCAGAGACCTGAAGTTCTTCACATGCAGATCTTTCACTTGTTTGGTTAGAGTCACACCAAAATACTTGATATTGTTTGTGGCTTTTGGGAAGGGTGTCATTTCCCTAATTTCTTTCTCAGCCTGCTTATCCTTTGGGTTTAGGAAGGCTACTGATTTGCTTGAGTTGATTTTATAACCAGCCACTTTGCTGAAGTTGTTTATCAGTTGTAGGAGTTCTCTGGTGGAGTTTTGTTTTGGGGGGGGGTAACCTAAGTATAATATCATATCATCTGCAAATAGTAATAGTTTGACTTCTTCCTTTCCAATTTGTATTCCTTTGACGTCCTTATGTTCGATAATTGCTCTAGCTAGTACGTCAAGTACTATATTAAAAAGATATGGAGAGAGGGGGTAGCCTTGTCTGGTCCCTGATTTTAGTGGGATTGCTTCAAGTTTCTCTCCATTTAGTTTGATGTTGGCTACTGGTTTGTTGTATATTGCTTTTACTATGTTTAGGTATGGGCCAAAAAAAAAAAAAAAAAAAAAAAAAAAAGCACAGGACCAGATGGTTTTAGTGCAGAATTCTATCAGACCTTCAAAGAAGACCTAACACCAATACTCTTTAAACTATTCCGTAAAATAGAAACAGAAGGAACACTACCCAACTTGTTCTACAAAGTCACAATTACGCTGATACCAAAACCACACAAAGATCCAACAAAGAGGGAGAACTACAGGCCAATTTCCCTTATGAATATCGATGCAAAAATACTCAATAAAATTCTTGCCAATCAAATCCAAGAACACATCAAAACCATCATTCACCATGATCAAGTAGGCTTCATCCCAGGGTTGCAGCGGGGGTTCAATATATGGAAATCCATCAATGAAATCCACTACATACACAAACTCAAAGAAAAAAAACACATGGGCATTTCATTAGATGCTGAAAAAGCATTTGACAAAATTCAGCGTCCTTTCGTGCTAAAAGTCTTGGAAAGAACAGGAATCTAGATAGAATCTAAAGGAAGTATTGGTAGGTTTTATAGGTTTCAGTAGATTTCTGGCAGACACCCAGTCTTGCCAATTTTTAGGGATTTTTACAGTTGGATGTTCTTGAGTTTGGGTCATAATCACTTCGCTAATCCCTTTTCTGTTGAGAGTTTTTGGTGCTGCTTCTAGGAATTTGGCATTTGTCACTGGGCTCAGACAAGGAAGTAGGCTCTGATAAGAATATTAGCAACAGTGACCATGAGGCTTTGTTTACTACTTTGCTCAGTTACTACCCTGTGTAACTTACTTTACTTAACTTTACTTAATTATTATCTTGTGTGATCCTTTTGCTTACTACTTTGCTTGATTACTATCTTATGTCACCTCTTTGTTTACTACTTCACTTGCTTGCTTCATCTTTGACCTAAGAACTGATCATATTTTTTTGGATATACCTAGAATGATATAAAAGCAGATTGGAGTAAACTAAAGCTGCTTCAGCCTCAGTGCTGGCTGGAGTCATGTTACAGTTTTGTCTAATTGTCTTTGCCTTTTCAATCCTTACTCCTTCCCCTTGAGACCCTGTTGACTGACTTGATCTGGCTTGGTCACTTTTCCCTCTAACCTGTTTTTCTCTGGAACAGATTTCAAGATCCTAACACAAAAATGCAAATGATCACCAGAGGCCATCTTCACATGTTTGATTTCCTAACAAGTTTGTGTCAAATCCCAAAGGGCTCCCTGTCTACTTTTAGGCTTCTAACCATGGACTAGGAAGATAATTCTCAAAGGTGATAGTCAGTTGTCTGCATTTCAACTGCCATTTATGCAGCTCTGAGCTTAGAAGACATAGTACAGTTTGCTCAATAGGAAAACAAACCAAATGAAACAACCAGCATACTGGAGTAAAAGTTTCAGATATGGGTGTGATATTTTCTGTGCAACCCAAATCTGAGATGCATAACTTTTAAGAACCTTGAACTTATGGGATCTTTAGGAAGCAAAATTCAGAGTTTTAGAAAACGCAAAGAGAAAAACAATCATTCAAAAAATTCTGTCTCTTAGAAGGAGGAAACTTGTCAAAGAAGGAATGTGACACTTTTAAGGAAGTGAGGGCACAAGAACTCACCTAGAAAACATACCCTGAGTTGATAGTAAATTTGCACACACAAAAAAAAAATCTGGTTCCTTAAACCTGGATTCTTCCAGGTTCAAATTGAGTTGTGCTTTTAATATTCCTTGGCTGTGACATTGAGAGTGGGTGGTGTGGATCCCATGTAGAATGCCAATGACGCACAGCTCTGCAGAAGGCACATAGCTTTTCACATCTGTATCTTTCATCTCATCCTTTACACGCTTGCTTTTCCCCTGGTTCTTTGTTCAATAGATTAAGAGAAAACAGAAATCTCAGGAAAACCATTTCTCTCTAGTAACCTTGAGAATGAAGGGGCTTTTGCAGAATATGAATGCATTTGGTTTAAAATTGTTTAAATACTCTTAAGTATTTTGCATCTATGTAGAAAGTGTTTTTTTTCTTTTCTTTCTTTCTTCTTTTTTTTTTTTTTGGACTTCAAAAAAGCTGTCAGTGAAACTCTGATAATGACACTTACTGTCAAACTTATCATCCCTCAATTATGTTAACACCTTCTTTTGAAGTTTCCTTTTTAACATGAAAACACAGTTTATTATAAAAGGTCTCCACAGAAGCTGGAAGTGTTCAAAGGCCCCCAACAGGCTACTCTTAAGAGAACTGTAGTCAAGGAAAACTTAATATTCACATCATGAACAAGTTCATTTCCACTGTATTATGAGAAAAAGTCACAAGAAAGCACACAATCCACAATCTGTAAAACTATGCAGCCACCATAATTTTAGTGTCTGAACCAATCCCCTAGGGGCTCTCTGAAAATCCCTTCGACATCTCCAACTGGAAAATCTTTTAGCTCCAAGGCACGAAAGCCTATGTTTTACTAATTCAATTACAGTCAGCTCCCCTGTATCTGTCTATGAGACACACAATGCATGGTCTTTATTTTTCTAGCTATAAGCGATTTCACACCCTTCTATCTATTTAAATAGTCAAGTTATCTTTCAAACATTGGCGATAGGAGGACACTGACATCATGGCTGTGGCTTTAAAGGTCCTCTTGCAAGTCTTAAGAGCCACAAATTGAGAAGGTAAGTTATGTCTCTACCCATGAATTTTGTTTTTACTTTCTCTTGTCACTCTGAGCTAGTTGAGGTTGACCATCCTTGTTGATTGGTTTGATGAGCTTCTTGTCATTGAATTTTGGTTTCTACATGTCTTGTTCAGCTGTTGGTCTCACAGAACAGAAATGAGAGAGTCGTGGTACAGGCATTCACTCTGCATTGATAAGAGATAGGATTGCTATGACACCCTGGGACACTGGTAAAGGTAAGTCTATGGCTGTGGGAAAGGATCCCTTTATGCTAATGGCATATTCCTTAAAATTTCCTCTTTGTCAGGACACTTTCAAAATGGTATTTTTTTAAACTGTGTATGTAGTTAACAGAAAATTTTCCCTAAAATGTAAGCATAACTTAAAATATTTACCAAACTAAGAAATCTATTTTGTAACTCCCATTTTTAGAATTATATTCTCTATTTTAAGGTGTTGAATAACTAGATTAGGGGATACGCATTCTTACCATTCCCAACCTTTTAAGTCTATCTTAGACTTTATTCTGCACTCTAGTGTTTTAGTTAGGGTTTCTATTAATATGGTGAAGTGCCATGGAGAAAAACAAGATGGGAGGAAAGGGCTCTCCTTTCCTGAACTTTACTATCTTATCAGAGTTCATCAAGGACAGTCATGGCAGAAACTCCATTAGAACAAGCAGGCAGGAGCTGATGCAGAGGTCATAGAGAGGTGCTGCTTACTGGCTTGCTCCCCATAGATTTTTTTTCTACTCTCTTTATATAACCAGGCCTAGGATGGCACCACCCACAATGAGCTAATCCCTTCTCCATAATCCTTTGTTTAGAAAATGGCCTACAGGCTTGCCTTCAGCCTGATCTTTTGGAGGCAATTTCTCAGTTGAGGTTTTTTCCTCTCAATTGGCTTCAGTTTGTGTCAAGTTGACATAAATAAAACTAGCCTGTACATCCAGTTCTAGAGCATGCCTGATTTTCAACCTTCTAAGCACATTTCAAGAAGCAATTAGACCAGGGAATTCTTCCTTCCTTCCTTCCTTCCTTCCTTCCTTTCTTTCTTTCTTTCTTTCTTTCTTTCTTTCTTTCTTTCTTTCTTTCTTTCTTTCTTTCTTTCTTTCTTTCTTTCTTTCTTTTTCTCTTAACATAATCCTGTCACATTATTTCTTTATTTTTGGATCACACTAACATGAATGTTCTTTATTTATAAGTCCTATATGCTATTTACCTGACAATTGTGTACTCTCTAATTTTGTTATTTGACTTAGAACCTATGTTTACAAATAATAAGGTATTCTGTAAGCAAAAAAAAAATTCTATTCTGATGTCTTTTTTTAAAAAATAGGCAAAGCATAAAATGAAAATTTTGGATCTTTCTTTCTGAGTGCATTTTATTTTCTCTTCTGATGTATAAAAAACAAAACAAAAGAAAAAAAAACTTAAAAAAAACTTGAAAAAACTCATTTAACCATCAGAAATGAGTTCTTGATAACATGTGCTAAAGCAGAATCCTCACTGAGGAGGCAGGAAAGGGCAGTGCTATATAGGTTACATGGATAAAACATTGCAAATGTCAGAACACCTGATGGAAAAGGGTTGCCACCATGCCATCTAGGACATGCTTTTATTTCAGCTCTCAGGATACATACTAAGTTAGAAGAGATTGGTGACCCCTCTGGAACTCTCACTAAGACACACACACAGTGGCTCCTCCCCCACAGTGGCTCCTTCCCCCACAGTGGCTCCTCCCCCACAGTGGCTCACCTGTGCTGACCATGATCTACAAAATCACTGTAGTATTACTAAGCAACACAGTGTTTCTTTTTCAGAGCCAACCAAGCCAGTCAAAGAGATTATCAGAGAACGAGATGGACTCAGTGTGTTCCCAATGCCTGGTGGATGCTATCAGGCTTGGAGTGTGGAGAAGAGAAGCCTGGAGAGAGAAGGATTTTTTTCATAAGTAACTCACCTAAGAATTATATGATGTGACTACCAACATCATAAAATCACTTTTGAAAGTCAAATTATTTTATAAGCTTTTTTAAATTAAAAAATATTGTGAATACATGGTAGAAAGAAAAGAGGAAATAGGAATTTATTTAGGAAAAATATCTCATAGAATTTCTACTTTTTTCCTGTTTAATATGCAAAAATTCAAATGAGAACTGGGTCTAATGATCTACTCCCTGTTCTAACGACTGGCAGAAAGTTGTTTTGGAAAAATTAAAAATATGGTACCAGTGAAATTGCTCTTTGGATAAAGGAACTTGTAGACAAGTCTGACAGCCTCACTTCCGTGGAGGGAGAGAAACATCTCATAAGTTGTTGTTCAGCTTTTACATACTGCCAAAGCACACACATGCCCCACTCCCATACACAGAGGGAAGACATAGACAGACAAACCGACTCAGAGAAAAAGAGAGACAGAGACAAAGAGAATAAGAAACAGAGGCAGAGAGAGACAAAGAGAAAGAGATATACCGAGTGATGAAAGAGAGAGACAGAAATGGAAAAAGACAGAGAGAATGTCAGAGATAAACAGAGACAGCTAGAGAGAGAAAGAGACAGGAATAAATAAATAAATATCTCAGTTAGCTTTTATACTGCTGCAACAAAATACCACATGCAAAAGCATCCTGGGCAGTATAGCAAAAGCATCTTGATGAGGATGGGGTTTGCATTATCTTATAATTTATAGCACATTATTCCAGCAAGTCAGGGTAAACATTCAAGGCAGGAAAATGGGAGTTGGATCTGATGCAGAGGCTGTGGAGGAACACTGATACACTGGTCTGCTCTTCCAGACTTGCTCAGCTTACATTCTGATATACCCATGAGGCAATTGCCCACAGGTGGCAACACCCACAATGGACTGGACCCATTAAGAAAATACACTATGGTCTAATCTGGGTGGAGGCATTTTTTCAACTGAGTCCCCTTCCCAAATGACTCTTTTTTTCTGTCAAGCTGATATGCAATTAGTCAGCATAATGAGTAAATAAGTAATAACAATGAAGCCGCTAAAATTGTGTGTGTTTCCAGACTAATCTGAATTATCAGAGATATACACACACAACTGACTTCATCTCACCTCTACTGTGTTCTGCTGACTCGGGCTTCCTAATCCCTTCAACTTGCACCCTACTCACCCCTGTCTGTTGCTTGCTACAACCTGTTAGAACTTGGTTGTATCTGTGATTTAGAACATGGGCATACGTTGGACTCTGAAAGACAAATCTTGGAGACCAGTATCCTAAAACCAGCCCTCTAGTTTCTATTTGTTGGTGTTCCTTGTAATCTACCTGCTGCTGTGTAACAAAGCACCAGAGAATTGTGCTTCTAATGATTCCTGTCTCTGGGCATTAAGAACTCTTTCAGTCTCCCTTGGGCACCATGTGCTCCAACTAATGTTAGCTGTGATCACTTGGGCACACACAGATGAACAGAACAGGACTGAGAGGTCCAGCAAACCAAGCTGTGTTTTTTAGATTGTTTTCAGAATTCTCTGACCAAATGGTCTCTCTACTAGATATTTTCTGTATGTTTTTATTTTAGTGATATAACCTTTCTAGTGCTATCAGACAACAATTGTATTTTTTGTAGTCCTCGATATTAATTTCCTTGCTGTGTTCCAATCTCCCACTAATAGTTTCTTATTTCTCCTCAAACATCCACCTTATTTGCTACAAAAGCATTAACATGAATTTTAGGTTTTATTATGATGGAAATCAATTATTGTTTTCTATCAATAAAGTTTTTTTTGAGAAACAAGAATACTCAACATAGCACATCTTCTAACATCTAAGTGTTTTCTTAGGTTTGGGTTTCCCAGCTCTATTAATACACACACACACACACACCTGCCCCCCAAACCCGTGTACTTACATATATACATACATATGCACCATGCACTCAAACTCACACATACACATACACACATGCACATACACACACATGCATGCATGCATCCACATGTGCACATGCACACACAGAAACATACACCATTAATGAAACTAAATATTCACTAAATAACAAACATAATTTCTTCTGTTCTTCTCTCTCCATTATTATACTATATGTTCCTATGAATTCAAGAACTCTGTGTACCTCAAAATCTGCTTTATATTAGACATGACTATTATGACCAATTTGATTTACCCTAGAAACAGAAGCTTCATTACTATCATAAATAGTTATATACTGAATTTCATTTACAGAGTATGGGGAAAATGATTAATTTGCACATATATATGCACATACACATAAAATTTGTATGTGTTTGTAGAGTTTTTTAATTTGAATGATAATCCAGCTCATTTAATGATTTAGAGATAAACTTATGGACAATGAGAATATGGAAGTTCTTTTCTCTGATTTCTGAGTTAAGACTCATATCTAAAGACCTGTGGAAACATATTTAATGGCCAGATGTTGAAAGTGTTCCTTTTAGTTTGAGAAACAAGACAGGAATCTTATCGTTTCTATTTATAATATGCTGCAGGGGCACATTGGTGCAACAGACAAGGAGAAGAGCAGAGGCCATGAACACTAGAAAGCAAAAAGAAGAAATCTGCATCAGATTGTAATAGAAATAAGATACTGCATAAAGCCCAAAGACAGTCTCAAATGAAACTATTACAGATGATAATGGAATAAGCAGGTTTTAGAAGAAATAAATCCATATAAAATGTTACAAAAGGGAGAAATATCCTGTCATTTAGGGCAACATGGATGAAACTTAGAGGTATCATAAAAAGTGAAAGAATCACAAACAAGTACACACACACATACACAAGCACATATACAAACACACATGCATGAACACATATAAGCACACATGCACAAGCAGAAACATATAAGCACACATGCACACACACTCATGTGCACGCACACATTCAGTAAGGTGTATTCAGATTCCCTCCCCCCCCAAATTAAAAACAAAATAAAACAAAGCCAAAATCCCTTACCCACTAAGAATCATTTTCAGGTCTCGCTTTAAACTCCTCCCAACAAGTTAAACTAACACATCTCTCCCAATTTCTCAGGTTTTATCTGAATAAAGTCAAATACATCATCTTTCCCTTGGCACTTTTTCAAGTTCCTTCATTTCGTGTAGCCCTTGATCTCTTTTTAGCATTAATAGTACTCTCTTTGTCTGCATCTCATGGTTGCTTCTCCTTTGGGCTACTGAATGTGAAAGAGAGCAAGGAGGGGTACATGGAAGGATTTATAGGGGAAAAGGGTAGGGAAAACGATGGAATTATATTGTAATCTCAAAAATAAAAGAAAGGGACAAAAAAGTATAGGTACTGCATCTTTAAGAGTGGAGCATCCCCAACACACACACCCTTCAGTGTTTTACCAAATGTCCTCGATGGTATCACTGGTTCTATAGCTTACGCACTGAAACTACTACCTGGTCTTGGCATGGTAATGAAATGTGTCATGTGAGCATTTTCCATCTTGAGACTAGACTTTGGTATTCACAGGATATATTTCTATTTTTACTGTCTTTTGCTTTCAAAGGTTCTTAAAATTTTACACTATTGTAATGAAATTTAATGTCCTTTGGAATTACAATATAATCCACTGAACACATTTGAAAGTCCTCTTTGACATGTTTGTTTTTCAAAAACTTCAGTTTGACATTTAATCTAATATTAGAATGGAAAGCAAGGTTATGCTACCACATCTAAAGTTTATAAGGTCATTTCACCTTGAATTGCTATCTGTAATACAGATTGTAGCCTGCTGCTGCTCATAAATATATTTACTGAGATTTAAACTTGTATTATAGGCTTGTTAAGTACTAAAATCTGCCTTGATTTGTGGTCTTCCATTCTGTACATCTTTTATATCTAAAGTTTATATCATATTACTGTAGGCATTATAATATAATTGCAAGGAACATATGCAGTAACTTTTTAAAAATTAATTTTTATGTAAATGTTTGCATTTTCATTGTTAATTATTAATGGTACACATACAAGTCAGGCATGCATATGAAGGTCAGAGGACAACTCCAGAGAGTTGGTTGGTCCTTGTAACTTTTTGTTGGTTCCTTGGATTTTTTTTTAAGTTTCTATATAAATTTTATTCTCAATTATTTTTTATAAATGATAACAATTTTCTATATTCTTTGTTTACACTCCAAATGATTTTCCCTTTACTGGTCCCCCCCTTCCCATAAGTCCCATAAGCCCTTGTCCCTCCTCCAGTTCTCCAGTCAACCCCATCCCACTTCTCTGTCCTGGTAATCCCCTACAATGCTGTATAAAGCCTTTCCAGGACCACGGCCTGCTCCTTCCTTCTTCTTGGAAGTGATTTGATATGTTAATTGTGTCTTGGGTGTTCAGAGCTTCTGGGAAAATATCCACTTACCAGTGACAGCATTCCATGTGTGTTCTTTTGTGATTGGGTTACCTCAAGTAGGATGATATTTACCTGATCCAACCATTTGCCTAAGAATTTCATGAATTAATTGTATTTAATTGCTGAGTAGTATTCCATTGTGTAAATAAACCATATTTTCTGTATCCATTTCCCCATTGAGGGACATCTGGGTTCTTTCTAGCTTCTGGCTATTATGAATAAGGATGCTATGAACATAGTGGAGCATGCATCCTTATTGCCTGCTGGGGAATCCTCTGGGTAAATGCCCAGGAGTGGTATAGCAAGGTCCTCCAGAAGTGTCATGACCAGTTGTCTGAGGAACCATCAGACTGATTTCCAGAGTGGTTGCAGCAACTTACATTGCCAATAGCAGTGGAGGAGTATTCCTTTTTCTCCATATCCTTGCCAACACCTGCTGTCTCCTGAGTTTTTAATCTTAGCCATTCTGACTGGTGTGAGGTGAAATCTCAGGGTTGTTTTGATTTGCATTTCCCTGATGACTAATGATGCTGAACATTTCTTAAGGTGCTTTTCAGCCATCCAAAGTTCTTCAAGTGAAAATTCTTTGTTTAGCCCTGTACCCCATTTTTAATAGGGTTATTTGGATCTCTGGAGTCCAACCTTTTGAGTTCTTTGCATATATTGGATATTAGCCCTCTGTCAGATGTACGGTTGGTGAAGATTTTTTCCCAATTTGTTGGTTGCCATTTTGTCCGATTGACAGTGTCCTTTGCCTTACAGAAAATTTGTAATTTTATGAGGTCCCATTTGTCAATTCTTGATCTTACAGCATAGTCTATTAGTGTTCTGTTCAGGAACTTTCTCCCTGTGCCCATGTCCTCAAGGGTCTTCCTCAGTCTTTTCTATTAGTTTCAGTGTGTCTGGTTCTATGTGTGTGGAGGTCCTTGGTCCACTGGGAGTTGAGCTTAGTTCAAGGAGATATGAATGGATCAATTTGCATTCTTCTGTGTGCTGACCTCCAGTTGAGCCAGCACCATTTGTTGAAAAGGCTATCTTTTTTCCACTGGATATTTTCAGCTCCTTTGTCAAAGATCAAGTGACCACGGGTGTGTGGGTTCATTTCTGTGTCTTCAATCCTATTCCACTGATCTACCTGCCTGTCACTGTACCAATACCATACAGTTTTTAACACTATTGCTCCGTAGTACTGCTTGAGGTCCAGGATACTGATTCCCTTGAAAGTTCTTTTACTGTTGAGAATAGTTTTAGCTATTCTTGGTTTTTTATTATTCCAGATGAATTTGAGAATTGCTCTTTCTAACTCTATGAAGAACAGAGTTGGGATTTTGATGGGGATTGCATTGAATCTGTATATTGCTCTCGGCAAGACGACCATTTTTACTATATTAATACTGCCAATCCTATGGAAGATTTTTCCAATTTCTGATGTCTGCTTCGATTTCCTTCTTCAGAGACTGGAAATTCTTGCCATTCAGATATTTCACTTGTTTGGTTAGAGTCACACCCAGATACTTTATATTGTTCGTGGCTATTGTGAAGGGTATCATTTCCCTAATTTCTTTCTCAGCCTGTTTATCCTTTGAGTATAGGAAGGCTATTGATTTGCTTGAGCTGATTTATAACCAGCCACTTTGCTGAAGTTGTTTATCAACTGTAGGAGTTCTCTGGTAGAGCTTTTTGGGTCACTTAATTATACTATCATATCATCTGCAAATAGTGATAATTTGACTTCTTCCTTTCCAATTTGTATCACTTTGACCTACTTATGTTGTCTACTTGTTCTAGCTAGAACTTCAAGTACTATATTGAAAAGATATAGAGAGGGGGTAGCCTTGTCTAATCCCCGGTTTTATTGCTTCAAGTTTCTCTCCATTTATTTTGATATTGGCTCCGTATTTGCTGCATATTGCTTTTACTATGTTTAGGTATAGGCCTTGAATGCCTGTTCTTTCCAAGAATTTTAGCATTAAAGGATGCTGAATTATATCACATGCCTTTTCAGCATCTAATGAAATGACCATGTCGTTTTTTTTCTTTGAGTTTGTTTATGTAGTAGATTGCATTGATGGATTTCCATTTATTGAACCATCCCTGCATCCCTGGGATGAAGCCTACTTTGTCATGGTGAATGATCACTTTGATGTGTTCTTGGGTTTGATTGGCAAGAATTTTATTGAGTATTTTTGCATCACTATTCATAAGGAAAACTGGCCTGTAGTTCTCCCTCTTTGTTGGATCTTTGTGTGATTTTGCTATCAGCATAATTGTGGCTTTGTAGAACGAGTTGGGTAGTGTTCCTTTTGTTTCTATTTTGTGGAATAGTTTAGAGTATTCGTGTTAGGTCTTCTTTGAGGGTCTGATAGAATTCTGCACAAAAACCACCTGGTCCTGTGCTCTTTTTGGTTGGAAGACTTTCTTTTTTTTTTATTTTCTATATTCTTTGTTTACATTCCAAATGATTTCCCCTTTCCCGGATCCCCCCTCCCCATATGTCCCATAAACCTTCTTCTCTCCATCCCTTTTCCAATCACCTCCCTCCTTTTTCTCTGTCCTTATATTCCCTTCCCATGTTAGATCAATCCTTTCCAGGATCAGGACCCTCTCCATACTTCTACATGGGAGTCATTTGTTATGCAGTTTGTGCCTTGGGTATACAGGGTTTCTGGGCTAATTAATATCCACTTATCAGAGATTGCATTCCATGTGTATTCTTTTGTGATTGGGTTACCTCACTTAGGATGATATTTTCCAGATCAAACCATTTGCCTAAAAATTTTGTGAATTCATTGTTTCTAATTGCTGAGTAGTATTCCATTGTGTAAATATACCACATTTTCTGTATCCATTCCTCCTTTGAGGGGTGTCTGGGTTCTTTCCAGCTTCTGGCTATTATAAATAAGGCTGCTATGAACATAATGGAGCATGTGTCTTTATTGCATGCCGGAGAATCCTTTGGGTATATGCCCAGGAAAGGTATAGCAGAGTCCTCTGGAAGTCTCATGTCCAGTTTTCTGAGGAACCTCCAGACTGATTTCCACAGTGGTTGTACCATCTTACAGCCCCACCAGCAGTGGAGGAGTGTTCCTCTTTCTCCACATCCTCGCCAACACCTGCTATCTCCTGAGTTTTGACCTTAGCCATTCTGACTGGTGTAAGGTGAAATCTCAGGGTTGTTTTGATCTGCATTTCCCTAATGACTAATGATGTTGAGCACTTCTTAAGGAGCCTCTCGGCCATCCGAATTTCTTCAGGTGAAAATTCTTTGTTAAGATCTGTACCCCATTTTTAATAGGGTTATTTGGTTCCCTGGGGACTAACTTCTTGAGTTCTTTGTATATATTGGATATTAGCCCTCTATCAGATGTGGGGTTGGTGAATATCCTTTCCCAATTTGATGGTTGCCATTTTGTCCTTTTAATGGTGTCCTTTGCCTTACAGAAACTTTGTAAGTTTATGAGGTCCCATTTGTCAATTCTTGATCTTAAAGCATAAGCTATTGGTGATCTGTTCAGGAACTTTTCTCCTGTGCCATGTCCTCAAGGGTTTTCCCCAGTTTCTTTTCAATTAGTTTCAGTGTGTCTGGTTTTACATGGAGGTCCTTGATCCACTTGGAGTGAAGTTTAGTACATGGAGATAAGAATGGATCAATTCGCATTCTTCTGCATGCTGACCTCCAATTGATCCAGCACCATTTGTTGAAAAGGCTATCTTTTTTCCACTGGATGTTTTTGGATCCTTTGTCGAAGATCAAGTGACCATAGGTGTGTGGATTCATTTCTGGATCTTCAATTCTATCCCATTGGTCCACTTGTCAGTCACTGTGCCAATACCATGCAGTTTTTAACACTATTGCTCTGTAGTATTGCTTGAAGTCAGGGATACTGAGTCCCCCAGAATTTCTTTTGTTGTTGAGAATAGTTTTAGCTATCCTGGGTTTTTTGTTATTCCAGATGAATTTGAGAATTGCTTTTTCTAACTCCGTGAAGAACTGAGTTGGGATTTTGATGGGGATTGCATTGAATCTGTAGATCACTTTTGGCAAGATGGCCATTTTAACTATATTAATCCTGCCAATCCACGAGCATGGCAGATTTTTCCATTTTCTGAGGTCTTCTTCGATTTCCTTCTTCAGAGACCTGAAGTTCTTGTCATATAGATCTTTCACTTGTTTGGTTAGAGTCACACCAAGATACTTTATATTGTTTGTGGCTATTTTGAAGGGTGTCGTTTCCATAACTTCTTTCTCAGCCTGCTTATCCTTTGAGTATAGGAAGGCTACTGATTTGCTTGAGTTGATTTTATAACCAGACACTTTGCTGAAGTTGTTTATCAGCTGTAGGAGTTCTCTGGTGGAGGTTTTTGGGTCACTTAAGTAGACTATCATGTCATCTGCAAATAGTGATAATTTGACTTCTTCCTTTCCAATTTGTACCTCCTTGACCTCCTTATGTTGTCTAATTGCTCTAGCTAGAACTTCAAGTACTATATTGTAAAGATATGGAGAGAGAGGACAGCCTTGTCTAGTCCCTGATCTTAGTGGGATTGCTTCAAGTTTCTGTCCATTTAGTTTGATGTTGGCTACTGGTTTGCTGTATATTGCTTTAACGATGTTGAGGTATGGGCCTTGAATTCCTGTTCTTTCCAAGACTTTTAGCATGAAAGGATGCTGAATTTTGTCAAATGCTTTTTCTGCATCTAATGAGATGATCATATGGTTTTTTTCTTTGAGTTTGTTTATGTAGTGTCTTTAATTTCTTTCTTTATTTATTCCTTGACCAAGGTATCATTGAGTAGAATATTGTTCAGCTTCCATGTGTATGTGGGTTTTCTGTTGTTTTTGTTGCTATTGAAGACTACTTTTACTCCACAGTGATCTGATAGGAGACATGGGATTAGTTTGATCTTCTTATATTTGTTGAGGTCTGTCTTGTGACCAATTATATGGTCGATTTTGGAGAAGGTACCATGAGGTGCTGAGAAAAAGGTATATTCTTTTGCTTTAGGATAGAATGTTCTATATATATCTGTTAAATCTAATTGGTCCAAAGCTTCAATTAGTTTCATTGTATCCCTGTTTAGTTTCTGTTTTCCTGATGAGTCCATTGAGGAAAGTGCAGTGTTGAAGTCACCCACAATTATTGTGTTAGGTGCAATGTGTGCTTTGAGCTTTAATAAAGTTTCTTTAATGAAAGAGGGTGCCCTTGCATTTGGAGCATAGATGTTCAGGATTGAGAGTTCTTCTTGTTTTATTTTTCCTTTGAGCAGCAAGAAGTGTCCCTCAGAGTCTCTTTTGATAACTTTGGGTTGAAAGTCAATTTTATCTGATATTAAAATGGCTACTCCAGCTTGTTTCCTGAGACCATTTGCTTGTAAAATTGTCTTCCAGCCTTTTATTCTAAGGTATTGTTTGTCTTTGACCCTTAGGTGTGTTTCCTGTAAGCAGCAAAATGTAGGGTCCTGTTTACGTATCCAGTTGGTTAGTCTATGTCTTTTTATTAGGGCATTGAGTTCATTGATGTTAAGAGATATTAAGGAATAGTGATTGTTACTTCCTGTCATTTTTGACGTTATTTTTTAAATTTGATTGGTTAACTTCTTTTGGGTTTGATGAAAGGTTACTATCTTGCTTTTTCCAGGGTGAAGTTTCCCTCCTTGTATTGGTGTTTTCCTCCTATTATCCTTTGTAGGGCTGGGTTTGTGGATAGATATTGGGTAAACTTGGTTTTATCATGGAATATCTTAGTTTCTCCATCTATGGTGATTGAGAGTTTTGCTGGATATAGTAGTTTTGACTGGCATTTGTGTTCTCTTAGAGTCTGCATGAGATCTGCCCAGGAACTTCTAGCCTTCATAGTCTCAGGTGAAAAGTCTGCTGTGATTCTGATAGATCTTCCTTTATATGTTACTTGGCCTTTTTTTCTTACTGCCTTTAATATTCTTTCTTTGTTTAGTACATTTGGTGTTTTGATTTTTTTTTCTTTTTTTTCTTTTTTTTTTTTACATTTTTTATTCGATATAATTTATTTACATTTCAAATGATTTGATTATTATGTGACGGGAAGTATTTCTGTTCTGGTCCAGTCTGTTTGGAGTTCTGTAGGCTTCTTGTATATTCATGGGCATCTCTCTCTTTAGGTTAGGGAAGTTTTCTTCCATAATTTTATTGAAAATATTTGCTGGCCCTTTAAGTTGTAAATCTGCACTCTCATCTATGCCTATAATCCTTAGGTTTGGTCTTCTCATTGTGTCCTGGATTTCCTGGACATTTTGGGTTACAAGCTTTTTGCATTTTGCATTTTCTTTAACTGTTGATTCCATGATTTCTATGGTATCTTCAGCATCTGAGATTCTTTCTTCTATCTCTTGTATTCTGTTGTTGATATTTGCATCTCTGTCCCCTGATTTCTTCCCAAGGCTTTCTATCTCCAAAGTTGTCTCCCTTTGAGTTTTCTTAGTTGTTTCTACTTCTGATTTTAGATCCTGGATGGTTTTGCTTAGCTCCTTCACTTGCTTGTTTGTGCTTTCCTGTAATTCTTTAAGAGATTTTTGTGTTTCCTCTTTAATGACCTCAGCCTGTTGACCAAAGGTCTCCTGTATTTCTTTAAGTGTTTCTTGCGTTTCCTCCTTATTGGCGTTTGTATTCTCCTGCATTTCTTTCAATGATTTTTGTGTTTCCCTTGCAAGGGCTTCTAACTTTTGATCCATTTTCTCCTGAATTTCTTTAAGTATGTCCTTCATGTGTTCCTGTACCAGCATCATGACCAGTGATTTTAAATCCAAATCTTGTTTTACTGGTGTGATGGGGTATCCCGGACATGCTGGTAAAGGAGAATTGGGTTCAGACGTTGCCATATTGCCTTGATTTCTGTTAGTGACGTTCCTGCGTTTGCCTTTTGCCATCTAGTTCTCACTGGTGTTAGTTGGTCTTGTCAATGCTGGACACACCAGTGCAAGCTGCCCCTTCCCAGGTGGCCTCTGGTGCACAGCTTACCTCCTGCACTGCCTGGAGACAGGGTCCTGTTGCCCAGGCTGTTCTGATCCTGAAGTAGATACCTGGAGGCTCCTGCAGGGGCCCGCTGGATTCACCAGAGCATACTGACTTCACCCCACTGGCTGCCCGGCAGCCCCTCTTGCCTCTTGCAGGACCTGGAGATGGGCTGTTGCTGCCCAGGCTGATCTGGATCTGGAAGCAGAGAGATCTGAGGGCTCCTGCCAGAGGCCTTGGGATTGGAACCTAAGCTCCGTGCTACCGGAGCAAGCTGGGCACTCTTTCAGACTGCCTTTGGGTGCACACCAGGTCTCCTGCACTTCCTGGAGACCAAGTGCTGTGGCCCAGGCTGTTCAGATCCCAAAGCAGACACCTGGAGGTTCCTGTCGGGACCCACTGGATTCACCAGAGCACACTGACTTCTCCCCACTGGCCGCCCGGAAGCCCCTCTTGCCTCTTGCAGGACCTGGAAATGTGGTGTTGCCGCCCAGGCTGATCTGGATCTGGAAGCAGAGCAGCTGGAAGACTTTCTATGACCCCTTATATTTCTTTAGGGGTTATGGGAGTGTTTAGATGATCTATTTGATCCTGATTTAATTTTAGCTATTCTGGGTTTCTGCCTAGGAAATTGTCCATTTCCTCCAGATTTTCCAGTTGTGTTGAGTACAATCTGATGATTGTTTGAATTTCCTCAGTTTCTGTTGTTATATCTCCCTTTTCATTTCTAATTTTGTTAATTTGGGTATTGTCTCTGTGCCCTTTGGTTAGTCTGGCTAAGGGTTTATCTATCTTGTTGATTTTCTCAAAGAACCAGCTCCTGGTTTTGTTGATTCTTTGTATGGTTCTCTTTGTTTCTACTTGATTGATTTCAGCCCTGAGTTTGATGATTTCCTGTCTTCTCCTGGGTGATTTAGCTTCTTTTTGTTCCAGGGCTTTCAGGTGTGACATAAGCTGCTAGTGTATGCTCTCTCCATTTTCTTTTTGGAGGCACTCAGTGCTATGAGTTTTCCTCTTAGCACTGCTTTCATTGTGTCCCATAAATTTGGGTATGTTGTGCCTTCATTTTCATTAAATTCTAAAAAGTCTTTGATTTTTTTCTTTATTTCTTCTTTAGCCAAGGTATCATTGAGTAGAGCATTATTCAGCTGCCATGTGTATGTGGGCTTTCTGTTGTTTTTGTTGCTGTTGAAGACTACTCTTACCCCATAGTGATCTGATTAGAGGCAGGGGATTAGTTTGATCTTCTTATATTTGTTGAGGTTTGTCTTGTGACCAATTATATGGTCGATTTTGAAGATGGCACAATGAGGTGCTGAGAAAAAGGTATATTCTTTTGCTTTAGGATAAAATGTTTTACATATATATATATATATATATATATATATATATATATATATATATATAATATTCCAAACTAATTAAAGTCCAAAGCTTCAATTAGTTTCACTGTGTCCCTGTTTAGTTTCTGTTTTCTGATCGGTCCATTGAGGAGAATAGAGTGTTGAAGTCACCCACAATTATTTTGTTAGGTGCAATGTGTGATTTGAGCTTTAGTAAAGTTTCTTTTATGAATGAGGGTGCCCTTGCATTTTGAGCAAATATGTTCAGAATTGAGAGTTCTTGGTGGATTTTTCCCTTGACCAATAAGAAGTGTCCTTCTGTGTCTCTTTTGACGACTTTAATTTGAAAGTCATTTATCTGATATTAGAATAGCTACTCTGGCTTGTTTCCTAAGACCATTTGCTTGTAAAATTGTTTTCCAGCCTTTTATTCTGAGTTAGTGTTTGTCTTTGATGCTGAGGTGTGCTTCCTGTATGCCGCAAAATGTAGGGTCCTATTTATGTATCCAGTCTGTTAATCTATGTCTTATTTGGGGGAATTGGGTCCATTGATGTTAAGAGATAGATATTAAGGAATAGTGATTGTTGCTTCCTGCCATTTTTGATGTTAATTTTATATTTGAGTGGTTATCTTCTTTTGGGTTTGATGAAAGTAGGTTACTTACTATCTTGCTTTTTCCAGAGTATGGTTTCCCTCCTTCTATTGGTATTTTCCCCCTATTATCCTTTGTAGGGCTGGGATTGTAGAAAGATATTGTGTAAATTTGGTTTTTTCATGAAACATCTTGTTTTCTCCATCTATAGTGATTGAGAGTTTTGCTGGGTATGGTAGTCTTGGCTGGCATTTGTGTTCTCTTAGATTCTGTCTGAGATATGCCCAGGATCTTCTAGCTTTCATGGTCTCTGGTGAGAAGTCTGGTGTAATTCTGATAGGTCTTACTTCATATGTCACTTGGCCTTTTTCTCTTACTGCTTTTAATATTTTTTGTTTAGTACATTTGGTGTTTTGATTATTATGTGACAGTAGGTATTTCTGTTCTTGTCCAGTCTTTTTGAAGTTCTGTAGGCTTCTTGTATATCCATGGGCAACTCTCTCTTTAGGTTAGGGAAGTTTTCTTCCATAATTTTGTTGAAGATATTTGCTGGCCCTTTAAGTTGTAAATCTTCACTATCATCTATACCTATAATCCTTAGGTTTGATCTTCTCATTGTGACCTGAATTTTCTGGATATTTTGGGTTACAAGCTTTTTACATTTTGTATTTTCTTTGACTGTTGAGTCAATGGTTTCTATGGTATCTTTGGCATCTGAGATTCTTTTATCTATCTCTTGTATTCTGTTGTTGATATTTCCATCTATGGCCCCTGATTTCTTCCCAAGGTTTTCTATCTCCAAAGTTGTCTCCCTTTGATTTCTTATTTGTTTCTACTTCTGTTTTTACATCCTGGATTGTTTTGCTCAGTTCCTTCTCTTGTTTGTTTGTGTTTTCCTGTATTTCTTTATTTGGATTTTATTTTTCCTCTTTCATGACTTCTGCCTTTTGACCCAATTTCTCCTGCATTTCTTTGAGTGATTTTTCGAGTTTCCTCTTTATTGGCTTCTATCTGTTGACCCATATTCTCCTGAATTTCTTTAAGTGATTTTTGTGTTTCCATTGTAAGGGCTTCTAACTTATTCATGTTCCCCTATATTTCTTTAAGAGATTTATTTATGTCCTTTTTTGTGTTCCTCTAACAGCATCATAACCAGTGATTTTAAATCCAAATCTTGTTTTTCTGGTGTGTTAGGGTATCCAGGACTTGGTGTTGTTGGAGAATTGGGTTCAGATAAGGCCATATTGCCTTGATTTCTGTTAGTAATGTTCCTAGGTTTGCCTTTTGCCATCTGGTTATCTCTTACATTAGTTGGTCCTGCTGTCACTGGCTGGTGCTTGAATCTCCTGTGGGCCTGTAAGGCTATTTCCATACCAAAAGATGACTGTGTTTCCCCTGACACAGATTGCTGATGTGCTGCCCTACTATTGGGTGCCATTGGAGCCCTGCTTTTCCTTGTCCCAAGCAATGCTATACTCGGTTTGTCTCTGTGTACCTGGTGTTGCCTGCCTGGTCTGCCTGGTAGTGACGATGGTGAACACTGTGAGGACCCCCTCCAAGTGCTGATCACTCTGCAGGGCAAATGGCCCAAGATAGGACTTGCTGCCGGATTTCTAATGCTCTGCTGATGCTGGATCTCGAATGCTTCTATCAAATAACCTGCTCCTGTCCGTTCTTGAGAGAGTATCAGGAAGTAGGATATTCCCTGTGTCAGATGTGGCCCAAGTCTACCACAGCTGATGGAATGGGGCAGTGGTGATTATCCTGCTCCTGCTGGCTCTCTAGAAAGTATCAGGAAGTGGGTCTCTGGCTGAACTGGCTACTTGGTCACAGGAGCCAAGATGGTGTCAACCTCAGACCACAGGGCTCCTGCTAACTATGGGACTCCTGCACGTCAGATGCTCCCTTGCAGGATACGTGGCTGTAGAGCTGCCCTGCTCATGTGTGCAGAAGGAACCTAGAAGGGCCGTGTACAGATCAATCCTTCACTCTGGTATTCTCTGTGTACCTGGATGAGCTGGCTGCTTGGTCACAGGAGCCAAGATGGTAGCCTCCTTGGATTAAACTTAAGTTGTTAGGTATGTTAACCCACTTGTGCTATCTTGCCATTTTTCAATATTCAGATTTGAATTCTTTTAGTTTAAGTGGTAATTTTGTGTATAGACAACTAAACTCCCATATTTAGTACTTATATGTCACAGATGGTCTTGACAAAGTTTTATTTTGTTTCTTCAGGATTTAGATTAGATCTCTATTTCTCTGGGGATGTCCAGCACATAGCAACACAACACTTTTAAATTACTTTTCTTAATTTCTACTTTTAAAAATATTTCCACTTTTTAATTGACAGTTTTCTTCCTTCCTTTTCCCTTCCTTTTTTCCTTTCTTCCTTCCTTCCTTTCACCTAGTATACTTGCTACAGTGAGCTGACTTTCCCTTCCACTGTGTCTTCTAAATTCTGCATTCTCACGTACTTAAGATGGCAAACATAAAATTCAGATGTTGATAATTTATGTAGAAAATGCATATGATCAAATATCCCAAAAGTAAATAGAGCACCAAATAACAACTTAGTTATATACATGGCTTAGTCTAAGACATAGAATCATTTTAAACCAGCAGATCGCCTTCTGCGAAGTTCATACAACAGGAATCATTAAGAGTTCTGTAATATTCTATGATATCATAGATAACATCTAATCTATGATAGTTGAAAAACTCTATGAGTTTTTCAAACAACCTCATACTTGTTTTATATTTCATTTCTCCAGTTACAGGAATTATAATTGGCTTATTCTCATTTTTATTTCATGTTGTTTGTCAAGATGCTCTTTATCTTTTTTTTCCTACTAATATAACTGGAAATATTTATTAAGAATAGGATACCAATAAAATCTGAGCAAGAATTCTTTGAAGCAATCAAGGCTTAGTGATAACTTGTTTTGTATTATTGCAATGTGAATGCATGTCATGTTATCTCCTGTAGTACTTTAGAAGTTAAGAATATATCATTATTAATGTAAATGAAAAATATATAGAATAAATAAATTTAAAAAAGACTCAGTGCAGCAGTATAGGGGAATACCAGAACAGGGAAATGGGAAGGGGTGGATGGGGGAATAGGGGGAGGGAAGAGGGCTTATGGGACTTTTGGGGAGTGGGGAGCCAGAACAGAGGAAATCATTTGAAATGTAAATAAAAGTATATTGAATAACTAACTGACAAACTAAATAAATAAATAAAAAAGAATATATCATGATTGTCAATAGGCAGACGTCCTTCTCTCTGGTGTGGTTCAGTTTCTTTGGTGCTCAGATACTCTGCCTTTGTTAAGATGAACTATATTCCTTGTGAAGTTTTATAGCTATCTGGTCTAATCATTCTATATCCCTATTTTTCAACCTTTCGGTTTATTCCATGACTTACTGTTCCAGTGTAAAGTCCATCTTAAATTCCCAATTATTTAGGGGGATCTATAGAAAATAGAATCACCCCTTGTTATCCCTTTCTGTAACCATCCAAGTTATGGTGTCTCCACCAAAGATATGACCATTCTTCCACTGTGTTTACTGATTACAAATCATTAAATTCAGATCCCTGCTTTAATTTCTTCTTCTTTTTTGACTTTGCGTCTTTATGTCCTAATTACTATCTTACTCTCATTTTAATGGTACTTAGCAACACAGTAGAAATAACAGTTGGTAGTCAAGATATTATGTAAAAACTGGACACAATTTGCACCTCTATATTGCATTTTTATTTTGTGTATGGGCCTCTCCTTAGTACCTATGCAGCTGACACCTTGTGGCAAGGAAGGTTGATTAGCTGTGATCCTCCTAATGTATCTGAGCACTTCAGTTTAAAATAGACTGAGTGCTAAGAAAATCTTAACATTCCATGTGTGAGCCCATTATACTTTAATTATAAATTAAGCCATGCCAAGCCTCATGAATAACCTAATCACTGATAAATAATTGCATTTTGCCTTCAAAGGAGCAAGTGAACTTCAAACAGGCAGTGATAAGGCCATGAGTCCATTTTAGAATAAATTTATTAAATGAGGAAAGACATAAAACCATGACTTACTAATCAATTTTGATTTTTTTTTCTTTTTCACAGGGACAAGGTATAGTGGAGTGAATAAGTATATTCTAGGGTTTATTTTTTTGGAAATAGTTCTAACTTGTCATTTTTATATGTAGCATCTACAGCACAAAAAATACTTATTTTAAATTGGAGTTCACTGATTTGCATATTGCACTGTATTTTTTCTAGTTCTTCAAATTAAACTGTGAATTCAAATTAAAATGAGCTTTACTTTTTTCTAAAAAGCTTCTAGGTTAAGGTGGGTTTTCATTGTTGGTGGTGGTAGTAGTGGTGCTAGTGTGTGTGTGTGTGTGTGTGTATGTGTGTGTGGTGTGTCCATGGGTAAGACAAAAGAAAGACAAAATAAAGCAGTTACAGGTGATTATGAACCACCTACTATGGGTCCTAGAAACTGTACTCAGATCCTCTGTGACTCCAAGACAGTGAGGCATCTCTCTAGCCCCTTATCTGAGTTATTCTTAAGTATGAAGCCTAGAGTTTGCCTTTTAGTCACTTATGTCATTTTCCATCTCTTCAAGAATTTCTCTCAGGCTGCCTAGGAAGCCTGGTCAATCATGTTCAGTGCTGATGACTTCTGTTTCTTTCCTAGCACTGCCTCTAGCCTGCACTATCCCTTCAGCTGATCAAAGCTTGCTTTGGGACTAAAGCCCAGTCTGAGAGACCAGCAGCCGCTCTTATTTTGAAGTGTCTAAGAAACTTGCTTCCAGCTCCCTCTGCCTCTGATGTTGTTGTCAGTGCTTCAGTGTCCCTGGCTCATTGCTGCTGATGACTGCCCCAGCAATGGCACCAGGCCCTATCCAGAGCCACCTGGCATCTCTGTAGCCTGACAACCCAGCAATGTGTATCTCGGCTGAGTGCAGCGCTCACCACAGCTGCTGGTTCCCAATCAGTCTGTGTGAAATGAAAAGAGAAATGAATTCCTTGCATATGCATTGAGCAATTTTAAGCTTCCAAGGGAAGGTTCTTTGGGTTCAAGTTTTATATGCCTTCTCCTAGCCACCAGGCAGTGGTATCAGAATGGAATTGGGACCCACTGTTTTTTTCAAGCCTCCACTTTACACGGTGACATTTTAGGTTTTAGGTAGGTTTTCTTGCCAGGATATTTTTTTCAGTATCTAAATGAATTTGCAGTTGTTAATACATGGTAGGAAGAGGGGAGTTCCAGCTGTCTAATGAGTAAAGGAGAGAGGGGATGTTTAAACATCCTTCAGTACAAAGGGCAGTTATGCATAACAGGGAATTACTCATCTCTCTCAAAATGCCATTTGTCCAAAGGTTGAGAGAATCTGTCACAGAAGAATGGGATGGGCAAGGCAGTCACACTGCACTTCTAACAAAGAAGTCCTAAAAACCCAACCTGTTTGATGCATACCAAATGAAAGCTCTTTGTAGTGGTCTGAAGTGAACTCTCTGTAGAGCTAACTCTGGTTGAACAAGGGAGCATGGTATTCAGTTCCTAATATAACAATAGCACAAGAGTGTGTAGAATGGTAAGTAGGAACACAGTTATTGGAGTCATTCTTAGCAGGTGTACTTTGAGTACACTTCTGCCATATATGGAAGCATCACCCTTTGCTTTCAAAGTGAATTCAAATAAACTGGTTATAATGGTCTACTCCTGTAATTCCAGCCCTTTGGCAAGAACATAGCAGGATTGAAGTCAGCCTGAGCTACATAGTGAGTTCAAGGCGAGTCTGGGCTTCATAGGTTAGTGTTGTCTCCAATAAAACAAACAATACTCCTATTAAGATTCTAATCTTATTACCATATCATAGTGGCTGACATGGCTTCTTTTCGCTTTCCAGAAAGATGTTAATGTTTTGTAAGAGTGAAAATAGGTAAGAGCTTTGGGAACAAATGTTAGCAAGTCATGATGGTACCATCTAAAATGGTAGAAATGGGTGGAGAATTGAAACAAGTCATATGAATGCCAAGGCAGGTTGAGAGGAATGAAATAAATATGTCTCTGACTTTTCCTCCTTCCGTTTCCTTCTTTGGCCAAGTGGATTTAGGAAGTGAACAAGGCCAAGAGGTGCTTGCTGTTGGGAGCCTGATACAGCTGTCTCCTGAGAGGCTCCAACAGAGCCTGACAAGTACAAAGACAGATGCTTGCAGCCAACCATTGGACTTAGCACAGGATCCCTAATGGAAGAGTTAGAGAAAGGACTGAAGGAGCTGAAGGGGTTTGCAACCCATAGGAAGAACAACAATATCTACCAACCAGTTCCTCTAGAGCTCCCAAGGACTAAACCATCAACAAAGAGTATATACACACGGAGGGGCCCATGGCTCCAGCCACATACGTAGCAGAGGATGTACTTGTCAGGCATCAGTGCGAGGAGAGGCCCTTGGTCCTCTGAAGGCTCGATGCCCCAGTGTAGGGGAATGCCAAGTTAGGGAAATGGGAGTGGGTAGGTAGAAGCGTGAGCATCCTCATAGAAGCAGGAGGAGGGGAGATGGCAGACTGGGGGTTCCAGAAGGAAAACTGAGAAAGGGGATAACATTTGAAATGTAAATACATAAAATATCCAATTAAAAACAAACAAACAAACAAAAAAAACAGAAAAAAAGGAAGTGAACAAGGAAAAGCAAAATAAGTTTACACTTCACATACCCTACCCCATCTGTATGGAGGGAGAACTTGATCATGACACCATTGGAAAGCTCTTTTGCTCCAGTCCCTCCATGGGCTTGGTAAGTGGCAGGGTGTAGGACCAGACAAAGAAAGCAGTGATGGCACTTGTAAGGCTGAAAAGTATTCATTCAGTCAGATAAACTCCTAAACTAGAGCCAAAGCCTCAGACTAAGTCATAGCAGTACATGCATCTTGGTTTATATATCATCCTTGGATGACAGAAGCACATGTCATATGACTGCCTTTTTGTCAAAGAACTTGGAAGCGTGAACCCTAGCAGATTTTAGTTCAGATTAAAATATCACAGCTGATGGATATCTGGTTGCCGTTATAAATTGCATTAAATTGAAGGACAATATCTTTCTGTGTCAATCAGATGCTAGAAGAAGAATCACAGTGCATGAGAATGAACAATGAAGAAGGCTGAGGCATTATGAGTAGCATCATGACTCTACTGGGAGCGGTAACTCACATCGGCCTCTAGTTGCTTTTATTTTATTTTGCTTTGGTTTGGGTTTTTAAGATCTCTTTTTGAAGTGTCATTTTCATACAATAAAGTGTACAAATCAATGAATTTTGACAGCTACATTACACCCATATACTTAGTATACAAAAGAAGACATAACGAGCAATTTCTCTTGAGCCTGTCCTCAACTTCTGCGCCCACCCTTTTACAGAAGAAAATGTTTGTTCATATTCATTGCTGTAGGTGAGTATGAACCTTGTTCTCTTGTTCATACACTGCTTTCTAGGACTGTTCACATTGGTGTGAACATTACACCAACTGCACTTTAGTGCTTGACTCTTTCCATTGTGTGGAGAGAACAGGAATGTAATGTTACTCAGAGAACAGTAAATCCTTCTTTGGAAAGAGGATAAATAATTTTTTCAGAATAAAGGAAAAACTTTTTATGTTTCATCAGACTTAATCACTTAAGAAAACAATCATTCACTATCTTAAACCTGGATACTGTAAGTTTATACTGGGGTTCACTTGGTGAAAATCAAGGTATTAGGGTTGTGTTCTTTCTAGAATTTCTAGAGCAATCTATTACCTTGTCTGGGAACTTTTTCCTCCACTTTCAAACCTGAGAGTGGCTAGCCTCTCGAGTACTCCTGTCTTCTTGCCTTTAGCTAGCTGTTCCTGCCCACTTTCCTCTCAAAACGAATCTTAAATTTACATGGGGCACATCTGGAAACCCCAAATAATTTTTGCATATCAACGTCTTATACATCCAAATCCTTCAGCATGTGAAATCACCCAGTCATAAATACTGTATATTATGACTTGAACATCTCTGATGGAAATGGTGCATTATTTTTCTGGTGATTCATTGCTATGCATAAAGATTCCTACATGAACTGCATTTGTAGCATCTAAATTACCTCTTATAAAATAGCATCTATAAAAGAGAGCCATGGTTGCTTTCCTACCTCTCCTGGTTCTAGTAGGCATGGACCACTTTCTCCAGTCATCTTATGTTGTTGTTCTGCTCTACAGAGGAGTGCTGTGCCACTGAACACCTATAGACAGACAGTATAAGATGCCTGTGGACTGAGAACATCTCAAGAGCGTTGTGCCTCAGGGTGCAGCAACGTGACCCAGAAGCTTCACTTCACCCATATTCTTGCTGTCTTTCCCTTCGTTTACCTTGACTTCAGATTCTCTGACAATCACATTTGCCTTGCCAGCTTATGTCTTCAGTTATTTTTCCAGTTTCCTAGTTGGTGATAAATTTTACCTTGTACCAGCTATTGCTTCTGAGACATCATAAGAATTAGCTGATTTAAACATCTCAAGAATCCTATGCAGGTGTCATAGCGATTGGACCAGGCATAACCCACTCTTCCCCTGACACTACTCAGCAGGGAAAGCAGACCCCGGAGCTTGTGCCTGACATAAAAGGGCAGGATCAGGTACCAGGCTGATCTTCAATAGCCTTTAAATAACTAAAGAAAACACTAAGCTTTTATTTTCCTCTTGATAAGATAAGGATGGTGAGCCTGAGTACTCTTATATCAGTTAAAATTCTTATCAGTAGATACCATTAATCAGGACTGAAAAAAATTGTGATATCCTGAAGCATCCCTTTACAGAAGGTGTCTTTATCTGTCATTTTAATTGGCATTGTTCAGTATCTGCCTAGACACAGGAGAATTTAGAAGCCTGTGGGAGATAACAGCATGTTCCAGAGAAAAGATACTTCTAGTCAAATAAGTCACAGCATTAGAGTCTATTGTTCATTTCCCCATTAACTTATAGACAACGTTCTTTTTCTTTTCTCATTAACTTTTATAGACAAACTTTAGATTCTGCTTAGCTATTTTGTTCTATGGCACACATCTGAGGAAACATGGAATAAAATCCTCTGTTGTAGAGACAGACTTAGGTTCGAGTCTTGCGGTTGCCCTCCACTGAGTACCTTGATACTGATGCCTCTTCCAGGAATTTGCTTCCCTACTTGCTAAAGGGTGAGAAAGGCCATATCTCAAGCACTTCTTGATTATGCTCTTTGGATTCTACAATATCATCCTCATATTATTTCTGTGATTATAATCAATCATTTTACCGTGTCTGAAGATTTTGAAAGTAAATGTGACAGATTTCTTTTTAGACTTATGCCCCTTCAAAAATCATCATTTCATAAAGGTTAGTAAAACTATTGTGAGTATTAACAAATTTTACTTCATTATCATTGGCTTATCTCTGTTTCATAGTTGTTACCTGCTTGCTAAACCAATATTCCTCCTTTTCTATCTAAGTAAAAATATTCCAGCTTTAAATTCAGTCCTCTGCCTTTATGTCCCTAGATTGCTTCTCCTGATATTATTTAAAACCCTTGACCCTGATCAATTCCATCTAAGCTCATAATAGCTAAAAACATCCTCCAACCCAGAGAGCTTCCTGGAATTAGCTTGGCCTTTCTGACTTTCTGTTGTTTCATGGCAATGAGCACCCTGGTGTGGTGACACCCTAGGACCTACGAATATTATGAAATCATGCAGCCAACATATTGTTTGATCAGTTGTCACTGGCTGAGCTGCAACATTTCTCTATATCCAATTTTGAATCCTGATGATACAAAGCAAAGTATAATTTTTTTTTCCTTGTAAAGAGCCAGGTAGTAAATTGTACAAGCTTTGTGGTCCAGAGAGTCTCTCTGGCAATTACTCTGCAGATGTAACACACAAGCAGCCATAAACCATGTGTAAGTGATTGCACATCGATATATACAAATAAAACTATTCACAAAAGTAAGTGGCAGGTCAAATGTGACCCATGGGACTTACTTTGCCTATTCTCCTCCTAAATCATATTTAATGATATGTTTTTCAATAGTTATGCAATTATCCACAAGAGAATACAAACTGGATCTTGGGAAGGAAAACTATAAAAAGTATTTTATTTTTAAAAACAGTGGATGGTGTGCATGTGCAAGTGTGTGCATGCATGTGTGTGCATGTGACAATGCCAGATAGTATCATTTTTAATAGTGTTTTTCTCCAAAACGTTGAGATGTAACCAATTTTGAAATAGGGTTTTTACAGATGAAGATGGCGAGTCCTACAACAATGACTGGCAACCTAATAAAAAGGAGATTTGTCAATATAGATAAAAACCAAAGGAACAATGTTGTTGATATAATAGGGGATTATATTAATAAGGGATGGCCTGGAATCCCACCTTTGAAAGTTAAGGAGTGTCGAGGTTGGTGATAATAATCAAAATGATGGGAAAGGTGAGGACAACCTTCACCAGTTAATCATCAAGCCACATCTGCTGAAGAATGATGGGGGCGGGGAGGGGGGTGGAAAGCTTTGGCTAGAAAGTGATGTTTGAGAGCATCAGGGTATAAGGACAGGAGCTGCTTAATGTTGTTAGTGATGGTTTATCTCCATTGTTGATTTGATAGGACTAGGTATCATTATGGAAACAAATCCCTAGGTTACTTTATGGGACAGTATCTAGATTAGTTAACTGAAACTGAGGTGGGGGACTCCCATTGAATGTAGCATTACTCCATTGGGTAAGATCCAAAGCTGAATGGAGGAGGAGAAACTGAGCTGACCACAGACACTTTTGACTCTCTGCTGCCTAGAGGCGTCCAGCTGCTTCTGACTTTCTCACATGTCTGAAGACACTATTAGGAGCTAAAATAAACGTATGCACTTGTGCTTCTTTAATTTGATTCTCATGCGCTCGTGCACCCAGACACACACACACACACACACACACACACGCATGCATGCGCACACACACACACACACACACACATACACAAATGTATTTGTAGAAGAGATAAAAGTAACTAACAAAGGCAGTTAGTACCAAGGAATCCTACAAACATTAAAAATTATAGAGGGGTACTGTTCTTAGTGTAAAAATAATTATTAAGTTAATTGATTACTAGCCTTGACTATGCATCTGAATAACACAATCAGAGCCAGAGGATTTTTAACCCTGCGTAGTAGTTTTACTCCCCATTGTTTGAATGAGAAAAAAAAGATAGTCATATTAATAGTTCTTTGTCTTCCCCTAGATAACAACAGGATGTTTAAAAATCTTGCATTGCATTAGAGGGTCACTTCAGATAAACACCAAAGAATTCTATATAGCTTAATTGATCATTTTGGAACATTATTGTGTTAATTGTCTAATTATATTCACATGAGAATTTTCTACATGAGCTGATTTCTATGACTCTTGTTTCTAAGTAAATATGCTTCTGAATAAATGAGTATGTTCACATTGTCCTTTAGTAAGATGCCTGATTGTGTAAAATTTTGCATTAAAATGATACAGGTTTATTTAGAATGTTGATGTTTAATTGTAGAGAATAGTTGAATCCATGTAATGTATTCAAAAGTCATACAATTAAATTTGTTTTAATATAACTATTGTTTCAATGCTGAAAAGAAGAACATATCTTACTCTGTCATTGTAAGAATGTAGTCCAAATATGGATTCTTAATTATTTACTGTCTTATTTAGTAAATATTAGTCACATGATAGACAATGTAGCACTCTTGGAGCATAAGTGTAGTGGTACATTGCTCCTGTTTTTAAGGATCTTAAATTCTTGAACCCTGAATGATTTTATATGATGGCTTTGCATCTTCAATGTCTGGAACATGGGCCACAGTCTCACCTACCAGTAGTATTAACCTGAAAAGGCACTTTTTAAATTATGACTTTATGTGTCTTTAGCTCTTTGTTTGTATGATTAACACATACAGCATGTATAAACATTAATGTTTTTCACTGTATAAAATATTGCTAAAATTGATGATCTGTTGACTTGTTATTTAATAGGCTACATTTACAAATTTACATATTCCTTGAGCATAAGAAAGGGCTAGAGTTGACTGTGATGGTGCACAGCTATAATCCTAGTAGATGTAAGAGTTTTTCACCCATGAGTTCAAAGCCAGCCTACCCTGAAACAACACATTGGAGTGGGGCTCTCAGAAGTGACAACTAGGACCAGTCCTAAGACTGGTCTTGGAGAAAACCTGAGACAACCCTTTCCAGATGCCACTTAAGCCTCCTTGAGAAGACCATGCCCATAATGACCCCTGTATGGTGCTACATGGCATAGGTGGTGCATAGCATTGTTGAGACCACTCTAAAGATGATCCCAGAAACCTCAGGTGCCACTAAGATGAGCAAGTAAGTGGTGGAGAGACAGAAAGATGCAGATGGAACTCATGGTAAGGAAACAACTGGCCACTCAAAGAAAATCAACTTAAAATATTTCTCAGATACTGACTATAAAAATTTCAATTTAGGTGTTATAAAATGCTTAATTAATATAGGGGAAGACATAATTATGATCTCTACTAGTTGGCAGATGATGCGCTCTTATAAACACTGTCACTGTGACCGAAACAATATGCTCATTTAAAAAAGTATAACAGAGAATTAACCCATGTATATGTGCCCCCTCTGCTTTTCTGAGTATGATAATCTTTTGTGCAGTGTAGGTGTCTCAGGGAAATGTTTAATGGACACTCGTGCTTTGCACAGGTGGACCTGAACACCACATATGTCATGTTCACAAACTTTGCAGCTTGCCAGGCTGCAACAAGACCACATTTTCATCTTAACTTTTTATGGTCTTTTTCTCTTACTGAGAATAAAGACATCCTCTTCAAGCCTTTACCAAAGCAGCTGTCTGTGATGGTACAGGGCCATCCAGGGATCTCATGCACAAATGCCAAGAACATCACAAGATAAGAGTCATCTTTTCCCTTAACATTTTTGGAAGGCTTTCTTCATCTTCAAAATAACATCTCATGGAGAATGCAAATGTGATGCCTCAAGAAATGGCCTTTTACTCTCAACATATGAAAAACAAGCAGACAAATGTCGCAATAGTTTACTTTTGAAACTTGGTAATGTGATCCTATTTAACACACACACACACACAAACACACGCACACACACACACGCACACGCACATGCACACATGTGCGAGCACACACTGAAATTTCAGGACATGGAAATGTGAAATAAATGGATAGGCATATAGCCTAGTTGGGAAAATGTTTGCCTAGTGCCCAGGAAGCCACTATTTTGGTCTCCAGCACTAGGTGTGGCAGCATGTGCCTATAATCCCAGCACCAGGGAGGTGAAGACAGAGGGAGCAAACCTTCAAAATCAAGCTTAACTCCATCGACAACGTGAGGCAAACTGGAGATACATGGGACTCTTGCAAAGAGAATCAATAAAGTAAAATTAAGGTTCATTTATACAAACTAGAACATATCCTATATCTAAGGAAAAGAGGGTGTTATTTTATCATATTAGACATTAAAATTCAATCTCTTTCTCTCAAATTTAATCTCTCTCTCTCTCTCAATGCTAACAAAGATGACTATTTATTACTTTATAAGAAACATGATTTCGCCTCTTTCTGCAGAGTGTGACATCAGTGATGGTTGCATGATTAAATGTACTGACTTGTTCAGCATAGAGTTAAATAAAAGAAACTTTTGCCTACACGATGTCTTTGGCTTCAAAATCCATTTTCTAACCTTTGAAATTTCAGTAAAAATGTTCTTTCTCTCATGTGCTGTCAGGGAAACCTCTCAGCGGTCACATTTTTAGCTTCTGGTCCTGCTTCTGTGACAGGGTCTCCTTGATAGAAGCTCTCTAACCAGATCAGAAGGCAGACCCCTGAGCCTCTATGATCGTTTGCTTGGTGACCCCCTCAGAGAAGGGCAATGAATTGCTTGTTACTTTTCAAGTTTCTCAGAGATGGAGAGAATTTTATAAGCTCTCTGGAGATCATTTTAAATGGGATTGTTTTTAATTCACTGAAAATGGTCTGTGGAAGATGACTTCTACATAATTGTACCCATGGTGGCTAACTAGTCTATGTCTTTTTACCAAGTAAAGAGTTCATGTGCACACAGCTAGGAAGCACCTGTGCATGTAGATGTGGTTACCAATGTTTCAAAGTGTTACTGAAAATAGTAACAAATTACATGGAAATGATGTTGTGTCAAGTAATTCTTTTTAATTGGTTATCTGGATCATTTGTTTTAAGAAGGGTGGAGAATGTTCACTATACTGAATCACTGCTAGAATGAGTATTCCAGAAAAATAATGTAAGTTACCAGAAAACAAGTGTTGCTCTTTGTTTCCAGGAGGAAAGGAAGTAAGGTGAAGTAGAAGATAGGTCAGGAAGAATAGATCCATTTTCTATGGTCTCTTGGGCTATAAGTAGCTGCTTAACATCCCCCTCAAAAGTTGAGGCTTTAAAATAATTTAGGAGATGGGCTGCTTCTTATTTCTGACTGAAAATGGTTTATTTTCAAAGTCCCTGGTTTGACTAGTTTATTTATTCATCTATCTATCTATCTATCTATCTATCATCTATTATCTACCTATCTATCTATCATCTATCTATTGTCTATATCTATCTATCATCTATCTATCATCTATCTATCTATTTGTCTATCATTCTATCTATCATCTGTTATCTATCACTGATCTATGTATCTACCTATCATGTGTCTATCTACTATCTATTATCTATCTATCTATCTATCTATCTATCTATTATCTATCTATCATCATCTATCACCAATGTATCTACCTATCATCTATCTATCTATCTATCTATCTATCTATCTATCTATCTATCTATCATCATCATCATCATCTATCACCTATGAATCTACCTATCATCTGTCTGACTATATATCAAACATGTATCTATCCTCTGAGCTCTGTTCACCCTCCTCTTCAATCCCTTGAAGACATTCATCTTTTATCTTTTCTCTGTCCCCAAATTTTGCTTCTTTGAGAACATCAGTTGAGATTATTGAGTGTGTATACCTCTTATAGTTGTCATACAGGTCTTGGACATTCTGTTTTTTTTTTTAGATTTGAGATTTATTTATTTATATAACAAAGTGATCTACAGCATGAAATATGTTATCCTTGGATTTAGCGGTCCTATATATTTACTGTTATAATATGCTTGTCATTGTGCCACAAGAAATCCTTCTCACTTACCTTTTTGTTTTGTTTAGTTTTGGTTTGGTTTTGGTCAAACCAGTTTATATCTTCCGTTCATACCATGGAACTCTTGAGCTTACAGCAGCTGTGGTTGTCTACACACTGTCTGAAAAAGACTAAGCATTGAGCAGTGAATTACAGACAAAAGGTGCTTGTAGTTAATGGCAGTTCAGAGCACTGATGCAGAGGAAGTTACTGTCTGTAGAGACATAGCCATTGGTAAGTTACTCTTGTAGTAGTCAACAGGTGCCACTCACATCCTTTCAGGTGTTACTAGTTAAACCCAGGAGGGCACAGTTAAAAGCAATATTGGAACAGAGTTGAAAATGAGCTGGTGGGCACAGTGGACCAGTTGCTATGGAGGAATAGGAAGAAGAATGAGAAAATTTGAGGAATTAATGTGACTAGAACGTGTCATGTGTGAATATGAAATCTCAAAGAATAAGTGCCTTGCAAAGAATGAAGTCAGATTAAACATCCCATATTATATTAAAACATGATTATTCTCATGGATAAAAATAATGTAGAAGTGGGTAGGCTGTGAGGCACTCTAGTTTTATAATTTGAAATTAAGCACCCAAGATATTTTAAAGAAGACACTTGAAGTATTTAAGGAAACTCTAACATTAGCTATGTATATATCCAGGTTTTTCATACTGGGGAGAGCGTGCATGAGATCCTGAAGAAAAAGCATTCAGGGTAAGTTCTCAGGAAGCAATGGGTACTGGGACGCCTGGAACAGAATGAAATATAAAAGAGTAACTCTTATGGAGCTCAGGGAGAAAATGAGGCAAAGATTCCAGGTTTAGATGCCCCTGGGGACACTGGCTATCCTACCACCATCCAGGCATGCCTCTGGGAGGTACTTACTATCCCACAACCATGCAGGCTTGCCACAGGAGGCTTTGAAGCAGAATAAACCTGACAAATACAGAGGTGGATGCTCCCAGACAACTATTGAACTGAGCACAAGGTCCCCAATAGAAGAGCTAGAGAAAGAATCAAAGGAGTTGAAGGAGCTTGCAGCCCATAGGAGGAACAACAATATGAACCAACTGATACCCCCAGAGCTCCCAAGGGCTAAACCACCAACCAAAGAGTACACATGGAGGGACCCATGGCTCCAGCTGGATATGTAGCAGAGGATACATCTTGTTGTTCTCACATGTTGTAATCACATCTTGTTGTACATCAGCGAGAGGAGAAGCCCTTGGACCTGAGAAGGCTTGATGCCCCAGTATAGGGGAATGCTGGAACAGGAAAGTGGGAGTGGGTGGGTTGGTGAGCAGAGGGAGGGGAAATGGGATAAGGGGTTTTCAGAAGGGAAACCAGGAAGGGGATAACATTTGAAATGTAAATAAATAAACAAAAGGAAAATAACCCATATGCTAGGGAGCAAGGATGGGCATTGGGAGAGTAAATGAAAGACAGCCAATATATGGGATAGGGCATTGTTGCCTTGGTCTGACTGACAACCATAGAGGTTGTAAAGGGTGATTTGGTGGAAGGCAGTTTATGAGAGTATAATTAACTAAGAGAAAAAACAGAATTCAAAGAGAGAAAGCCCATGGGGTCTTAGACATCCCCATAGAACCTTAGGAAAGTAAGGAAAGAGGAAGGGGGAGAATGAGAATGAGCTTTCCCCGGGGAAGAGAATGCCAACTGGTCATCTAATACGAGTGATCAGTCCTGAAAACATACATACAGTAACATTACACAGATCAGACAGTCTCTATGCATGTATTTAAGAACATACATAAAAGGAAGAGAACACAAATTTTAAAGAGTCAGAAGGGGTATCTGAAAGGGTTTGAAGGAAAGAAGGGGAAGAGAGGTAGGCCATGATCTTTGGCCTACATATTGGAAGGTTATTTTTTTTATTTTCTATATTCTTTGTCTACATTCCAAATGATTTCCCCTTTCCCGGATCCCTCCTCCCCTTATGTCCCATGAACAGAAGGTTATTTTTAAATAAGACACTAGTATTAGCTGTAACATGATGAGAAATAATCACATCTGTAACATTACTTTAATTAAATATTTCAAATATTTTGGAATAAATAAATATTCTTATTTGTCAAAACTATACAAAATATAATCTCATTGAAGAAGCTCTACACATGCGCTTATTTTGTTTCATTTTCAACTATTTTTCCCAACTATCTATTCTCATTTGTTTCTGAATTTTCAATACTTTTTGTCTGATAGATTTTTATAAAAAATGAACAAATATATTCTTTTAACATTTCTTGACTTTCCTGTAAAACACTTTACATATGTATATGATTTATGTTTTCTTTTAGTTATATATTGGTGGAAATATTTTTCCTCCTCTCCTGCTTTTCTCTGTCTCCATATTTCATTGCTAGGACATGCCATAGTTTGTTCAACTGCTGATTTATTTATAGTATCTTGGCTGTACAAATAAAATTGTCTAAGTTGCATCTTACTATGAAATTGGAGTTTCAGGATGATTCTTTGAGGGTAAAAGGGTAAATGTAAAAGTTCTTTTCTCAAATTCGATAAATCCATATATCAGTCCTTTATATCATTGTGTTAACATCAGCATATTCATTGATATAGAAGCATCCTATAATGTAAGCATCCTATGATGGACATAGGGAATTATAAAATTAAGTATAAAGCTTATTGAAAGAGCAAGTAAATCAAAGCCAGAATATCATTGAAAAACAGTGATATTGTGAGACATTGACAGGTAGTAAAAGCATATTCTGTATAATTTAAAATTTGTTTTGACATGTGCATAACCAGACAGAGCACCAATCAAATGACCCGTGAGAGTGCATAAGCATGCACCTAACTCAAAATAACTTTTAACTTTTAGTAATAATTTCTTAAAACTATGTTATGGAAAAATTATTTTACATTTGTATAAAAGAATATATGCAATGTGCATAACAGTTTATTTAAAATAGTTTAAATCTATGCAAATTAAAAAGATGCATTGTAATGGAAACATGCAAAAATTGATGTATCTTAAATTTTAATGTATTTATTTTATTATATTTATACTATATTCTGTTATTGTTGTTTTCTTTTTTATTGAATATATTCTTCATTTACATTTCAAATGTTATTCCCTTTCCTGGTTTCCCCACCCTCCCAGAAAACCCCCAACACATCCTCCCTCTCCCTCCCTCTCCTCCATGAGGATGCCCCCCCCAACCAACCCACTCCCTACCACCCCACCTTGATTTCTCCACGTTGGGGCATCTATTGAGCCTTCATAGGACCAAGGACTTTTATTCCCACAGATGTCCAACAAGAAATTCCTCTACCACAAATGTGGCAGGAACCATGTGTACCCCCTGGTTGATGGCTTAATCTCTGGGAGCCCTGGGGAGTCCGGCTGGCTAACATCATTGTTTTTCCCATGAGGCTGCAAACCCCTTCAGCTTCTCCAGTTCTCCCTCTAACTCCTCCACTGGGGACTCCGCGTGCACATTCTAGTGGTTAGCTGCTACCATCTGCCTCTATATCTGTAAGGCTCTGGCAGGGCCCCTCAGGAGATAGCCATATCAGGTTCCTTTCAACAAGTGCTTCTTAGCATCTACAATTTTTGCATGTGACCATGTCAGGGTTTGGTAATTGTTTATAGGATGAGTCCCCAAGTAGGACACTCTCTGGATAGCCTTTCCTTCAGTCTCTGCCCCACACTTTGTCTCCGTAATTGCTCCTGTGAGTATTTTGTTCCCTTTCTCAGAAAAACCAAAGCACCCACACTTTGATCTTCATTCTTGACTTTCATATGGTCTGTGAATTGTATCTTGTTTATTCTGAGCTTTTGGACTAATATCCACTTATCAGTGAGTGCATAGCATGTGTGTTTCCTTGTTATTGTGTTACCTCACTCAGGAAGACACTTTCTAGTGCCAACCATTTGCCTAAAAATTTCATGAATTCATTGTTTTTAATAGCTAAGTAGTACTCCATTGTGTAAATATACCATATTTTCTGTATCCATTCCTCTGTTGAAAGACATCTTTGGTTCTTTCCAGCTTCGGGCTATTATAAATAAGGCTGCTGTGAACATAGTGGAGCATGTGTCCTTATTACATCTTGGAGCATCTTCTGGGCATTTGCCCAGGAGTGGTAGAGCTGGGTCCTCAGGTCTAATTTTCTAAGGAACTGACAAACTGATTTCCAGAGTGGTTGTACCAGCTTGCAACCCCACCAAAAATGGAGGAGTGTTCCTCTTACTCCACATCCTCGATAGCATTTGCTGTCCATTGAGTTTTCAATCAGAGATTCTGACTGGTGTAAGGTTGAATCTCAGGGTTGTTTTGATTTGCATTTCCCTAAAAACTAAGGATGATGAATGTTTCTTTAGGTGCTTCATGGCTATTCGAGTTTGCTCAGTTAAAAATTCTTTATTTAACTCTGTACCCCATTTTTAATAGGGTTATTTGGCTCTCTAGAGTATAACTTCTTGAGTTCTTTGTATACATTAGACATTAGCCCTCTATAAGGTGTAGGATTGAAAAAAATCTTTTCCCAATCATTTGGTTGCCATTTTGTCCTATAGACAGTGTCCTTTGCCTTACAGAAGATTTGCAATTTTATGAAGTCTATTTGTCAATTCTTGTTTTAGAGCATAAGACATTGGTGTTCAGTTCAGGAAAATTTCTCCTGTACCAATGTATTCAAGGTTCTCCCACATGTTCTCCTCTATAAGCTTCAATGTATTTGGTTATATGGGTAGGTCTTTGATCCACTTGGACTTGAGCTTTGTACAAGGATATAAGAATGGGTTTATTTGCATTTTTCTACATGTTGGCCTCCAGTTGATCCAGCACCACTTGTTAAAAATGCTGTATTTTTTCCACTGGATGTTTTTAGCTCCTTTGTCCAATGTCAAGTGACCATAGGTGTGTGGGTTCATTTCTGGGTCTTCAAATATATTCCATTGATCTTCCTGCCTGTCTCTGTACCAATATCATACAGTTTTTATCACTTTTGTTTTGTAGTAGAGCTTGAGGTCATGGATGGTGATTCCCCCAGAAGTTCTTTTGTTGTTGAGAATAGTTTTTGATATTCTGGGGTTTTTTTTTGTTATTCCAAATGAATTTGCAGATTGCTCTTTCTATCTCTATGAAGAATTGATTTGGAATTTTGATGGGGAAATTGAATCTGTAGATTGCTTTTGACAAAATGGCCATTTTTATTATATTGATCCTGCAAATCCATGAGCATGGGAGATCTTTGGTTTTTTTTCTTTGGAGGCTTGAAGTTCTTGTCATACAGATCTTTCACTTGCTTCATTGAAGTCACAACAAATGATGTAATATTATTTGTGACTATTGTGAAGGGAATCATTTCCCTAATTTCTTTCTCAGCTTCTTTATCCTTTGAGGAGAGGAAGGCTACTTATTTGTTTGAATTAATTTTATATCCAGTCACAATGCTGAAGTTGTTTATCAGCTTTAGGAGTTCTCTGTTTAGGAATTTTTGGGCTCAATTAAGTATGTGATCATATCATCTGCAAATAGCGATATTTTGACTTCTCCCTTTCCAATTTGTATACCTTTGACCTCCTTTTGTTGTCTAATTGCTCTAGATAGTACTTCAAGTACTATATTGAATAGATAGAGAGAGAGTAGGCAAACTTTTCTGGTCCCTGATTTTAGTGGGATTGCTTCAAGTTTCTCTCCATTTAGTTTGATGTTGGCTACTGGTTTTCACTATATAGCTTTTATTATGTTTATGTGTGGGCCTTGAATTCCTGATCTTTCTAAGAGTTAACATGAAGGGATACTGAATATTGTCAAATGCTTTTTCAGCGTCTAATGAAATAATCATGTTTTTTTTTCTTTGAGTTTGTTTATATAGTGGATTACACTGATGGATTTCCTTATATTGAACCATCCCTGCATTCCTGCATTGAAGCTTACTTAATCATGGTGAATGATTGTATTGATGTATTCTTGGATTCAGTTGGCAAGAATTTAATTGAGTATTTTTGCATCTATGTTTATAAGGGAAATTGGTCTGAAGTTCTCTTTTCTTGTTTGGGCTTTGTTTGGTTTAGGTATAAGTGTAATTGTGCCTTCATAGAATGAATTGGGTAGTGTTCCTTGAGTTTCTATTTTGTGGAATAGTTTGAAGAGTTTTGGTGTTAATTGCTTTTTGAAGGTCTGATAGAATTCTGCAATAAACCTATCTGGTTCTGGGCTTTTTTGTTTGGGAAATTGTTAATGACTACTTCTATTTCCTTAGGGCATTTTGTTGAGTATAAGCTTTTGTAGTAGGATCGGATGATTTTTTGAATTTCCATAATTTCTGTTGTTATGTCTCCCTTTTCATTTCTGATTTTATTAATTTGGGTACTGTCTCTGTGCCCTCTGGTTAGTGTAGCTAAGGGTTTATCTATCTTCTTGATTTTCTCAAAGAACCAGTTACTGGTTTTGTTGATTCTTTGTACAGTTTTTTTGGTTCTATTTGGTTGATTTCAGTCCTGAGTTTGATTATTTCCTGCTTTCTACTCCTTTTGGGTGTATTTGCTTCTTTTTGTTCCAGAGCTTTCAGGTGTGTGGACAAGGTGCTAGTGTAAGCTCTCTCCATTTTTTTTTTTTTTTTTGGAGGCACTTAGAGCTATCAGTTTTCCTCTTAACACTTCTTTCATTGTGTCCCATAAGTTTTTGGTATGATGTGTCTTCATTTTCAGTAAATTCTAAAAAGTCTTTAATTTCTTTCTTTATTTCTTTCTTAATCAAGTTATCATTGAGTAGAGCATTGTTCAGCTTCGATATGTATGTGTGTTTTCTACATTTTTGTTGGAACTTAAGACCAGCCTTAGACCATGGTGCTCTGATAGGTTGCATGGAATTATTTCAATATTCCTGTATCTGTTGAAGCCTGTTTTGTGACCAATTATTTAATCAGTTTTGGAGAAGGTACCTATTGTTGTTCTCAACACTCTACTGCAGTTTCCTTTTCCTACATTTTTTTTCTATTTTCCACTCCTTCTCCTTTTTCACCCAGATCTACTCCTCTATTTTCCTTCAGAAAAGAGAGGGCCTCCTAGAGATATTACTTGAACACAGTGTAACAATATTCAGTAAGACTAGACATACCATTATATCAAAGCTGAGGGAGACAATAGGAAATAGGAAAAGGGGCCCAAGAGCAGGTGAAGAGTAAGAAATAACCTCATTCCCACTGTTAGTAGTCCCAGAAACACACAAAGCTGAGGACCATAACATTTATATAGATGACCTAGCACAACCTTGATTGCCCCTTCAGTTTCTATGAGCCCCTGTGAACACTGATCAGTTGATTCTATGGTCTGTATTTTCCAGGGTATCTTTCATTCCCTCTGGCTGTTACTATCCTACCTTCACCTCTTCTGCCAGCATCCTTAAAGCTCTGCTTAATGTTTGACTATGGATCTCTGCACCTGCTCCCATCAGCCGCCAGAGGAAACCTCTCTGATGATGATGTTTGGACACCAATCTCTGAGTATAGCAGAGTATCATTAGGAATTGTTTTATTGAATTTTTTCTCTATTCTAGGTCTCTGAGCTATCCACCCGCAGATTCTAGGTGTCCTTGCTGATTCCTGGGAGTTTCTCCCAGATGTTGTTTCCACTTGCCATTTCGATTCCTGAATGCCCTCTCATTCCTGTTGTCTCTTCCCACATTCTTCCTCTCTGCCCACTCTCATTGATCCTTCCAGTTCTCATTCCCACCTGTTGCCAGTACACCTGCAAAATATATCTATTTCTCCTTCTGAGGGAGAGTCATGTGTCCCTCTTAGAGTCCTCCTTGTTCCACAGTCTTTTTGACTTTGTGTTTTGTAAGATGATTATAATTTTCTTAATAGTTAATATCTACTGATAAATAAGTGCATACAATGTTTGTCTTTCTAGCTCTGTGGCTCATCATTTGGGATGATTTTTTTCTAAATTCATCTATTTTTCTGCTAGTTTTGTAATGTCATTGCTTTTTAATTTAATTTGTTGTTGTTGTTGTTATCATTATTATTATTATTATTATTAGTAGTAGTAGTAGTATTTTACTTATTCAGTTTACATGCCACTCATTGCTCCCCTACAGGTCACTCCCTTCCACAATCCTCCCCTCATCTTCCTCTCCCTTTATGTTTTGAGCAGGTGGTGGCTCCCTGGTGTATTCCCCCAACTGTGGCCCTTCACATCTCTGCAGGTCTAGGAACTTCCTCATTCCTGAGGCCAGACAAGGCAGCACAGCTAGAAAAAATATAGCCCAGGTATAGCAAACAGCTTTTGGGATAGCCCCCATTCCAGTTGTTTGGGACCCTCATTAAGGCCAAACTGCATTCTGGCTACATAAGTGGGAAAGACCTACGTCTAGCCCATGTATGTTCTTTGGTCAGTGGTTGACTGTCTGAGAGCCCCAAAGGTCCAAGTTAGTTGCTCCATCCACTGTCTGGCTGTGGGTGTCTGTATCTGTTTGAGTCAGCTACATGCACTTTTCAGCAAGCATAACAGAGTATCATTAATAGTGTTAGAGATTGGTGCTTTCCCATGGCATTGGTCTCAAATTGGGCCCATTATTGGTTGGCTATTGCCTCAGTATCTCCTCCATCTTGCTTGCCTGCTTCTCTTGTATACAGGATACATTTTGGGTTGAAAGTTTTGTCGGTAGGTTGGTGTCTCTATTGTTCCACTGGGTTTCCTGCCTAGCTAGAGGAGGTGACCTCTTCAGGTTCCATATCCCCAGCTAAGGTGACTCCCATTGATTCTTGGCTAGCTCCCTTATCCCAGCTATCTTTATTGTCCTGAAGATGCCACCCCCTACCACCATCTTCCCACTCCCATTAGTTGCAGATTTCCATTCATTTTTATGGCCATTTGATGACTTGATTGTTTTCAAACCCAACTTTTAATATGGGGTTCTTAAATGCTTTAACCTTCCTTCTATCCACCACACACAAGTGATACTGGAAAAGAAACAATATTAGGGTACAGAGGAAGTGACCTGTTTAGAAATTGTTCTTTGGGGGCAAATCCAATTTGTATGGTCAGGAAATCAGCAGTAAGGTTTACTGGAATCAGTTTCGGCAGCTCCATCCACTCTCAAACACTTCAAGAATGTACCAGCAGTTCAGTTTGGTGGTGTTGGGATAGCAGCAACAGTGGCATGGCCCAGCAGAAATAGTCAGGCCTCTGCTGAATAGTCACAAAGCAGTAAAATGACCAGAGGCAATAGGGGCACCAGAAGAAGTTCTCTGCTATGCCTCTCTCAGCAAAGACTGTGGAACAACAACGCTTTGCAAAGCTAGCTATGCAAGCATACCTCCTTTTACTGTCAGTTCATTCCTATTTATACTCCCTCCAAACATCACATGTCTTGTCTCACCATGTGCCTTGCTTCAGCACAAGAGTCTGTCTTAGCAAAATTCCATGTGAATCTGTATCAGCTGACATCACTCTACCAATCGGCTTGAGTCCATGGAAACAGAACGAAGCCACCAGAACACCACCAGAAGATTTTTAATTCATATCTCTCTATGGAGTCACAGCAAACGGAGCTCAACAACACAATGTAAGGTATACCCAATACCTGAGTGTAATTGGCAAAGATTCCATCATCACATGTCCTTTCAAGTGTTTGAAACGAACAGTTCTGCTTCAGTTCTCCTTCACGTGTCTATGCCAGCAAAAGACCATCCATCACTACTCAGTTTTCAAAGAAACCATATGTTTTCAATTCAGCCATCTAGCCATCTCTCCTGTCTTTCCCTATACCTGATCCTGAACACCCATTCCCCTCCCCATGCTCCTCCCTCCCAGATCCTTCCTACCATCTGCCTCTTTATTCTCCCTTCTATGTGACATTCAAGTTTCCTCATTTGGGTCTTCCTTCTTGCTCAGCTTTTATTTGGCTCTGCCAAGTGTAGCATTGTTATCCAGTATTTTATGGCTAATATCTACTTATAAGTGAGTACATACGTTGCACGTCCTACTGCTTCTACTCCCCTGACCTGACTTGTCTGTGATCCCAGGGAGACTTCCATTTTCCTGATACTTCTCCCATCTCCATGAGACCTGAGACTCCTGAACCATACAAGTTATGTTTTTTTTTTAACAGCTGAATAATACTCTGTTGTATAGATGAACCACATTTTCTTTATCCTTTCTTCAGTTGAGGGACATCTAGGTCATTTACAATTTCTGTCTATTAGGAATAAATCTGCTAAGAACATAGCTGAGCAAGTGACTTTGTAGTAAGATACAGTTTCCTTTAGTTATATATACAAGGGTGATATAGCTGGGTCTGAGGTAGACTGATTTGAGATATTCTGAGGAACCATCATATTGATTTCTACAGTGACTGTACATGTTTGCACGCCCAGTAGCAATGGAGGAGTGTTCCCCTTGCTCCATATCCTTGTGAGCCAGAGATGTCACTTGTGTTATTGATTTTAGCCATTCTAACAGTGTAAGATGGAATCTCAAAGTAGTCTTTATTTGTATTCCCTGATGGCTAAGGATGTTGAACATTTCTTTAAATGATCCTCAGCCATTTGAGTTTCCCCTATTGAAGCTGTTCTCTGTTTAGAGTTGTACCCCAGTTTTAAATGGGATTATTTGCTTTCTTGATGGATAGTTTCTGTAGTTCTTTATATATTTTAAAAATTAACTTTGTGTCAGATATGGATTTCATCAAAATATTTTCCTCTTTTATTCTATTTTATTCTATTCTGTTTTATTCTATTGAGTGCCCTTTAACTTACGGAAGCTTTTCAGGTTCATGAGATCCCATTTGTTAATTGTTGAGCTCAGTGCCTATACCATTGGTTCATGAACTCTGTCCTATGCCAATCAATACATTCAAGGGTATGCTTTCTCTTCTACCAGTTTCAGCATATCTGGTTTTATGCTGGCATTTGACTTATCAATACTTCTTGTAAATATATTTAACTTGTGTGACATTAAATAAGAGAATTCATAAGAAAATATGAGCAATCTAGGTAAAAAGGAAACTACTAGCTGCTTTCAAGAGATAAATGGTTAAAACACAGTGAAGTTCAAATACAAGAATAAAAATAAATTAGGTGGAAATACTAATCTGGTAAAAGTTGATAATGCTGTCCTAAATCCAAACATCTAAGACATTTAAATAGGCTAGCCAGGCAGAGATGAGAGAAACTATTGCCTGACATAGAAGACCTAGTTCACTAAAAGAGAGCAACTGCAAGCTTCCGATAACTGCAGTGTGTTTTTCCAAGTATGGCCTAACAATATATAAATGCTGTCGGGGACTGAAATGTATCCACCTCCAAGCATATGTTCAGGCCCTAACTCCCAATGCAACTATATTTGGAGCTAAAACCTCTAAAAAGGTAATTAAGTAAAATGAGGCCATTAAGATGGCAGTAATCCAGTATGACTGATGTCTTTACAGGAAGAGAAAGAGACATCAGGGATGAGACACAGAAAGAAGGGGCCAACTGAAGACACAGCAAAAAGGCAGACTGCAAATCAAGGGGAGAGAGATGCCTCATTAGAAACAGAACTGATAATTGGACTTGCAACTCAACCTTCCAGAAGTGTAGAAAGACTACTTACCTTGTAAAGACACCAAGTTGGTTTTGTTTTTGACAGGTGAGGCTCAGTATACTGTGTTGGTTTTATTTTTTATTTTTTTCTGAGACAGGGTTTCTCTGTGTAGCCCTGGCTGTCCTGAGACTCACTCTGTAGACCAGGCTGGTCTCAAACTCAGAAATCTGCCTGCCTCTGCCTCCCAAGTGCTGGGATTAAAGGCATGTGCCACCACCGCCCAGAGGCTCAGTATACTAATAACAGTCTACATAATAAAAAAAGAAACAAAATAGGATAGAGTCCTTCAATAATGTCTACTATCCCTCTTCTGCTAAGCCATGGGTTCTATCTACTTAGACAAGGCAAAACACAGTTGCAAAGAAAAAGGATTAAAAGGAAAAAACAAGATACCTAAATGTATACTCTCATGATTTCTATACTGTATTGATCTACTGTGTAGCCAAAAGGAGTTGTAGGTAAAGCTGTAATAAGAAGTGAATACAGCCCTAATGCTGCTACTCAGAAATCAGGCTATTTATTACTAAATGTATTTATTACATTGAAGATAATTTAAAATAAAAAGGAACCATTTTATGTGTATACTTTGCTGAGAGAGGCAATAAATTAAACATATAATATTTATAATTACAGTATATCATTAAATATCTTTATAGAAGTATCAAACATTTATAAACAAACAACAAAAATGCATGTCTAATAAACAGTATTTGGAATAAAATTTAAATTTCAAATAAGTTGGAGAATATATTGTGAATTAAATGGCTCAATTTTACTCATTATATATATGTATATTTATACATACATACATAAATGTATTGCAATACTTGTGCATATTGTAAAGAACACATAAGCATTATGAACAACCAACAGTGTTGAAGATGAACAGTGCAGAATGACTAGATTATATAAGAACATAATATAAGACTCACAAAGTAACAGAATAATGATCACAAGGTAAATGGAGAACCAAAGTTAAGAGAGATTCATATGTACACAAACTCAGCTGAAGAACAATATATATCTTCTCCGTAAAAGATTACTACATTTTCTAATGGAAAATAAATTTTGCCTTATTCCTCATACCATACAGAAAAAAAACAGTTGTCATGTAAATATGAGTGATAAATTGGTAGAAACTTTAACATATAATAAGGAGAAAATCTTTATGATCTTAGTATAAGAAAAGTCTTATGCGGAGGATATTATGATAGAAGAGGAAATAAGATTAGGCATGATTATCAAAATTTATCAAAAGGAAGACAAAAAAAAAAGAGGACCAGGGGATATGAATAAAGGGTATACAAATGAGCATTAAATACATACTTTGGAGAAAAATAAAGAGACACTAAGTAATACTAGTGTCATGATGAAGAGAAGGCACATTCGCTAGAACTGGGGAACTATCCAGCAGTACTTGAAATAGCTAAGCAAGTAATAAGTTTAATAAGTAATAAGTGAAGAAGATTCTACACTGAGAGAGCTTCAGGCTCATGTGAGATCATGATCACACATGATCATGAGCAGGATCATAAGAAATCACATGACAGGTTGGATAAGAGGTGAATTGGCACCAACAAAGACACCAGGGTCTGTGCTTCTGTCATCTCTCATTGGATAGGAATGAGTAATAGAGATAGTGAGTCTTTCCCATTCACTGCTAAGTTTTGAGTCATTTGTAGCCTTACCTGACATCAGTATAATAGCTCTGAGGAAGTATCCTTGGAATGGATGGATAAAGATGATATATTTACCCTTCTTGGTTTTTATTAGCATAGCATTGTTTTTTGAGAATTCCATACATATATGAAATGACATAAATGTGTGTGTTTGTGTGTGTGTGTGTATAAAACAATGCACCCTTCACTTCTCCCAACTTCTTCCAGATCCTTTAATCCCCTTCTCTGATTCACTTCACCTTTATATTTTTTTTGTAACCCACTGAGTCCAGTTACTGCTACTCATGTACACATGGGCATAAGGCCACATGTCACTCATGGGCAAACAATGTGAGAGGGTCACATCCATGGAGAAAATTGTCTTGCCTCAGCAGCAATCAACTCTCAATATCTATTAACCAGGATGGGGGACTTGTGTGCCTCTCCCTGTTCAGTGCTAGGATGATGACTGTCTCAGTCCCTGGCTGCCATGACTTCTGAGTGGGACAGCCTTGCTATATTCAGAAGACATGTTTTACAGTAGTGAGTCATGATATATAATTACTCAATTTTGTTGTGGTTCAAATATTTAGGGAATAACAGATTCTAATTTGCAATCATATTTTATCTTTTATTCATCTTAGATTATGCATGATGAGTGGTGTGTGTGTGTGTGTGTGTGTGTGTGTGAGTGTGTAGGTCAGAATAGGGTATAGATATTATATAGGTATAGTTACTGGTGGTTGTAAGCCACTTGATGTGGATGCTAGATACTCAACTGAGATTCTCTGGAAGAACTATACTTGAACTGCTGAGACTTCTCCCAAGTTGCAGCCTCATATTCTCTTAATAATAATCTTATTTATTTAAGATTACAAAATAATTTCATCAACTCTCCTCTCCCTTTTCTGCCTCCAGGTCTCCCATGAGATCATATTCTTAAGGTACTTTAAGAGGAGCTTATGTTTTACAAATGCATGTGCAGAAGTAAAACATTAAATTAGTCATATGAGTGGGAAATTTACTTGCTAAGTGTCCCACCCTGGCATATAAATATATAAAAACCACCAAGATGCTTTATCATTTACCTGCTGTGTTTATCATTTCAAGTCCATCTAAAGTTGATCTGCTTCGAAACTGTTTTCGTTTGGAACCTATGGACCACATAAGCAACCAGTATTACATCACACATGCTTGGGAGACGCACCATTGAAAAGCTGGGCTTACTATCCCAGGTCAAGGCAGAATGATGATAAAAGGCTCAGCTAATAAGGGAAATACAACATGCAGAAGAATCCACAGAAATCCTTTGCTTGTTATTTTTCTGTGACAAGATGATATCTCAGAGTTTCATGATATCAAAAAGAGGCTTTGAGAGAAGAAGAAAGGAAGGAAGGAAGGAAGGAAGGAAGGAAGGAAGGAAGGAAGGAAGGAAGGAAGGGAGGGAGGGAGGGAGGGAGGGAGGAAGGGAGGGAGGAAGGAAGGAAGGGAGGAAGGCAGGCAGGAAGGAATGGAGGGAGGGATAAAGGAAGGAAGGGAGGAAGGAAGGGAAGGAGGGATAAAGGAAGGAAGGGAGGGAGGGAGAAAGGAAGGGAAGGAGGGAGGAAACTGATAGGATTTACATGGAACTGACAGCAAAAGTTCTCTTAATATCAGTCACCATAAAAAAAAAAAACAAACAAACAAAGCATATACGCAGAAGAAAATTTCCCCACAGCCATGAAGGGGGATAATGCCTTTAGTATCATCTGTGGTAGTTCTTACTTAAAACAGAAAGGACAGATGTTTTTATAGCCATAATAAAACAAAATTGAGAGCAGTTGGAGAATCCTCACTGGCTGTTCCCATCTCTGAGTATTTGGTCTGTGACTGGGAAAGCATTTGCTGCTCTGATAAACGACTCCTCTTTTCTCCCTTTCTCCATAATGTGACTTTGAAATTGGTCCCAGCATTCCTCGTGTATTCCCGAGCTCAAGATTGCCTTCTCTGTGCTGTTAGTCCAGCTACAGTGAGGAGCCATGCCTTCCTGTGAGATGAGTCACTCTTAATAACAAATTTCCCAGCTGAAAGAAATCTTCACTCACTAAGCATTGCACAAACAAGTCATATCTAATTCTCTGTAGCGAAAGCCCCATAAAGATATATGCATATACATCCTTTCAGCTAAGGTGGTGTCATAAAGCTGTGTCACCGATGTGTTGAATGTTCTTGCAGTGATGTTTAGGGCTGCACTAATACAATTTAGAGACATTTTGCTTCTCTCTACCTTTGCAGGATGCAACACTAAAAGAAATCATTACAATATATTACTGAAGATAAAACTGTTAGGCTGTAGCAGTTTTAATACAGTGAACCTAGGCCAAATATCGAAGCTGGCATTTGCTTTATTGCATTCAGTGTCTCTTGTTTGAAGGCTCTCAGTAATGAAAATTCCAATGAACGTCATACTGATCTTTATTGATATAATCTCAATAAAGTAAAACCTCAATAAAAAATTTAGGTTACCTTACTTAATGAGAAGGCAGGAAATGAAATCATTTTGGAAGACATTTTAAAATGGCCAATCAGGTGTGGTTTAGCAATTGCCTGGATATTTTTACGGTCTTGGAGATTGCAATGTGCATTTTGAGAAGTGTTTTGAGACTGCTTTAGTATACAGAGTACTTCATTATCATGATTGTAACATGCCACTGTACAACAATTGCACTCAAATAATTCTAGAATGTTCTGTAGGATTCCCTTTATCCCCATACACTGATACTCTTATCCCCATGTGGTCCAATGTTTCCCTCTAAATCTCTGTATTGTGGCAAAAATATTTGGTAAGAATATTGATGGTATATTAAAACATCTTTTAATTTTGTTTTACCTCAATAAGTATTGCATTTGTATGATATTGAATTGTATCAAAAGCTGTTTGGGGACATAAGCAATTAATTATTGCTTTAGATGACCTTTTGTTCTAGGAAACTGTGTTTATGAGTTTAGAAACAAAATCTCATAGATTCTCATTAGTAATAGAAGTCTTTTACTATTTGTATATATTTGTATATGTACCATATCACAAAATTATGTTCAGACATTTTCATAATTTGGAAAATATATATACATACATATTCTATATACTAACTATATTAATATATGTATTGTGACAAATAGTCTGAGATGTAACTGTATTCTATATTCTAAATATATTTATATTTATTCTACTTATTATATTGATTGTATATTCTATTTCTTAAGCATGGTAATACCATTAACAGAACTAAATGTTAATGCTTGTCCACTGAAACATTAGAGAAAATATTCAACTATCATTTAGACTTTTGTGCATTTGTCTATCAAAGTGATGATTTGACTTACACTAATTATTAGCTGCCATTGTCCTGTGATGGTGTCCTCAGTAATACTGATGCTCTACAGGAATTCTGTTTGCCCCTGTGGATATTCTTTCTATGCAGTTGTATCCACAAATGAGGCAGGAACAGACTCCAGTATTCTATATCTAGACTTTTATCATGAAATGCAAATGCTATTTCCTCTAACTTCACTGGATAGCACCCCTGGGGTGTCTTATCAATACTTAGGGTTTAATCACATGAAGCCAAAGGTATTATTGTAATTAGTGCTTAAAATAGATGCCACAGATGTATCTGACAACTGATATACAAGTATGTGTCATCTTGCCTAGTCTTCTTAGAAGGAAGACTAGGCAAGTCTATCTATACCACTAGAATATAATCATAATAGCAGTTTCACCTCTATAGTCAGATCACCAGATTTATCTAATAAAGCACAAGATTCATGATTAACTTTGTATATAGATTTATTATCCATTCACTTAACTGGCTGTTGATTTGTCTATTATTAGACTTGTCAAATCAATTGTTGATACATATCATAGGATATTCATGATATAGTACTTGAAAAGTACACTAATCCCAATTCCAGTATCAATTTGTGCACAGGCTGTAAAATTTTCGGATAGCTAAAGGAGGAATAAAGATTTTTTTTTTTGAGGTATGTAGTTTTGTGGCCTATACCTCAAGTCAGGTTAGTTGGACTAAATAATCCTCATCTTACAAATTTATCTTCATGATAATTTGGATGATAGCTATGCGGGCTGTAATTAAGATTTTATTCAATTATTCAGGAGGAATTTCACTTTCTCTTCCATATATATAACAGTGTTTTTCTTGTTCTTCCATGAATATAGAAGCAAACTTCCTCAGCCTAACACCTAACTTAACTCTATCACAATGGACATTTACATCACATATAGAAGCCAAAACGATGTAGGTACAGTCTTGGTACTTAACTGATGACCACAAAGCAATGCTGATTCCAGTGTGAATTGGATAGGAGACAGTTGTTTTCAGACTGGAATATGTGAGTTAACAGGAACAGTTAACCTAAGGGTCTTTCGTGCCTTATTTAGGCTTGTTTGCTATTTCATTTCCTTAATAAATGATCACTTTTGAGTGTGTCACCATTAGCTTTTCTATTTTTCTACTCAAGGTTTTGTGGTGGCTTGTACATTGGTGTTTATTCCTGAGTCTTTACCAGTAACTGAATCCTGGTGCACGATTAATGGACTGCGTGATAAAGACAAGAAAAAACTGTGATTTGAATTCAAACACTTAACTGCCAGGGTTACACCTCTGCTCTTTGCCACAAGCAGGAAGGAAGTTCAGCTTCCCACCATAAACAACCAAATTATTGCCAAATGATCTAGACAACCAGTTTTGTAGGAACACTTCCCTCCTGTTATGTCAGTGACTTAATACCTATGGGACTGTCGATCATTTCACCTTATTTCCTCCTATGTCTTTATTTTATTGAGGAGGTAGCCATGTCCTTTTTAATGGTTCTTATTTTAAGATGGAAATCGTCAAACAGTGAATTGATATTTATAGTTGATTTTTACTATTTGTTTACAGATGTTAAGATGTTCATCTTCTTGTTTTGCAGACATTTCTTTCTACTTTGCATCTTGTAGGCTCATTTACTTCAGCATCTTTTGTAAGGTTTTAATTTTAATAAAGTGCTGCATTTCAGTGGCCTCCAATAATCATGTTTTTATCAATATGTGAAAAATTCATCATAAAACTCAATATCTCCTGGATTTTTATTTTTTGCCAAAAATATTACAGTGTTTTACATGATATATTTGGTTTGTGTTCCACTGTATGTATATGTGCATATATATATATATATATATATGCATGTATAGTATAAGCATATGTGTGTATATGTATATATGCAGAGGTATATTTATATATGTTGTGTGTGCATATATATGTGTGTGTATGTATATGTTAGTATATGTGTATACATGTATATATGTGGGGGTATATGTATATATACTGTGTGTGCATATATGTGTGTGTGTGTGTCTGTGTATAATGTAAACATTACTCATCTCAATAAATTCCCTTACAGTATATCTCATCATCCCAGCACCATCTTTGAAAAGCTATTTTTTCTATTGGTTTGTTCTGATCTTTGTTAAAAAATAGTCATAAAAATGAGAAAATAGAAGCTATGCACTTAAGAGAGAGCACGGGATTGTGTAAAGGAGGGGAGGAGTGAAGAAAAGGGAAATGATGTAACTGCATTTTAATTTCATAAAATAGGAATCAACACACAGACATATATTTGCAAAAATTCTGTTGACTACTTGTTAGTTTATTTCCAGAAGCAGTGGATCAATGTAGCAAATGTCCCATTGTTCTAGGTGTCTTGTTTTTCAATATATTTTCCACTATGTCTCCTGTGTCTATACAATATGATGAGGGTGAGTAGTAACAACTCTCTAAGTGAGGCTTTTGTATTATGTTTTTTTATGTAAGCTATAGCACAGGCTTGTAAATATGGATGGATTAATCTGATGTATTGGATTGTGCTTGATCCACATTTTCAATATCCTATCCAATAGTTCCCTGTTGATTGGATGGTGAGATCCCAATACCTCCAAATATAATTAATTACGAGTATTCTCAAGACTCAGAAAAGCTATTAGAATCATGATGATAGCTCATGACAGCAAAACAATAAAGATTAAAATTAATAAAGGAAAGAAGCACATATGGTGTGATCCTTGGAGGACCTAGTACCATCTTCCATATGTGTTCTCTTAATGGAATTTCACAGACAGACTTAATTTTCTGAGCAGAACCATGTGACATGCAACCATTTTTGCTGACTCTGGAATGACATCAGATCTATGGTATCCAGTGACTTTGATATGAGTCATATAAGCATGCAGCTCCTTTATGGCAAGCTTTAGCAAAATGCCCATTCCCTAACCAAAAATGTGGTCATCATAAATCATATTTGTAAGCATAAATTATATAATTGATTTGGTACCAAGGAGTTCAAGGCCTCAAGAATATAAATATTGATATGTACTGTGAACATATGTTAGCATAAACTATCTAATAAACCTGTATAGCATAGCCCCAAGCCCCTAGTACTGAAAACTACCTTCTCAAGGACAATATTCCAATAGTTTAGCACTTGTCTCTCAGGAGTCAGTCAATTGCCACGTCCTAATGAGAATGCTTCAGTCTGGAAAGCAAGACCCAGCACCCCAAGACCTTTGAGTTAACTTCTTCTGTATCAGCTTTTTGTATATTATACTGTATTCTGTAACTTTGCAAGTAGTATTAGCTCCAAGAGTGTTATTTTGTTCCTATTTGGTGTTCTGTTTAGACATCTGGGAAAAGGTGTTTATTAATTCCTTTCAAATTTGCATCCCTCTGTTTCCCATTGTTGCTTTTCGTGTCAGAGATTTCTGGCAAATTAAATGGGAATGGTATTGGTACATTTTGACTTGTGCCTATTTAAGAGGAAAAACCAAATATTTGCTTTTTTTTTTTCATGTTCAATTTGATTTATTTTGCAAAATTTTTCAAATGATATTTATCAAGTTGAGGAAGTTGTTATTTCTAAAAAAAAAAAAAAAATGTTATTTTTCTTCCTGATGCCTGGAATCTGAATCCAGCAATCTTCAGCCTGCTAGGTAAAGATTCTACCAATGAACAACACTTCCACCCCTAATCACAGACCGTTTTTAACAAGAAATCATGTTAATTTTATTAAACATTTTCTAAATCTGCTGATATGATCGGGATATTTTTAAATCTAGCTTGTTTATGTCATGAGTCTATCAATCAATCATAAAGAATTGTTGATGTAGTCTTAGCAAGCAGGAATAAATCATCTGTGGTCATGGCATATAACTTTTTCATACAATTAGAAAAAAATTGCTAATATTTTTCCTTTTCCTTTTGTGATGTCAGTGATTGAACCTGTAGCCGTAAGCATTTAAGGAGTTTGTGGAGATATTATCTATATCTGTCTCCTACAATTCCTTATTTGGTTTTGGTTTTGGAACAGGGCTAATCTGAGGAAATATGTTCTTCTGGGTCTCCTTACCTTCTATTTACTGGAAAATATTATTGAGAATTTTTGTTTTTTAATGTAAATCTTTGGGAGAATTCAGCAGTGAAATTGGCCTGGTAGTTTCTTTTTAGTGAGGTTATTAACTATACATTAAATAGATCTTAAAGAGGTGAGGCTTTACTCATGCTACTTTTTTTTCCTTGATCAGGTTTTAACAAATTGAGTATTTAAAGTAATTGGTTCATTCCTTCTGGGTTACAAAATATGAAATCAATCAACTGTTTTCACTATTTCTCTATCACCCTTATGGTTTCCTAAGACTTCAGTGAATAAGTAGGCCAACTTTATTTTTTATACTGGTAATATTCTATTCTTCTATTAAGCATTCTGGCTAGAAACATAATGATTTTTTTAAATGCACTATACTTACTTTATTTATGGGGCATGTGGGCTGTGCTACCAGATGGGCTTGGAACTGGTGAAGTGGAACCTGCTTAAGCACTGGAAATCACACAGATTTGAGATAGCAGGGAGCGATTGCTCCTTCTCTGCCTCCATGCCTCTGGACCATAACCTTGACCCTCTGTCTCATATAGCACCATACCTGGAGTGCTTCTTTATGCTAATGAGACATTCCAATAGCCTTACCCTTCAGCCAATGACCTCACAGCACCAATGTTGTGATCATAAAAACAAAGAGGTTAGAAAATATAGTATAGGGTTATTAGGTTTTCTGGGGTCTAACTTCTTGAGTTCTTTGTATATATTGGATATTAGCCCTCTATCTGATGTAGGGTTGGTGAAGATCTTTTCCCAATTTGTTGGTTGCCAATTTGTCCTTTTGATGGTGTCCTTTGCTTTACAGAAACTTTGTAATTTTATGAGGTCCCATTTGTCAATTCTTGATCTTAGAGCATAAGCTATTGGTGTTCTGTACAGGAACTTTCCCCCTGTACCAATGTCCTCAAGGGTCTTCCCCAGTTTCTTTTCTATTAGCTTCAGAGTGTCTGGCTTTATATGGAGGTCCTTGATCCATCTGGAGTAGAGTTTAGTACGAGGAGACAAGGATGGATCAATTCGCATTCTTCTGCATGCTGTCCTTCAGTTGAACCAGCACCATTTGTTGAAAAGGCTATCTTTTTTCCACTGGAGGTTTTCAGCCCCTTTGTCCAGGATCAAGTGGCCATAGGTGAGTGGGTTCATTTCTGGATCTTCAATCCTGTTCCATTGATCTGCCTGCCTGTCACTGTACCAATACCATGCAGTTTTTAACACTATTGCTCGGTAATATTGCTTGAGGTCAGGGATACTGATTCCCCCAGAATTTCTTTTGTTGTTGAGAATAGTTTTAGCTATCCTGGGTTTTTTGTTATTCCAGATGAATTTGAGAATTGCTCTTTCTAACTCTATGAAGAATTGAGTTGGGATTTTGATGGCTATTGCATTGAATCTGTATATTGCTTTTAGCAAAATGGCCATTTTAACTAAATTAATCCTGCCGATCCATGAGCATGGGAGGTTTTTCCATTTTTTGAGGTCTTCCTCTATTTCCTTCTTCAGAGTCTTGAAGTTCTTGTCATATAGATCTTTCACATGTTTGGTAATAAGATTAAAAACTCAGGAGACAGCAGATGTTGGCAAGGATGTGGAGAAAGAGGAACACTCCTCCACTGCTGGTGGGGTTGCAAATTAGTACAACCACTCTGGAAATCAGTCTGGCAGACCCTCAGAAAACTGGGCATGTCACTTCCGAAAGATCCTGCTATATCACTCCTGGGCATATACCCAGAGGATTCCCCAGCATGTAATAAGGATATATGTTCCACTATGTTCATAGTAGCCCTATTTATAATAGCCAGAAGCTGGAAAGAACACAGGTATCCCTCAACAGAAGAATGGATGCAAAAAATGTGGTATATCTACACAATGAGTACTATTCAGTCATTAGAAACAATGAATTCATGAAATTCTTAGGCAAATGGATGGAGCTGGAGAACATCATACTAAGTGAGGTAGCCCAGTCTCAAAAGATCAATCATGGTATGTACTCACTAATAAGTGGATATTAGCTTGGAAAACTGGAATATGCAAAACATAATCCACTCTTCAAATGAGGTACAAGAAGAACGGAGGAGTGGCCCCTAGTTCTGGAAAGACCCAGTATAGCAGTATAAGACAAAACCAGAAGAGGGAAGTGGAGGGGATGGGTGGGAAAACAGAGGGAGGGAAGGGGGCTTATGTGACTTTCGGGGAGTGGGGAACCATAAAAGGGAAAATCATTTGAAATGTAAATAAAAAATATATTGAATAAAATTTAAAAAAAAAGAAAGAAAATATAGTATATGGCGGTGTGGGGGCCCCCAGAGAGCCCATGCCCAGGCATCCCTTCACCCAAGGGACCAGACACACACCAGCATAGCATAGAGTTTATCCAGGGTATGGGATGGGAGTTAAAGGGGTAGTGGAGGCAGAGAAAGGGAGAGAGTAGAGAAGCAGAGGCCGGCCATGACCATGTGGAGAGAGGGGGAGGGGAGGAGAGCCCAAGAAGGGGAAGAGAGAAGCTGAGAGTGAGAGGGGTTGCAAATTGGTACAACCACTCTGGCAATCAGTCTGGTAGTTCCTAAGAAAACCGGGCACGCCACTTCCCAAAGATCCTGCTTTACCACTCCTGGGCATATACCCAGAGGATTCCCCAGCATGTAATAAGGACACATGCTCCACTATGTTCATAGAAGCCCTATTTATAATAGCCAGAAGCTGGAAAGAACCCAGGTATCCCTCAACAGAAGAATGGATGCAAAAAATGTGATATATATATATATATATATATATATATATATATATATATATATACAATGGAGTACTATTCAGCCATTAGAAACAATGAATTCAAGAAATTCTTAGGCAAATGGATGAAGCTGGAGAACATCATACTAAGTGAGGTAACCCAGTCTCAAAAGATCAATCATGGTATGCACCCACTAATAAGTGGATATTAGCCTGGAAAACTGGAATACCCAAAACATAATCCACACATCAAATGAGGTACAAGAAGAATGGAGGAGTGGCCCCTAGTTCTGGAAAGACTCAGTATAGCAGTGTAGGGCAAAACCAGAACAGGGAAGTGGGAAGGGGTAGGTGGGAGAACGGGGCGGGGGGGGGGGGGAAGGGGGCTTATGGGATTTTCAGGGAGTAGGGGGCCAGAAAAGGGAAAATCATTTGAAATGTAAATAAAACATCTATCGGATTAAAAAAAAAAAAAAGAAGTAAGAGAGAAAGGAGGGGCTAAGCACCCTTTTTTATAGTAGGCCAGGTCTACCTGGCTATTGCCAGGTAATGGTGGGGTGGACCTTAGACAGAATCCTAGCACTTCCTTTTCTGGATATTCTCACACCCTTCTCCAAAATTATATCATAACTGGCTCGTGCCAAATAAAGTGCACATGCTCACATCTATACCTAATAATGAAATACAAACAACGCAAAGTCAATTAATCGGGAACCCGGGGAGCTCTCAGAGAATGACCCACCAACCAAAGAGCGTACATACATGGTCAGAACTGGGGCCCCCATGGCATATGTAACAAACGAACAGATGTGCAGCTCATTTTCCATGTGAATCCCCCAACAACTACAGCAGGGGCTGTCTCTAAAGCGATAGCTTGACTGTGGAATCTATTCCTCAACTGGGTTGCCTTTTCTGGTTTAGTGGGAGAGGATGTGCCTAACTCAACAGAGAGTCGATATGCCAGGGTGGGACATACCCAGGGAGCCCCACCCTCTCAGGAGAAAAGAGGGGAGTAGAGGAAAGAATCTGTGAGGGGGTGACCAGGAACTGGGGTAGTGTTTGGCATATAAATAAATAGATAATTAAGAAATAAGAACAAGCTAAGATGGTGTCAGAGAGCTACTGCTTTAAGCATTGCCTGGGGCATGATTTTTGTCTAAATGAGCCTTAACTCTAAGACTCACTAAGAAGAAAGCCTTTTGTCTTCTCCTGCCCTTCTGGCACTCACAGCACTTGGTCCCAACCAGAGCAGGATTCTGCTCATTCCAGGCCCTGCTCTCCCCTTCCAGCCTGGCAGACAGCATTGCTTCCCTTAAGGGAGAGGAGGACTGCAGACCAGCTCAGGATCTTGCTCTGTTCTCCCTGAGCTGGTGTACTGACATAGACACTTCCAGAAGAAAGGCAGACACGGGACCACAGACTATGTGTTTTTGTGTGTGCTGCTCAAAGGACAACTTGAAGGAGTCAATTCTCTCCTAACAAAGTGCCTGTACTGGCTAGTTTTGTGTGTCAACTTGACACCGGCTGGAGTTATCACAGAGAAAGGGGTTTCAGTTGGGGAAGTGCCTCCATGAGATCCAGCTGTGGGTCATTTTCTCAATTAGTGATCAAGTGGTGAGGGCCCCTTGTGGGTGGTTCCACCTTTGGGCTGATAAGAGAGCAGGCTGAGCAAGCCAGGGGAAGCAAGCCAGTAAGAAACATCCCTCCGTGGCCTCTGCATCAGCTCCTGTTTCCTGACCTGCTTGAGTTCCAGTCCTGACTTCCTTTAGTGATGAACTGCAATGTGGAAGTGTAAGCTCAATAAACCCTTTCCTCCCCAACTTGCTCTTTGGTCATGATGTTTGTGCAGAAATAGAAACCCTGACTGAGACAGTGCCTTTATGTATCTAACTACTTTGCTGGTATCTGTATTAGTCAGAGTTCTCTAGAGTCATAGAGTGTATGGGTTGTCTTTACACAGTAAGGGAATTAATTTGTTGACGACTTACAGTCTTTACTCCCACTACCCAACAACGGTCAGCAGCAGCTGTGAATGGAAGTCCAAGGATCTAGTAGTTGCTCAGTCCCACAAGACAAGAAGGCAAAGAAGAGAGTGAATCTTCCTTTTCCAATGTCCTTACGTAGGTCTCCAGCAGAAGGTTGGATCTAGATTAACACCACAACACCTTTAATCCCAGATGACCTTGAACTCAGAAATCTTCCTGTTTTAATCTTCTGGGATTCATAACCACTATGCCTCAAGATCTCCATGCCAAGAACCAGGTCAGAAATTTGTATCTCTCAGCCTCCAGATTAAGATCACAGATGAGCTTTCCAATTCTTGATTGTAGTTCATTCCAGGTATAGTCAAGTTAACAACCAGGAATAGCTGCTACACCATCCTCCTTCCCTTGATTCTAAGAGGGTGTTCCTCCAACACCCCCATTCCCACCTCCCTGCCCTCAATTCCCCTACACTGGGGCATCTAGGGAACCTTCATAAGACCAAGGACCTCTCCTTCCATTGATGCCTGACAAGGCAATCCTCTGCTACATATGTAGCTGGAGCCATGTGTACTCCTTAGCTGCTGGGAGCTCTGGAGGTGGGGGGGGGGTGGGTGTCTAGATGGTTGATATTGTTGTTCTTCCTATGGGGTTGCAAACCTTTTTAGCTCCCTTTGTCCTTTCTCTAACTCCTCCATTAGGGACCCCATGCTCAGTCCAATTGATGGCTGTGCACATATGCCTCTGTGTTTGTAAGGTTCTGCAGGGCCTCTCAGGAGACAGCAGTATCAGGCTCTTTTCAGCAAACATTTCTTGGTATCCACAATAGTGTTGGGGTTTGGTGACTGTATATGGAGTGAATCCTCAGGTGGGAGAGTCTCTGGATGGCCTTTCCTTCAGTCTCTGCTCTACACTTTATCTCCATATTTGCTCCTGTGAGTATTTTATCCCCCTTCTCAAAAGACCTGAAGCACCCACACTTGCGTCTTCCTTGTTCTTGAGCTTCAGGTGGTCTGTGAATTGTATCTTGAGTATTTGGAACTTTTGGGCTAATATCTACTTATCAGTGAGTGCATACCATGTGTATTCTTTTGTGATTGGGTTACCTAACTCAGGATGATATTTTCTAGTTCTGTCCATTTGCCTAAGAATTTCATAAATTCATTGTTTTTAATAGCTGAGCAGTATTCCAGTATGTAAATATACCACATTTTCTGTAATCCATTCCTCTGTTGAAGGACATCTAGGTTCTTTCCAGCTTCTGGCTATTATAAATAAGGCTGCTATGAACATAGTGGAACATGTGTCCTTATTATATGCTGGAGTATCTTCTGGGTATATGCCCAGGAGTGGTATATCTGGACCCTCAGGTAGTACTATGTCCAATTTTCTGAGGAGCCACCAAACTGATTTCCAGAGTGGTTGTACCAGCTGGCAATCCCACCAGCAATGGAGGAGTGTTCCTCTTTCTCCACATCCTCTCCAGCATTTGCTGTTCCCTGAGGTTTTTGATCTTGGCCATTCTGACTGGTATGAGGTGGGATCTTAGGGTTGTTTTGATTTGCATTTCCCTGATAACAAGGATGTTGAACATTTCTTTATGTGCTTCTTGGCCATTCCATTTTCCTCAGTTGAAAATTCTATGTTTAGCTCTGTACCCCACTTTTTAATTGGGTTATTTGGTTCTCTGGACTCTAACTTCTTGAATTCTTTGTATCTATTGGAAATTAGCCCTCTATTGGATGTAGGATTGGTGAAGATCTTTTCCCAATCTGTTGGCTGCCATTTTGTCTTATTGACAATATCCTTTGACTTACAGAAGCTTTGCAGTTTTGTGAGGTCCCATTTGTCAATTCTTGATCTTAGAGCATAAGCCATTAGTGTTTTGTTCAGGAAATTTCCCCCTGTGCCCATGTGTTCAAGGCTCTTTCTCACTTTTTCTTCTATAAGTTTCAGTTTTTCTGGTTTTATGTGAAGGTCATTGATCCAGTTGGGACTTGAGCTTTGTACAAGGAGATAAGAATGGATCAATTTGCATTTGTCTACAAGCTGACTACCAGTTGAGCCAGCACCACTTGTTAAAATGCTCTCTTTTCTCTACAAGAGGAACACTAATAATGTACCAACCAGTATCCCCAGAGCTCCCAGGGACTAAGCCACCAAGCAAAGGGTGTGCATGGAGGGACCTACGGCTCCAGCTACATATAGAGCAAAGATGACCATTTCAGACATCAATGAGAGGAGAGGCCATTGGTCCTGTGAAGGCTCGATTCCTCAGAATAGGGGAATGCAAGTCAGGAAATTTAGGTGGGGTGGGATAGGAGTTCTTCAGTGGGGTAATGTGGAAAGGGGCTAACATTTAAAATGTAAATAAAGAAGCTTTTTTTTTTTTTTTTTTTTTTTGGTTTTTTGGATTTTTTTTTTTTCAAGACAGGGTTTCTCTGTATAGCCCTGGCTGTCCTGGAACTCACTCTGTAGACCAGGGTGGCCTCGAACTCAAGAAACTCCACCTGCCTCTGCCTCCCAGAGTGCTGGAATTACAGGCAAGCACCACTACCACCCGGCTTAAAGCAAATATCTAATGAAAAATTAAAAGGCTGTCTTTTTTTTTCCACTGGATAGTTTTAGCTCCAAATATCAAGTGACCATAGCTATTAGTTCATTTCTGGGTCTTCAGTTCTATTTAATTGATGTTCCTGCATATCTCTGTACCAATACCATACAGCTTTTAATCACTATTGCTTGAGGCCAGGGATGGTGATTGCGCCAGCAGTTCTTTTATTGTTGAGAATAGTATTTGGCTGGGCGGTGGTGCACACCTGTAATCCCAGCCCTCTGGGAGACAGAGGCAGGCAGATTTTCTGAATTTGAGGCCAGCCTGGTCTACAGAGTGAGTCCCAGGACAGTCAGGGCTATACAGAGAAACCCCTGTCTCCAAAAAAACCAAATCCAAAAAACCAAAAAACCAAAAAAAAAAAAAAATAGTTTTTGATATCCTGTTTGTTTTTGTTATTCCAAATGAATTTGCAAATGGCTCTTTCTAACTCTATGAAGAAGTAAGTTGGAATTTTGATGGGGATTACATTGAATCTGTAGTTAGCTTTCAGCAAGATGTCCATTTTTGCTATAGTAATACTTGCTGTGGAGTTTATGACCAAGGAGTTTATCACCAGCCCAGACCAGAAGGTGCCACTGGTAAGGCAGGTTTCTTGTGTCCCTGGATCCTGTTGGTCCCAGTTACTCCCAGAGGTGTTGGGACAGATGTTATGTCCTCCTCATTTCTAATCCTATGACCCTGGGCATGTTAGAGCACCTCTGATCCTATGACCCTGGGCATGTTACAGCACCTCTGATTCTATGATCCTGGGCATGTTATAGCACCTCTGATCCTATGACCCTGGACATGTTAGAGCACCTCTGATCCTATGACCCTGGGCATGTTAGAGCACCTCTGATCCTATGACCCTGGACATGTTAGATCACCTCTGATTCTATGATCCTGGGCATGTTAGAGCACCTCTGATCCTATGATCCTGGGCATGTTACAGCACCTCTGATTCTATGACCCTGGGCATGTTAGAGCACCTCTGATCCTATGACCCTGGGCATGTTAGAGCACCTCTGATCCTATGACCCTGGGCATGTTACAGCACCTCTGATCCTATGACCCTGGACATGTTAGATCACCTCTGATTCTATGATCCTGGGCATGTTAGAGCACCTCTGATCCTATGATCCTGGGCATGTTACAGAACCTCTGATCCTATGACCCTGGGCATGTTAGAGCACCTCTGATTCTATGATCCTGGGCATGTTAGAGCACCTCTGATCCTATGATCCTGGGCATGTTAGAGCACCTCTGATCCTATGATCCTGGGCATGTTACATCACCTCTGATTCTATGACCCTGGGCATGTTAGAGCACCTCTGATCCTATGGCCCTGGGCATGTTAGAGCACCTCTGATTCTATGACCCTGGGCATGTTAGAGCACCTCTGATCCTATGACCCTGGGCATGTTAGAGCACCTCTGATTCTATGATGCTGGGCATGTTAGAGCACCTCTGATCCTATGATCCTGGGCATGTTACAGCACCTCTGATCCTATGACCCTGGGCGTGTTAGAGCACCTCTGATTCTATGATCCTGGGCATGTTAGAGCACCTCTGATCCTATGATCCTGGGCATGTTACAGCACCTCTGATTCTATGACCCTGGGCATGTTAGAGCACCTCTGATCCTATGGCCCTGGGCATGTTAGAGCACCTCTGATTCTATGACCCTGGGCATGTTAGAGCACCTCTGATCCTATGACCCTGGGCATGTTAGAGCACCTCTGATTCTATGATCCTGGGCATGTTAGAGCACCTCTGATCCTATGATCCTGGGCATGTTACAGCACCTCTGATCCTATGACCCTGGGCATGTTAGAGCACCTCTGATCCTATGGCCCTGGGCATGTTACAGCACCTCTGATCCTATGATCCTGGGCATGTTAGAGCACCTCTGATCCTATGATCCTGGGCATGTTACAGCACCTCTGATCCTATGACCCTGGGCATGTTAGAGCACCTCTGATCCTATGGCCCTGGGCATGTTAGAGCACCTCTGATTCTATGACCCTGGGCATGTTAGAGCACCTCTGATCCTATGATCCTGGGCATGTTACAGCACCTCTGATCCTATGACCCTGGGCATGTTAGAGCACCTCTGATCCTATGGCCCTGGTCGTGTTAGAGCACCTCTGATCCTATGGCCCTGGGCGTGTTAGAGCACCTCTGATCCTATGATCCTGGGCGTGTTAGAGCACCTTTGACCCTATGACCCTGGGTGTGTTAGAGCACCTCTGATCCTATTATCCTGGGCGTGTTAGAGCACCTTTGACCCTCTGACCCTGGGCGTGTTAGAGCACCTCTGATCCTATGGCCCTGGTCATGTTAGAGCACCTCTGATCCTATGGCCCTGGTCGTGTTAGAGCACCTCTGATCCTATGGCCCTGGTCATGTTAGAGCACCTCTGATCCTATGGCCCTGGGCGTGTTAGAGCACCTCTGATCCTATGATCCTGGGCGTGTTAGAGCACCTTTGACCCTATGACCCTGGGTGTGTTAGAGCACCTCTGATCCTATGATCCTGGGCGTGTTAGAGCACCTTTGACCCTCTGACCCTGGGCGTGTTAGAGCACCTCTGATCCTATGACCCTGGGTGTGTTAGAGCACCTCTGATCCTATGATCCTGGGCGTGTTAGAGCACCTTTGACCCTATGACCCTGGGCGTGTTAGAGCACCTCTGATCCTATGATCCTGGGCGTGTTAGAGCACCTTTGACCCTATGACCCTGGGTGTGTTAGAGCACCTCTGATCCTATGATCCTGGGCATGTTAGAGCACCTCTGATCCTATGAACCTGGGCATGTTACAGCACCTCTGATTCTATGACCCTGGGCATGTTAGAGCACCTCTGATCCTATGACCCTGGGCATGTTAGAGCACCTCTGATTCTATGATCCTGGGCATGTTAGAGCACCTCTGATCCTATGATCCTGGGCATGTTAGAGCACCTCTGATCCTATGACCCTGGGCATGTTAGAGCACCTCTGATCCTATGACCCTGGGCATGTTACAGCACCTCTGATCCTATGATCCTGGGCATGTTAGAGCACCTCTGATTCTATGATCCTGGGCATGTTAGAGCACCTCTGATCCTATGATCCTGGGCATGTTAGAGCACCTCTGATCCTATGATCCTGGGCATGTTACAGCACCTCTGATTCTATGACCCTGGGCATGTTAGAGCACCTCTGATCCTATGACCCTGGGCATGTTACAGCACCTCTGATTCTATGACCCTGGGCATGTTAGAGCACCTCTGATCCTATGACCCTGGGCATGTTAGAGCACCTCTGATCCTATGACCCTGGGCATGTTACAGCACCTCTGATCCTATGACCCTGGACATGTTAGATCACCTCTGATTCTATGATCCTGGGCATGTTAGAGCACCTCTGATCCTATGATCCTGGGCATGTTAGAGCACCTCTGATCCTATGATCCTGGGCATGTTACATCACCTCTGATTCTATGACCCTGGGCATGTTAGAGCACCTCTGATCCTATGGCCCTGGGCATGTTAGAGCACCTCTGATTCTATGACCCTGGGCATGTTAGAGCACCTCTGATCCTATGACCCTGGGCATGTTAGAGCACCTCTGATTCTATGATCCTGGGCATGTTAGAGCACCTCTGATCCTATGATCCTGGGCATGTTACAGCACCTCTGATCCTATGACCCTGGGCGTGTTAGAGCACCTCTGATTCTATGATCCTGGGCATGTTAGAGCACCTCTGATCCTATGATCCTGGGCATGTTAGAGCACCTCTGATCCTATGATCCTGGGCATGTTACAGCACCTCTGATTCTATGACCCTGGGCATGTTAGAGCACCTCTGATCCTATGGCCCTGGGCATGTTAGAGCACCTCTGATTCTATGACCCTGGGCATGTTAGAGCACCTCTGATCCTATGACCCTGGGCATGTTAGAGCACCTCTGATTCTATGATCCTGGGCATGTTAGAGCACCTCTGATCCTATGATCCTGGGCATGTTACAGCACCTCTGATCCTATGACCCTGGGCATGTTAGAGCACCTCTGATCCTATGGCCCTGGGCATGTTACAGCACCTCTGATTCTATGATCCTGGGCATGTTATAGCACCTCTGATCCTATGACCCTGGGCATGTTAGAGCACCTCTGATTCTATGATCCTGGGCGTGTTAGAGCACCTTTGACCCTATGACCCTGGGTGTGTTAGAGCACCTCTGATCCTATGATCCTGGGTGTGTTAGAGCACCTTTGACCCTCTGACCCTGGGCGTGTTAGAGCACCTCTGATCCTATGACCCTGGGTGTGTTAGAGCACCTCTGATCGTATGATCCTGGGCGTGTTAGAGCACCTTTGACCCTATGACCCTGGGCGTGTTAGAGCACCTCTGATCCTATGATCCTGGGCGTGTTAGAGCACCTTTGACCCTATGACCCTGGGTGTGTTAGAGCACCTCTGATCCTATGATCCTGGGCATGTTAGAGCACCTCTGATCCTATGAACCTGGGCATGTTAGAGCACCTCTGATCCTATGGCCCTGGGCATGTTAGAGCACCTCTGATCCTATGACCCTGGGCATGTTAGAGCACCTCTGATTCTATGATCCTGGGCATGTTAGAGCACCTCTGATCCTATGATCCTGGGCATGTTAGAGCACCTCTGATCCTATGACCCTGGGCATGTTAGAGCACCTCTGATCCTATGACCCTGGGCATGTTACAGCACCTCTGATTCTATGATCCTGGGCATGTTAGAGCACCTCTGATTCTATGATCCTGGGCATGTTAGAGCACCTCTGATCCTATGATCCTGGGCATGTTATAGCACCTCTGATCCTATGACCCTGGGCATGTTAGAGCACCTCTGATCCTATGGCCCTGGGCATGTTAGAGCACCTCTGATTCTATGATCCTGGGCATGTTAGAGCACCTCTGATCCTATGATCCTGGGCATGTTACAGCACCTCTGACCCTATGACCCTGGCATGTTAGAGCACCTCTGATCCTATGGCCCTGGGCATGTTACAGCACCTCTGATTCTATGATCCTGGGCATGTTAGAGCACCTCTGATCCTATGATCCTGGGCATGTTAGAGCACCTCTGATCCTATGATCCTGGGCATGTTATAGCACCTCTGATCCTATGACCCTGGGCATGTTAGAGCACCTCTGATCCTATGGCCCTGGGCATGTTAGAGCACCTCTGATTCTATGATCCTGGGCATGTTAGAGCACCTCTGATCCTATGATCCTGGGCATGTTAGAGCACCTCTGATCCTATGATCCTGGGCATGTTACAGCACCTCTGATTCTATGACCCTGGGCATGTTAGAGCACCTCTGATCCTATGACCCTGGGCATGTTAGAGCACCTCTGATCCTATGACCCTGGGCATGTTACAGCACCTCTGATTCTATGATCCTGGGCATGTTATAGCACCTCTGATCCTATGACCCTGGACATGTTAGAGCACCTCTGATCCTATGACCCTGGGCATGTTAGAGCACCTCTGATCCTATGACCCTGGACATGTTAGATCACCTCTGATTCTATGATCCTGGGCATGTTAGAGCACCTCTGATCCTATGATCCTGGGCCTGTTAGAACACCTCTGATCCTATGATCCTGGCTGTGTTAGAGCACTTCTGATACTATGATCCTGGCTGTGTTAGAGCACCTGGGAGTAGAGTGTACTCTGGGGGTTTCGGGACTGGCTTTGGTGTTTGAGCCCAAGGTAAACCAGCCTAGAATGGAAGGTCCATTTTAGGCCTTTCTAAAGGCCTAGTTGTGCAGTGATAGTTGTGTTATATATTGATATTTTAATTCCATTTGATCTGAAAGGATAATTACTATTATTTCTTTAACCTTTAGTGTTTAAGAAAACCTTTAGTGTTTTTTTTTCTAGCATTTGTTTGTTTAATTTAGTTTATTTTAATGAACTTCTTTTGTTTCAATTTAACATGTCATACGACCCTTTGGGAAACACATTTCAATAATAATAATTGCTGAATTGCTGACAGCAGCAACAAAGGACTATGTCACAAGGCATTGGGTTTCAAACATAAATGGAGTTGTTTGAACATGTTAGATCTTTGGGATCTGGGAAAGGAAAGATGGTGGTTCTTCTATTTAGTAAGACAACAAGCATAAATGAATTAATTGTAAACTGATATGTGAAGTGGAAACTTATGGTTTCTTTGGAAAGTCAGTTGTATGAGATGATGTTTCACATGTGAAGGAGGGATTTCCTGAAGCAGACAATGGTAAAAGGATGTTTTGCTAAAGTAGACATGTGAAGGAATGTATCAGGCGGATTGGCAGAGTGATGTCAGCTGCTACAGACTGAACTCAAGTGGACAAGTAAGTAAGACAGACTCACATGCTAACACAGGACACTTGGTGAGGAAAGGCACTTGGAAGACACACGATGTTTGGAGGGAATATAACAGGACCCAATGGACAGTGAGATGGGCTTCCTTGTCAAGCTAGCTCTGCAATGCAGCTTGGTCTTCGGTCCATGATCTTTGATTTGCTAAGAGATGTAGGGCAGAGAACTTTTCTCCGTGGTCTTGGTCAGTCCTGTTGACTTGTGCCAGTTTGGCTGAGGCTTCCTTTTTTCTGCTGCATCATGCTACCACTGCTGACTCATGCTAGCTACTCAGACACTACCAATCGGGACTGCTAGTATATTCCTGAAGTATTTGAGAGTGCATCCAGCTGCCACTTCTGAACCTGGGCATGCTAGAGCACCTCTGATCCTATGATCCTGGGTGTGTTAGAGCACCTTTGACCCTATGACCCTGGGCGTGTTAGAGTACCTCTGATCCTATGGCCCTGGGCATGTTAGAGCACCTCTGATCCTATGGCCCTGGGCGTGTTAGAGCACCTTTGACCCTATGACCCTGGGCGTGTTAGAGCACCTCTGATCCTATGATCCTGGGCGTGTTAGAGCACCTTTGACCCTATGACCCTGGGTGTGTTAGAGCACCTCTGATCCTATGGCCCTGGGCATGTTAGAGCACCTCTGATCCTATGATCTGGGCATGTTAGAGCACCTCTGATCCTATGATCCTGGGCGTGTTAGAGCACCTTTGACCCTATGACCCTGGGCGTGTTAGAGCACCTCTGATCCTATGATCCTCGGCATGTTAGAGCACCTCTGATCCTATGGCCCTGGGCATGTTAGAGCACCTCTGATCCTATGATCTGGGCATGTTAGAGCACCTCTGATCCTATGATCCTGGGCGTGTTAGAGAACCTTTGACCCTATGACCCTGGGCGTGTTAGAGCACCTCTGATCCTATGATCCTGGGCGTGTAAGAGAACCTTTGACCCTATGACCCTGGGCGTGTTAGAGCACCTCTGATCCTATGATCCTGGGCGTGTTAGAGCACCTTTGACCCTATGACCCTGGGCGTGTTAGAGCACCTCTGATCCTATGATCCTGGGCGTGTTAGAGCACCTTTGACCCTATGACCCTGGGTGTGTTAGAGCACCTCTGATCCTATGATCCTGGGCGTGTTAGAGCACCTTTGACCCTCTGACCCTGGGCGTGTTAGAGCACCTCTGATCCTATGGCCCTGGGCGTGTTAGAGCACCTCTGATCCTATGACCCTGGGTGTGTTAGAGCACCTCTGATCCTATGATCCTGGGCGTGTTAGAGCACCTTTGACCCTATGACCCTGGGCGTGTTAGAGCACCTCTGATCCTATGATCCTGGGCGTGTTAGAGCACCTTTGACCCTATGACCCTGGGCGTGTTAGAGCACCTCTGATCCTATGATCCTGGGCATGTTAGAGCACCTCTGATCCTATGATCCTGGGCATGTTAGAGCACCTCTGATCCTTTGGCCCTGGGCATGTTAGAATACCTCTGATCCTATGATCCTGGGCATGTTAGACCACCTCTGATCCTATGATCCGGGGCGTGTTAGAGCACCTTTGACCCTATGACCCTGGGCGTGTTAGAGCACCTCTGATCCTATGGCCCTGGGCATGTTAGAATACCTCTGATCTTATGATCCTGGGCCTGTGAACTGAAAGGCTAATTTCCGAAATAATGCAGATGGGATTTGCTCCAAAGACCAATTTCTAAACAGGCCCACTTCTCCATATCCTAATAACTTTTCTTTTCTACTACAAGGTGGTAGGCTAGAAGGGTAGCTAAAGCATTTAAAAACCACTATTAAAATTAAGGTTGTAAAACTCTAAAACTATAGAGATAGGGTAACTACTATAATCTATAACCCATTGTTATGCAGCAGGGGAGAGAGAAATAAGAATGAGAAGTGAATAAAGTAGAAAAATTATAAGTCCTTTAACATTTGTTATGTTATAGTTGATTCTCAATTATTTGAATAGCAGTAAAAATCAATTTACATGCATGTACTCACATAGCAAATATATTCACAATGGTTATAAATTTGATAGAACATCAAAATTGTTTTGATACTCAAATACTTTGTACTCCCCTTTTACTTAGCAATATGAAATCAGGAAAAATAATGATTTATAAATACAAAGAAAGATGCTACATTTTGAATACAATTTTATCATAGATGTAATATAAATTATATTACATATTATATATAAATGATTCAGTATTGGAATACTTATCTGTGTAACTTACCATCACACTGGGGGGTTTTTCCTTCTGTAGGTAGTTAATATTTTATTTACTTTTTATTAATGATATTAAGCTTTTATTAGCTGACCACTTTCTTAGAATGGAAGGAAAAAAATCCAAGGAAGATTTTTTAATGAATGTTGTATAGCCCATAAGACTGCAGAGAAGAACACATACATACACAAAGGGAAATGTTCATTCACATAAAATACGAATAAAGAAGCCATTTTAAAGGTAATGATTTTTCTTTAATGGTGGAGATCTTGTTATATAGTACAGGAGGAACATGAAGAATATTGATGTTATAGACTGGATTTAAAATATCCCCTACGAGCCTGGGCCACGCATCCCATCCCCAAGCAGTGCAGAGGGCCAGCGGTTCATCTGGAGGCCGGCTGCAGGGAGGCATCTTGCAAGGGTGAGTCCTGCATTGACAACAAGACCAACTAACACCAGTGAGATCTAGATGGCAGAAGGCAAATGTAGGAACGTTACTAACAGAAATCAAGGCAATATGGCAGCATCTGAACCCAATTCTCCATTAATAGCAACTCCTGGATACCCCAACACACCAGAAAAGCAAGATTTGGATGTAAAATCACTGGTCATGATGCTATTACAAGAACACATAAAGGACATAAATAAATCTCTTAAAGAAATTCAGGAGAAAAATGATCAAAAGCTAGAGAACCTTACAAGGGAAACAAAAAATTCACTTAAAGAAATTTAGGAGAATATAGGTCAAATGATAGTAGCCAATAAGGAGGAAATGCAAAAATCACTTAAAAAAATAAGGAGAACTTTGATCAACAGGCAGAAGTCATGAAAGAAGAAACACAAAAAGCTCTCAAAGAATTACAGGAAAACACAAACAAGCAAGTGAAGGAACTGAGCAAAAACATCGAGGATCTAAAAACAGAAGTAGAAACAACTAAGAAATCGCAAAGAGAGACAACTTTGGAGATAGAAAACCTTGGGAAGAAATCAGGGACCATAGATGCAAATATCAACAACAGAATACAAGAGATAGAAGAAAGAATCTCAGATGCTGAAGATACCATAGAAACCATGGACTCAACGGTCAAAGAAAATGCAAAATGCAAAAAGCTTGTAACCCAAAACATCCAGGAAATCCAGGACACAATGAGAAGGCCCAACCTAAGGATTATAGACATTGATGAGAGTGAAGATTTACAACTTAAAGGGCCAGCAAATATCTTCAGTAAAATTATGAAAAAAAACTTCCCTAACCTAAATAGAGAGATGCCCATGAATATACAAGAAGCCTACTGAACTCCAAACAGACTGGACCAGAACAGAACTACCTCCCATCACGTAATAATCAAAACCCCAAATGTATTAAACAAAGAAAGAATATTAAAGGCAGTAAGAGAAAGAGGCCAAGTAACATAAAAAGGAAGATCTATCAGAATCACACCAGACTTCTCACCAGAGACTATGAAAGCTAGAAGATCCTGGGCGAAGCTCATGAAGACTCTAAGAGAACACAAATGCCAGCCAAAACTACTATACCCAGCAAAACTCTCAATCACCATAGATGGAGAAACCAAGATATTCCATGACAAAACCAAGTTCACTCAATATCTTAACACAAACCCAGCCCTACAAAGGATAATAGGAAGAAAACACCAATACAAGGAGGGAAACTTCACCCTGGAAAATGCAAGATAGTAATCTTCTTTCATCAAACACAAAAGAAGATAACCAATCAAATATAAAAGATAACATAAAAATGATAGGAAGTAATAATCACTATTCCTTAATATCTCTTAACATCAATGGACTCAATTCCCCCCAAAAAAGACATAGACTGTCCCTTCCCCCACAGCATTGAGCTGGGCTTCTCAGCCCATTCGATCAGTCTGCGACATTCCTGGCCACCACCCCCAGCCTTCCACTTGTGTTATCCCTGGCCTTTGTTCTTCTGAGAACCATACAGCTGCTTTCACCTGGAAATCAAGGCTGCCTCAGGGCAGTCTCACCTGGAAACATCCTTGGACCTGTAAGACATGAAGTCCTTTAATCCCAGCAGGTGACCCACTGAGAAGAGGAGCCAAGGATTTCTCAGATATCTCCTTGAGTCTGGGGAGAAGGGTTTGCCCAAACTGTTAAAAGGTCTGACCAACATTAAAGTTTTGGCCTTGATCAGTGAAACATTGTCCTGGCCTTCTTTCTTTTCACCCCTTCCCTATCTATCTCCCAGCTTCTGTTCCAGCAACCCAGTTCATAATAGCTGCAGGCAGCTAGGGAATACAACAGAGTGGCGCCCAACATGGGGCTGGATACAAGAAGGCTTCCTGAGGTGACCCTGTTTTGGCGAAGCTTCACGGAAAAAGGAAAAGATGGTATCCTGCATGGTGAGCAACTATAGATGCTAGAGGATACGGACTAAGTGAGGAAGTGTTAACCCAGCGCTTAACTTGCTTAGGGGGCAGACAGTGGAATATGGGGTAGGAATTTGGTAGGCATTTGTCTACAGATCTTAAGAGCTGATTCAGGCGAAAAAGAAAAGGGTTTTAAAAATAGGCATATGTGGGCAGCCTCCAAGAGCTGCTTTAAAGAGGAAAATGGATGCAATTGCTTAACAACAAACACGCTTCTCTTTCTGTGTATCTTTTTGTGTTGTTTGTCCCAGTGCACCGATTGTCTGTCTACATGTACGTTTATTTGTCTGTGTTTTATGTGAATGAGCGTTTGTTTCATGCTAAAAATAAAAATTGATTAAAATTCCGTCTGCTGGGGCCTTGAGCCAGCAGGCCGCAAGCTGATACAAAGCTGCATGCAGCAGCAGGCAATGGTGGCGCGCATGCTTTTAATCCCAGCACTTGGGAGGCAGAACGCCATGGGCAAATGGCCTGGGCAAGTGGCTAGAGGCAGAGCGCATAGAGATACACAGTGCAATGCAGGGTCCAGGCTATTGGCAGCTAGAATAAACCCAGAACTCTGCGGGTGGGCCAGGCAGAGCCGATGGCAGCCCGGCTAGAAGGAGCTCAGTATTCTGCAGGCCCTAGGCCGATGGCCCTGGACGCAACAGAGTGCAGCTCCCCAGCCTGGAGCAACTGGCATGCTCCCTCGTTGCTGCTGTTGGTGGGAGGAACAAAGCGGGGCTTAGGGAGAGCCCAAAACTCTGGGGCCAGGCAGCAGAGCACTCCAGCCAAACAGCCTCCAGGCATGGCCTGAGGGACTCAGTTTTTCTGCTTCCTCCCTACAGTGCTGCGCCTGGGACCAAGTGTGTGAAAAGGAGTGTTTTCTCTCTGCTTCAATACAAAAGGCTGAGATCTTACATTTTTAAATATATTTTATTTATAGAAATCTCTTTTGTTTTATAAAAATATTTGTTTATAAAATGTTTTGTTTATAGAGAAACAGGCCTTTGCTTATGGGTTTTAAAATTTTTTTAATAAATAATTTTCAAAGGTTATTAAAATGTGTTAATTGGCTAAGACATCTTTTTAAGCTTGCCACAGGAGAACTTAAACCTCGGTTTTCAAGGCAGATATAAATCAACTGGCAAAGGATAGATAATTTTACAGATAAATGCTGCTATAATCAGCTGTTTATGATATGTGTTCACTGTCATTCCTTGGCAAAAATAATGTTGATATAGAACCACATTTTTTGCTCATGAAATAGAGTTTTTACATCCTTCAATAAATATATTGTTGTGTTGTTAAAATGTTATAGAGATATTTTGAAGAAATGTTTTAAGAGCCTAACAAAACATTTATTCCTTGCTTCAAGTAGCAATCACCTTAATTATTATTAATGGTTGATCTATTACATGGCAAGCCTTTTTAGGGAAAATTAATAATTGTTATCCAAAAAATAAATTGTTACAATTTACTTTAAATTTCTATATATACATCCCATATATAATACAACAACTATGGGACTAAAGTTTATATAATGTCTATTCCTTTAAGTTTTCCCTGCTTCAGCACTTGGGTGCTATAGCAGCTATTTTTAAAATGTTAAAAATCAATCTTTTAATAATAGTAAATATATATAAAGCTCATGGTTTACAATTGCTTAAAATTTTTCTATTTTTAATACTGCTAATTCTTAATTTTACAATTGTTTATGCAAATATAATTCAAATTTCCAAAGATATATTCTCTAAATTACTGTCCTTTAGATATTTAAAGGTTAACCAAAAGCTGAAGAGACAGCCATGGGTGCTGAGAGCTGAACTCCTATATTTTTATGTTTGTAAGCCTGGAGAGATAGCTCAGCTGCTAAAGGCTAGGCCCTCATTCATGGAGCATGAGAGCTCAAATCCCAGCGACCACATGGTGGCTCACAACCACCTATGGTGAGATTTAACGCCCTCTTCTGGTGTGTCTGAAGACAACTACAATATACTTATTAATAATTAAATCTTTAAAAAGGTGCCTGGACAAGACCCCTTGCGACAAGGCACATAAAGTTTGTATCCCAAACAGGCTATATAGAAACATTCAGATGTACAAGCATATTAATTATTTATATCATCAAAAGGGTAATGGCTTAAAAAATAACTTTATATTTTTATGTACATCAAATTATAAAGATTTGTTCTTGATGTCCTCAATTTCTACTTCTACCATATAATGGTGTTGATTCTAGAGGACTTAATTAACTTTTATAGATAATTGATACTCATATTTCTAATTTAGAAAATTAAAATATGTACATATAACTATGATTCATTTTCAGGCACTCTAATTGCAACTGCTCTAGCAAAAGGCAACTGAGAATACTATGTTTATTTTCTATAATTACATAGTTATTGCCTATGTTATGGTATATGCTTGGTGTTCCAACTTGGATTAGAACAAACATTGTAACTGGAAATTTAATGAATAAGAGTTATTCATTTGAGATATCTTTGACAATTTGATTCTTTATTATCCTCAAAGACGAGGAAAGATAAAACATTTTTAAAAAAAACTAAACAATATCTTCTTAAAAAAGAAAAAGAGTGGGGAAATGGTATCCCCGTGCATATAATTTGAATTATGCATATATATTTTTAGGGCATATATATTTTTAAGAAAATTTTAAAATTTGGATGCCAAGGAAATCCTTGCTAAATGTATATGGCTTCCTCTCACTAGGCACACTGGTGCCTAGATGAGATAGAAGAATTCACTTATTGGCATGGCCATTGTCCTCAAGATAGATTAATAATGTTTTTTAGATATACATGAGGTTGTATTTCCTAATATGATCTTTACAGCTGCTGCATAATGCTCTTTTGATTTTCATAAATGGCTCTTCTGGAGGAAGAGATAGATATGTTATTTATAATCAACAGGTGGTTATAGAAACACCTGGGCTCAGCTTAGTTAGAGCTGACAATGGTATTAAATCTTTTTCAACCTATAAATTATACTTTTAATCCTTTTACAATTAGCTTTTATGTTGCAAAATTTGTCCTTTATTGGAAACCTATGGCATGTGTAATTTTAATATGCCATCAGGATCTTTGTTTTCACTACAGTAAAACAATGCCCTAACTGCCTTTCCTTATCTCCAGCTTCTCATTTAGGGGTTAATCCATGTGGCCTTATGGCCAGTCATTTTGACAAATGGATGTAACTCGCTATGCAAAATTAGAAAATTAAAATTTATACATGTTTGCATTGATACTTGTTCAAGATTTCTTTTCACTTCTCTACATTCAAGAGAAGCCTCGAAATGTAATCAATCATTGTTCACAAGTTTTTATACCAAGGGATTGCCATGGTTAAATGGCAGGACTCGTTAAGCAATACATGGAATGGTCCAGATCCTGTTTTATTATGGAGAAGATGTTCTATTTATATTTTCTCTCAAAAAGAAGATGGAGCCCGATGGCTGCCAGAAAGATTGTTATGGTAGGTAAATTGAGACCCTGAATCAGTTAGTAAGTATGACTAATTCAATAATGTTCTTAAGGCTACTTCTCCCATATTGGGAAGGTAGGCTGCTTTTCCTCTCTAGCCATTAATTTGCAAGCCAGGCTTTTATTCTTGTGTTACTAATTTACAACCAAATTAAATACCATGGGCCCTCCAGAGAAACAGTCCAAGCAGTTTATCCTTTTAATCTCTTATTTTGTGTTTCAAGCAGATATCTTTCAGATACAGCACTCGAAGGTGGGCTGCTACAGCAATGGTTTCCAGGACTAGAAGATGGGGGGCTATGAAAGCCAGCCAATTAATATTCACAGGGCATTTACTTTACCAGTGGATCCTCAGAGAGGGGGCTGCATAGAACCGGATCTATGCATGTTTGTTAATTGAACAAACATGGGCATCAGTTTGAGGTGTGAGGTGAGGCACTTCAAAGGAAAAGAAAATGTCCTGCTTCTGAGATTCCCTGAAAAGCACGTCCAGCTGCATACGGGTTGACACTGAAAGACTGTCCTTAAATTATTAAGGCAGTCTATTTCCCCTCCCCTGAAAAAGATGTCAATTAATATTTAAGGGGGCCGAGGCCGCTGCTTTCCCTCACTGGTTAAAGCCCGTCATCTTTTGACGAATATATCTATCCACTGAGTTTTTTAAAAAATAAATAATTAAGGGGGAAATTGTCCCTTCCCCCACAGCATTAAGCTAGGCTTCTCAGCCGATCAGTCTGTGACATTCCTGGCTGCCACTCCCAGCCTTCCGCTTGTGTTATCCCTGGCCTTTGTTCTTCTGAGAACCATGCAGCTGCTTTCACCTGGAAATCAAGGCTGCCTCAGGGCAGTCTCACCTGGAAACATCTTGGGACCTGTAAGACATGAAGTCCTTTAATCCCAGCAGACCACCCACTGAGAAGAGGAGCCAAGGATTTCTCAGATATCTCCTTGAGTCTGGGGGGAAGGGTTTGCCCAAACTGTTAAAAGGTCTGACCAATATTAAAGCTTTGGCCTTGGTCAGTGAAACATTGTCCTGGAATTCTTTCTTTTCACCCCTTCCCTATCTATCCCTCAGCTTCTGTTCCAACAACCCAGTTCATAATAGCTACAAGCAGCTATGGAATACAATAGACTAATGGACTGGATACATAAACAGGATCCTACATTTTGCTGCATACAGGAAACACACCTCACTGTCAAAGACAAACACTATCTTAGAGTAAAAGGGTGGAAGACAATTTTACAAGCAAATGGTCTCAGGAAACAAGCCAGAGTAGCCATTCTAATATCAGATAAAATTGACTTTCAACCTAAAGTCATCAAAAGAGACACTGAGGGATACTTCTTGCTGGTCAAAGGAGAAACACACCAAGAAGAACTCTCAATCCTGAACATCTATGCGCCAAATGCAAGGGCACCCTCATTCATAAAAGAAACTTTACTAAAGCTCAAAGCACACATTGCACCTAACACAATAATTGTTAACAATTATTGTGTTAACACTGCACTTTCCTCAATGGACCAATCAGGAAAACAGAAACTAAACAGGGACACAGTGAAACTAATTTAAGCTTTGGACCAATTAGAGTTAACAGATATATATAGAACATTTCACCCTAAAGCAAAAGAATATATCTTTTTCTCAGCACGTCAAGGTACCTTCTGCAAAATCGACCACATAATTGGTCACAAAAAAGACCTCAACAAATATAAGAAGATTGAAATAATCCCATGCCTCCTATCAGATCACTATGGAGTAAAAGTGGTCTTCAACAGCAGCAAAAACAACAGAAAGCCAACATACACATGGAAACTGAACAATATTCAATGATACCTTTGTCAGGGAAGAAATAAAGAAAGAAATCAAAGACTTTTAGAATTTAATGAAAATGAAGACACAACATACCTAAATCTATGGGACACAATGAAAGCAGTGCTAAGAGGAAAACTCATACCCCTGAGTGCCTCCAAAAAGAAAATGGAGAGAGCATACCCTAGCAGCTTAATGACACACCTGAAAGCCCTGGAGCAAAAGGAAGCAAATTCACCCAGGAGGAGTAGAAGGCAGGAAATCATCAAACTCAGGGCTGAAATCAATCAAGTAGAAACTAAGAGAACCATACAAAGAAACATCAAAACCAGGAGCTGGTTCTTTGAGAAAATCAACAAGATAGATAAACACTTAGCCAGACTAACCAAAGGGCACAGAGACAGTATCCAGATTAACAAAATTAGAAATGAAAAGGGAGATATAACAACAGAAACTGAGGAAATTCAAAAAATCATCAGCTCTTACTACCAAAGCCTATACTCAACACAACTGGAGATTATGGAGGAAATGGACAATTTCCTTGGTAGATACCAAACACCAAAATTAAACCAGGATCAAATAGATCATCTAAACAGTTCCATAACCCCTAAAGAAATACAAGGGGTCATATAAGGTCTCCCAACCAAAAAAAGCTCGGGGCTATATGGCTTCAGTACAGAATTCTATCAGACCTTCAAAGAAGACCTAACACCAATACTCTTCAAACTGTTCCACAAAATAGAAACAGAAGGAACACTACCCAACTCATTTTATGAAGCCACAATTACACTGATACCAAAACCACACAAAGATCCAACAAAGAAAGAGAACTTCAGGCCAATTTCCCTTATGAATATTGATGCAAAAATACTCACTAAAATTCTTGCCAACCAAATCCAAGAACATATCAAAATGATCATCCACCACAATCAAGTGGGCTTCATCCCAGGAATGCAGGGATGGTTCAATACATGGAAATCCATCAATGCAATCCACTACATAAACAAACTCAAAGAAAAAAACATATGATCATTTCATTAGATGCTAAAAAGGCATTTGACAAAATTCAGCATCCTTTCATGCTAAAAGTCTTGGAAAGAACAGGAATTCAAGGCGCATACCTAAACATAGTTAAAGCAATATACAGCAAACCGGTAGCCAACATCAAACTAAATGGAGAGAAACTTGAAGCAATCCCACTCAAGTCAGGGACTAGACAAGGCTGACCTCTCTTTCCATATCTTTTCAATATAGTACTTGAAGTTCTAGCAAGAGCAATTAGACAACATAAGGAGGTCAAAGGGATACAAATTTGAAAGGAAGAAGTAAAATTATCACTATTTGCAAATGACATGATAGTTTACTTAAGTGACCCAAAAAACTCCACCAGAGAACTCCTACAGCTAATAAACAACTTCAGCAAAGTGGCAGGTTATAAAATCAACTCAAGCAGATCAGCTGCCTTCCTATACGCAAAGGATAATCAGGCTGAGAAAGAAGTTAGGGAAATGACACCCTTCACAATAGCAACAAACAATATAAAGTATCTTGGTGTGACTCTAACCAAACAAGTAAAAGATCTTTACGACAAGAACTTCAGGTCTCTGAAGAAGGAAATCAAAGAAGACCTCAGAAAATGGAAAAATCTGCCATGCTCGTGGATCAGCAGGATTGATATAGTTAAAATGGCCATCTTGCCCAAAGCAATCTACAGATTCAGTGCAATCCCCATCAAAATTCCAACTTAGTTCTTCACAAAGTTAGAAAAAGCAGTTCTCAATTTTATCTGGAATAACACAAAACCCAAGATAGCTAAATCTATTCTCAACAGTAAAAGAACTTCTGAGGGAATTAGTATCCCAGACCTCAAGCAATACTACAGAGCAATATTTGATGGAAACCTCTTATGTTGAGCGATGCGTTCCAAGGACTCTGTCTCTGCAGAATGTCTCATTGTGTGTTTCCTTATTTGTTCCTCCAGGAGGAAGCTTCGCTGATGTTGCCGAGAAAAGAGCTTGCTCTCCACGAATTGACAGCAAAGGCCCATTGGTGAAGACAGTCTCTGTAGCAGCTGGTGCTTTCCTGCTCAGTGGGTTGCCCCGAAAACCTGTTTGTAGCGTCCTGCATGCAGGCTAAAGGAAACCTGTGCCCACCTGGATTTGATTGGCAATAAAGAATTGCCCTAGGGACAATGGGATGCGTGGGACCCTTAGAGTGTGTAGGCAAAGATGCAGGAGTAGGAAAGGGAGAATCTCTTTGCTGCGGGGTGGGGAGGCAGACAGAACCGAAATGTAGAGAAGTAAAGGGAGCGTGGCTCCCAGAAGCACTGCCTAGAAGTGTCTTGGGAAGCAAAACCCAATGGGCTTCACAGAAAGTAACGGAAACACAGTTAAAAGCAGCTTTAGAAGGTGCTGATCCAGAAATACCAGAGGGGAACAGCATGCTCGCCACAGGAAGCTTAGAAGTGCCCAGCCACTGAGCTAGTAAGGCATGGTAAAAAGTAAGCTAATTTGTGCAGGGAAGGGGTGGCACATGCCTTTAATCCCAGCACTTGGGAGGTAGAGGCAGGCAGATTTCCGAGTTCGAAGCCAGCCCGGTCTACAGAGTTGGTTCCAGGACAGCCAGAGCTACACAGAGAAACCCTGTCTTGAAAAAAAAAAAAGAGTCTTTCATTTGCTTATCCAAACATAGCTCTTGGGACCCACCAAGAGTCAAAGCAGTGTAGCAAAAACTCCAACTGTAAATATCTACACAACTCATAGAGCTACATAACTCATGGAACAAAGATACACAACTCAGAGCTACATAACTCATCGAACAAAGAGAGGTTGAGCTGGTGCCTGTGTAGACCATTCACCCCCATGTTCTATTATTTTTAATATGAAAAGGTACTCAGTAGGGTATCAAAAGAAAAATTTAAGCCATGCAGTGGTGGCACACGACTGTAATCCCAGAACTCTGGGAGGCAGAGGCAGGCGGATTTCTGAGTTTGAGACCAGCCTGGTCTACAGAGTGAGTTCCAGGACAGCCAGGGCTATACAGAGAAACCCTGTCTGGAAAAAACCAAATCCAAAAAAACCAAAGAAACCAAAAAAAAAAAAAAAAAAAAAAAAAAAGAAAGAAAAAAAAGAAAAAAAAGAAAAAAAAAAGAAAAGAAAAGAAAGAAAAAAAGAAAAATTTATACAGCCACAAAAATCTTTGATCTAGCCAGGACCACACCTTTAATCCCAGCACTTGGGAGGCAGAGGCAGGTGGAATTCTGAGTTCGAGACCAGCCTGGTCTACAGAGTGAGTTCCATGACAGCCAGGGCTATACAGAGAAACCCTGTCTGGAAAAAACCAAATCCAAAAAAACCAAAGAAACCAAAAAAAAAAAAAAAAAAAAGAAAAAGAAAAAAAAAGAAAAAGAAAAGAAAAAAAAGAAAAGAAAAAAAAGAAAAGAAAAAAGAAAGAAAGAAAAAAAGAAAAATTTATACAGCCACAAAAATCTTTGATCTAGCCAGGACCACACCTTTAATCCCAGCACTTGGGAGGCAGAGGCAGGTGGAATTCTGAGTTCGAGACCAGCCTGGTCTACAGAGCGAGTTCTGGGACAGCCAGGGCTATAAAGAGAAACCCTGTCTCGAAAAACCAAAAAAAAAAAAAAAAAAAAAAAAGAGTCTTTCATTTGCTTATCCAAACATAGCTCTTGGGACCCACCAAGAGTCAAAGCAGTGTAGCAAAAACTCCAACTGTAAATATCTACACAACTCATAGAGCTACATAACTCATGGAACAAAGATACACAACTCAGAGCTACATAACTCATCGAACAAAGAGAGGTTGAGCTGGTGCCTGTGTAGACCATTCACCCCCATGTTCTATTATTTTTAATATGAAAAGGTACTCAGTAGGGTATCAAAAGAAAAATTTAAGCCATGCAGTGGTGGCACACGACTGTAATCCCAGAACTCTGGGAGGCAGAGGCAGGCGGATTTCTGAGTTCGAGACCAGCCTGGTCTACAGAGTGAGTTCCAGGACAGCCAGGGCTATACAGAGAAACCCTGTCTGGAAAAAACCAAATCCAAAAAAACCAAAGAAACCAAAAAAAAAAAAAAAAAAAAAAAAAAAAAAAAAAAAAAAAAGAAAGAAAAAAAAGAAAAAAAAGAAAAAAAAAAGAAAAGAAAAGAAAGAAAAAAAGAAAAATTTATACAGCCACAAAAATCTTTGATCTAGCCAGGACCACACCTTTAATCCCAGCACTTGGGAGGCAGAGGCAGGTGGAATTCTGAGTTCGAGACCAGCCTGGTCTACAGAGTGAGTTCCATGACAGCCAGGGCTATACAGAGAAATCCTGTCTGGAAAAAACCAAATCCAAAAAAAACAAAGAAACCAAAAAAAAAAAAAAGAAAAAAGAAAGAAAAAGAAAAAAAAAGAAAAAGAAAAGAAAAAAAAAAGAAAAGAAAAGAAAAAAAAAAAAGAAAAGAAAAAAGAAAGAAAGAAAAAAAGAAAAATTTATACAGCCACAAAAATCTTTGATCTAGCCAGGACCACACCTTTAATCCCAGCACTTGGGAGGCAGAGGCAGGTGGAATTCTGAGTTCAAGACCAGCCTGGTCTACAGAGCGAGTTCTGGGACAGCCAGGGCTATAAAGAGAAACCCTGTCTCGAAAAACCAAAAAAAAAAAAAAAAAAAAAAAAAAAAAAAAAAAAAACCACCACCACCAACAAAAACCAAAAGCAAAACCAACCAACCAACCAACCAACCAAAAAAACCCTTTGATCTAACAATGTTACCTTGCCTGAAAAATATGCTTGACTACACTGAATGAACTACAATCAAGAAATGGAGGTCTCCCCTGAGGTTCAGATCTTGAGGCTGGAAGACACAAGTTTCTGACCTGAATCTTGAAACATAGCGGTCATGAAAAGCTTAGCCCAGGCAATGTAGTACACGCCTTTAATCCCAGGAGACTGAGGCAAACAGATCTCTGAGTTCAAGGTCAGCCTGGGACATAGCAAGTCTAGCTCCAGGAGCGGTGCTACACGCCTTTAATCTTTGCCACACCTTCGTATGTAGCGGCACTGGAGGAAGGAAGAGTCAGTCAGTCCTCTTAGAGTGTGGTGCTACACGCCTTTAATCTTTGCCACGCCTTCTGCTGGAAGCGTATATAAGGACACTGGAGGAAGGAAGAGTCTGTCAGTCCTCTTGGAGTGTTTGCAGTTACTCACCAGCACAGCAGTTGGAACCTACTTCAGAAGACCAGCTACCTCTCCTCGCCCGAGTCCGTCTGTCCATCCGCCTGGTGGTAAGCCTTTACCCTCAGTCAGGCCCGCCACCACTGCGGGCCTCTGCAGGCAAAACAGCCCCGTGCCCCCGCTGGCCCGACGTGTCCTCTCTGTGCTGTCCTTCGCAGGCACCGGCAAAGACTTGGTTTCCCCCCTTCTGGGTCGCTGTAATTGAAAACCCCTATATTTGTCTCGGAACCTGAGTGCGCATCTGACTGTCTCTTGAAAAAAAAAAACTTTGCCCCTTTTTTAAGCTCCAAGCCAGGACAACTGCAGAACACAAGCTTCCTGTTTTGAGAGCCTTTTGACTTGGGACTTTTGCCGTCCGGTGCAAGTCTTCCTGCAATCTGGTCCTGCCTGGGAAGCTCCCCGCTCCAGCCGCTGGTGCCACCTGTGAACTGTGAGTGCTTCCTGCAGTTCCCCCTTTGAACTGCAGTAGTCCTCGTAAGAAGTCCTCATGGAGGGTCTCCGGTTTGTTGGCGACATGAACGCTGCAGCCAGCAGCTATTCCATGGCCTCCTTATATGTGGGCGATCTGCACTCGGATGTCACGGAAGCCATGCTGTATGAAAAGTTCAGCCCCGCGGGCCCTGTGCTGTTCATCCACGTCTGCCGCGATTTGTTTACCCACCGCTCCTTGGGTTATGCTTACGTCAACTTCCAGAACTCAGCTGATGCTGAGAGGGCCTTGGACACCATGAACTTTGACCTGATGAAAGGAAAGCCAATCCGCATCATGTGGTCTCAGAGGGATTCCTCTTTGAGAAAGTCTGGTGTGGGAAATGTCTTCATCAAGAACCTGGATAAGTCTATAGACAATAAGGCGCTGTACGACACTTTCTCTGCCTTTGGGAACATCCTGTCCTGTAAGGTGGTTTGTGATGAGAACCGCTCTAAGGGCCATGCCTTTGTTCACTTCGATACCCAAGAGGCGGCGGACAAGGCCATCGAGATGCTGAACGGCAAGATCTTCAATGACAGCAAAGTGTTCGTGGGCATATTCAAGTCTCGCCAAGAACGGGAAGCTGAGCTTGGAGCCAAGGCCAAGGAATTCACCAACGTTTACATCAAAAACTTTGGAGAAGAGGTGGACGACAGGGCGCTGAAAGAGCTCTTCGGCCAGTTTGGTAAGACCCTAAGTGTCAAGGTGATGAGAGACTCCAGTGGCAAGTCCAAAGGCTTTGGCTTTGTTAGTTACGAGAAACACAAGGAAGCCAGCAAGGCTGTGGAAGAAATGAATGGAAAAGAAATAGGCGGGAAAGCCATCTTCGTGGGCGGTGCACAGAAGAAAGTACAACGGCAGGCTGAACTAAAGCGGAAATTTGAGCAGCGGAAGCGGGAGAGGATTAGTCGGTGCCAGGGAATGAATCTCTACATTAAGAACTTGGATGACACCATTGATGATGAGAAATTGAGGAAAGAGTTTTCTCAGTTTGGATCCATCACCAGTGCGAAGGTGATGCTAGAAAGAGGAAGAAGCAAAGGGTTTGGCTTTGTCTGTTTCTCCTCTCCTGAAGAGGCAACCAGAGCTGTCACCCAGATGAACGGATGCATTGTGGGCTCCAAGCCACTGTATGTTGCCCTGGCCCAGAGGAAGGAAGAGCGGAAGGCTCATCTGATTAGCCAGTTTCTGCAGAACGAGGCCGGAAGGAGAGCATTCCCTGCCAACGCCATCTTCTATCCATTCCAGACTGCAGCTGGTGGCTACTTTGAGCGAGCATTTCCGCAGGCGCAGGGAAGACCTGCGTATTACATGCCTAACCAGTTAGCACAGATGAAGCCTAATCCATGCTGGCAGCGAGGCGGAAGGCCTAGAGGCTTCCAAGGAATGCCGAGGGCTCTGCGGCAGTCTGGGCCTCCTCCAGCTCTTCCACATCTGACTCCAACTGGTAATGCTCCGGCCTCTGGTGGCCTTCCTACCTACTCTCTGCTGGCTCAGAGAGTTGGGCCTGAGCGGTATACGCTGGCTAGAGACTTAGGTGGGGCTGGTGTGGCCCAGCAAGGACTGACTGACAGCTGCCAGACTGGAGGCGTCCCTCCAGCTGCACCAAACCTTGCACCTCCTGCTACAGTTGCCGCCGCTGCTCCCAGGGCTGTGGCTCCACACGAGGATGCCTCCACGGTCCACAGCCCTCACCCTGCCATTCAGCCACTGCAGGCCCCCCAGCCTGCGGTCCATGCCCAGGGTCAGGAGCCCCTGACTGCCTCCATGCTGGCTGCAGTGACCCCCGAGGACCAGAAGCAGATGCTGGGTGACCGTTTGTTCCCACTGATCCAAACGATGCATTCAGACCTGGCTAAGAAAATTACCGGGATGCTGCTGGAACTCGACAACTCGGAGCTGCTGCGCATGCTGGAGTCCCCCGAGTCCCTCCGTTCCAAGGTGGATGAAGCTGTGGAGGTTCTGAAGGCTTATCATGCCGAGAAAGAAGCTGCCCAGAAGTTGGACACCGCTGCTGCTGCTGCTGCTGCTGCTGCTGCTACTACTACTACTACTACTACTGCTACCACCTCTTCACAAAAAGAGTCAAAAGCCAAATCAGTGGGAAGAATGGTCCTTGGTCAGGGAAAGGCTCAATAGAGGCCAGAATAAAGGGAAACTGAGGTGGGGGGAGGAGGGAGTGTGTTGGGTGGAGAGGCATATATGTGAAGGCAGAGGGAGGGAGAAAGGGGAGCGGTTGGGGGGGTCTTAGGGGAGGGGGGATATCGGGAAAGGCTTTACCATTGGCAATGTAAATGAAGATGATATTCAATTAAAAAAAAGTCTGAAGACATCGTTGTTTGTCTGGGGACCTCTACACCAAGGATCAAGTTGCAAATTCAATAGGTCATTTTGTATCAAATTAAATTATGAATAATACTTATATAAAAATAATAAATACGTGTACATATATGTAAAATATAAACATATAAATATATGTAAATATAAATATATAAATATGTGTAAATATATAATTATATGTAAATATATAAATATATATAAACATATATTTAAATACATATAAAATATATTTATATATATTTATAGTTTTCAATTATAAGAATATATTCTCTGGGTTCTGTTGTGGCATAGATGGTAAATTTTTTTTTTCTATTGTGGGTTCTTTTCTTCCCTACTCCCATCCCAGAAATTGGTTCTGATGTACCCAAGACTTAAGCTTCTCAATAAAGGAAATAAAATCGCAAAAAAAAAGCTTTTCGCATTCATAGCTGTCTATTGTTGGGTTAGGTGGACTACAGATTGTTAAGTCATAATAAACTCCCTTGATATATAGAGAGATGTTTCATAAGTTCTGTGACTCTAAAGAAATTTAATATCCAACTAATGTCTGATGTGACTCAAGGCCCAGTCCATTAGAAGGATTCTATAACATCATGCTTTAGTGATCAAGATCCTGAGACAAAATAGCCCAGGGACTTAAGGTTAAAACCAAATACTACTGGTCTAAAAAAAAAAAAAGTAGGAATATAATGACCCTTAAAGATATTCTACTCACACATTTGGCTAGCTTTAAGATTCAGAGGATCCCACACCCAGTCTAATGGTTGGCTGCTAGCATCTGCCTAGGTATGTATCAAGCTCTGACAGGGCCTGGGGGTTCCCAATGGAGGAGTTGGAGGGTGAACTGGAGGAGCTGAAGGTGTTTACAGCCCAATGGGAAGAGCAACGATGTCGGCCACCCAGACGCCCCAGGACTCCCAGGGACTAAGCCATCAACCAAGGGGTACACATGGTTCCAGCCAAAAACATGGCAGAGGAATGCGTTGTTGGGCATCAGCGGGAGGAGTGGTCCTTGGTCAGGTGAAGGCTCAATAGATGTCCCAACAAAGGGAAATCGAGGTGGGTGGGATGGGAGTGGGTAGGGTGGAGGGGCATACACTTGGAGGCAGGGGGAGGAAGGGATGGGGATTAGGGTTGGGGGTTTTTAGGGAGGGGGGACCGGGAAAAAGTTTCAGCATTTGAAATGTAAATGGAAATTATATTCAATAAATGACAGATATTCAAAAAAAAATTCAGAGGATCAGGAGATGTGCTGCTCCTGTGAGATTGTCTCATATCAGAAGTCATGCCAATGAAGTCTCACCAACATGACTTGCAAAGCATGAGTGAGACAAAAATGGCATGGCAAGCTGGATAGAGAAAAGCCTACAAGGTCTCAACCCTTCACAGACAATGCAGCCACCCGTGGAAAGCTGGGGGCAGAAGAGGGGCCCTCTGTATAGAAAGGCATACCGATACAACTTCTCCAGGCTTTATAACACTACCTGTACGTATGCTTTCAGGACTGACTATTCGGCACTGGACAACCAACTGGTACAACCAGTTTCTCCAATGAACATGCTGCAAAAATTTGAAATGAATTATTCGTATGCAGATTTTAACAAAAGATTGATTAATAAGACATCATACCGAGATAAAGCCTGGTTTAGTGTAGAAATATGAGACTGGATTAGTAGAAGTTAGTAAGTAGATAGATAGGTAGATAGATAGATGATAGATAGAAAAATCATATATAAATAGTTAGAAAAATCATAGATAGATGTAATACAGAATGCCTTGGATTAAGATTGGTAGTTCCTCAAAAAATATCTAAAAATGGAACTGCATTTAATCCAACTATACCATTCCTAGGTATATGATTAAAGATTTTGAGTCAGTATATCACAGAGATATTTGGGCACCACGGTTTTTGCACCATCATTCATATTAGCTAAAATGTGAAGCCCTTTTAGAAGTCGGTAGTTGAACATACACAAATAAATTTTAATCAGTCATAAAAAGAATAAAATTATGTTGTCTTCAAGAAAATGTATGGACCTGGAAATGGATCAGTCTGACACAATAGGATAAATACACCGTCTCTTCTTTCATGTATGAGCCATATGTATGTATATATGTATATATGTATATATGTATATATGTATATGTGTGTGTATATATCTACTATCTATCTATCTATCTATCTATCATCTATCTATCTATAAGACAGGACTTTTTACATATTAGCAAGTTTTATCTTAGATGTTAAAAACTATAGTCATACATGTTAAAGAAAATATATTCAAGAAGTCTTTATTTTATTTATTTACATTCCAGTTGTGGTTTTCCTCAGTTCCCCCTCCCACAATTCTTCATCTCATTCTTCCTCCCCCTCATCTCCATGAGGGTGCTTCCCCCCACCACGAGACCTCCCTGTTCCCTAGGGCCTCAAATCTCTCAAGGATTAAGGATATCTTCTCCCACTGAGGCCTGGCCAGGAAAACCTCTACTATATATGTGCCAGGGGCCTTGAACTGCCCTGTGTATGCTCTGCATTGGTGGCTCAGTCTCTAGGAACTCCCAGGGGTCTGGGTTAGTTGAAACTGCTAGTCTTCCTATAGGGTTGCTTTCTTCTTCTTCAAATCTTCCCCTAATTCAACCACAGGGGTCCCTGAGTTCAGTCAGGTGTAAATCAGTCAGCTGCTGGTAGGGCCTCTCAAGGGACAGGCATGGCAGGCTGCCATCTGCAAGCATATTATAACTTCAGGGATTGGTGCCTGAGCATTGGATAGATCCCAAGTTGGGCTTGTGATTGGACTGCCTTTCCTTCAGCCTCTTCTCCATTTTTGTTCTTGCAGTTCTATTAGACAGGAACAATTCTGGGTCAGAAATTTTGACTCTGGGTTACTAATCCTGTCCCTTCAGTTGAGGCCCTGTCTGTCTACTGAAGGTGGACTCTTCAAGCTCCCTCTCACCAATGTTGAGCATTTTGGCCAAGGTCGCCTCCATTGAATTCTTAGAATTTCTCACTTCCTGAGCAAGAAATCTTTTAAAGTCAGAAAAGGAGAATAGTATTTAAGCAGATGACTTGAATATGGATTTTTTTAGGAGATAAAATGGGAATACATTTAAAAACATAAAGGTCAACATGATTAACAATCTGGAACATTTTAATTTCAACCATAGTTACTAGTTCATGTCCATTAAAATGCAAAAAAATAAGTTTATGATAATCAGAAGTGCTGGATCAGATGTCCACAGATGAGAACACATACCTTCTAGTGAGAGAATAATTTAAGAAATCTTTTTTCAGAATATAATTCAGAATACAAAAAAGCATTAAAAAGTTGTAGAAATGTATACTTTATAAGAAACAATGCAACTACTGGGTAAGTATGCTCAAAATCTATTTTTATTTCCTTTGCAAGACATTCTCAAAATTGTACATTTTCTTGTCATTTCTTTTTAATGAGATTTTAGAAAATATATTTGTGTGTATGTGTGTATGTTACATGTTATGTATGTAAATCAGAGAACATCTTGAAACAATCAGTTATTTTCTTCATTCTGTGGATTTATGGATGGAACTCAGACCATAAGATATGGTTTCAAACACCTTGAACTGCTGAGCCATTACTCCAATAATTATGCCATGTCTTCATGGAAAGTGGATGTAAGCCAAGCATTGATAACACCATAATTGTCAATCATGCTGAAAACTTGCTACACAAAAATATAGACAGTGGTTTTATGCTATAGGACCTAAAAGTGTAAACACAAACAAATTTCTTAGATACCTTTTGTATGATACCACTTTTGTCAAAATAGCAAGTGAAAAAATTATACAAATAAAAAGGATAAATTAGTTTTGATGGACAGTAATATGATAGACAGTGTTTGCAGTTAGTTACAAACAAAAACTATAAAACGAGAGATTGCCTCAAGGTCCAACAAATGTTGAAAAATTTCTATATATCTAAATAGACATAATGTATGCACATATATCCCTTGATTAGTATTTTTGCTTAACATGTTATCTTTAGGCTAGAAGGAAGCAATTACTATATTTTAAATAAAGTATACTTTTATCTTTTCAAAAAAATGGAAATACATCATTCTGATATAATATGTGTGATGCCCTTTTGTTTAGAGTGAGATTTTATTGGTAGTTTATTAAAACTTTGAGAAGAGAAACATTTTAAATAACCTAAAATAGTCTTGGAATAGACTTTATGATAGATGACCCTTGTATTCTTGTTCTTTACTAGGGGTTCTGTTCTTAGTCTACTGCAGTAATCTGTCAACCCTTATAATTGGAACTCCCTTGTAAAATCTTATGCATTATTTTAACTCTCTTGATACATCTTTATTTTATGAAAGCTCTTGCCTCAAACATAGTGGTCCCCTGAAGGTACTTAGCTGTCATTTTAGAAATCCCTGTACTGAATTATTTAATCATTTTGCCCTAAAGAGGTAGACCAATTCCTAGGAAAATGTCATGCATTCTGAATGCAGAGACATCTGAACTAAGCATTGTCGAGAGCTGGATATGCCATTGCCAGCACAGCTGGGCTAACTATGTTCATTTTGAAAATATAGTTTGCTATTTTCTTGGCATTACCAAGTTTGTTTAGCTGGATTAGAAAATTTGAAATCTGCCTTGTTTAATGGAAGTTCATATCCTTGTCTGAATGTTCATGTCTGAATTACCCACTGATACTCTCTCTAACTTTTCTCATCAGGTGCTGAAGGGCAAAGAGTAAAATATGGCACAGAGACATGAACTCAAAATTCTGAAGCTCTTGTAATATCTTTATTACACAAGATGGCTGACACAGTGCATTGAGCATAGTGTTAAGGATGTTAGTGTCTTTTTACAATGTTAGATTAGAAAGATTCAATGAAACTGCATTTTTCACTTTTTATATAAAGTTTTTCTGTGGTCACCTTCTCCACCACTAAGATCAGTTGGGACACTCAAATGTGTTCCTCCAGGGTGAATTTGGATGAGTTTATACAAACATTTTAGCTAGGACATCTCTGATTAAGTATTTAGAATTTCTAAAATCTGATTAGGAGTAGATCAGAGGCTCAGGTTGTTCTAAGTGTGAGAGGTGATGGTAAGTCTTCAGAAACAGCAAAGTAATGACAGTGCTGACTGAGAAGGTGTGCTGACAGCCTGACAGGGTTTCAAATGTTACCCACCTCCTCTTGAACATTGTCATGTGTCCATTCAGATATTGGGTCTAAGCAGTCTGAGTTGAGCTGTGGTTTGTTGTTATCCTGCCTCAGCCTCCTGTATGCTGCGATCATAAGACTGTATCACAGCATCAAGACTGTGTGAATAGTTTCCTATGCAGAAATATATAACCATAGAAGTTTACAAATTATGGTGGTATAAATGAACATAGACAGACAATTAAGTGGGTTCAAAGAATCAAGATAGGATAAAGAGAGAAGCATAAAAGAAACTATATTTGATAGACTTTGATGGAATTCTGCAGTAAAGGTTTCTTTATGCTCTTGAATGACAAAGTTCCATGGACCACTGGAAAAAGAAAAGTAAAAGGTTTGAATTGGGCAATTCATAAAATAATTAGGCTACGTCTTTATGTTTTAATGAAGTTTTGTGGGTAAGTCAATATACCACATTATTTAAAGAAATGTTCACCAGTACAAATGAGCCTTCTAGAACTTATTGGAAAGAAAAATTGCAGTAATAATTGAGCCATAAGAAAATCCTCTCAAGTACTGAAAACTAATCCTATTGGAATTACTATATACAATTCCTTACTACAACCATTGTAATTTATTAAAATATAACTATATGCAAACACATACTCTTATGAATATAAAATGAAAAATAAATAAATATTTTAAAAATATTTTCTATATAAACATAGCACTGACCAACACTATAGATTATTTTTTATAAACTACTGATCAGTTACATACACAGGGAGAGAGAGAGAGAGGGAGAGAGAGAGAGAGAGAGAGAGAGAGAGAGAGAGAATTTAGTTGAAGAAGAATATATTTTATTTGCCAGCAAACATAATATTCTGGTTTAAAAGATGTATAATAACTTTAGGCATTTTAGAAAAAATTGAGAAATATCTCATAATCTGTAAGAACATATTTCAAGAATAGAGTCATGAGGAGAATTCTGAGTGCTTGTCAGAAAACTCCAAGAAAACAAGACAAGAAAAATCTTGTGACCTATTTCTTCAAAATATGAAATTGTTCTTGGAAAGTGTTTTTGTATTCCTCCCAGGATTAGCAGATAAATGTGAGTTTACTTCAGATAACTAATTATTGCTTGCTGGCATTATTCAATTAAATGTATAAACGATCCTTTATGTTCTCCTACAGAAAACCAAGTTTTTACCTCTGCAGCCTGTCCTTGTGATGATACACCTTACTCATGTGATTGGTTTTAGCCCTCAATGTTGCAGGATGTTTGCTAACACTGTGATCCCCAAGATTGTATTATTTACTAAAACATAAAACAAAACAAAACAAAACAAAATAAAAACCTGTTTCTAGTTGTGGTATGAGTTAGCCCTTTAATCCTTCTGACTGGGATACACACGCACCCTTACTACATAGCTTTACTCCCAAACAATGCAGGCAAATCTGGTTTACAGAAAAGAGCACACATGTCTGAAGGTGATGCCTAATTGAGTGTCAAACAAAGTGAAAAATCAGAGAAAGATTTGACAGAATAGGATATGCCCAACTCTCATGAGAAGAGAGAAGAAAGGGAATCTACTTAGGGGCAGTGGAGGGAGAGAGAGAGAGAGGAGGCAGTTTTACCAGGGGAGAATTACAGAGGCAGGTTGAAGAGAGAACAAGCTAGACACAGGTGAAGATAGAATCAATGAAGGAGAAGGAGTCAGGAGATTATAACCTATTGCCAAAGGCCTAGAGATGCCAGATTGAATCAGTTAGCCTGGAGAGGAGTTTTGAACTAGACCAACTGAGTTGAACCAGCCAGCCAGAGTTCAGAACAATCTAGGAATGTGTTAGCTTATTCAGCAGTAAGTCTCAGAGGCAGAAAACATTCTAGGACTATCTTAGGACTATTTACAGAGGCTAAAAGCTTTCAGGACTAGATCAAGGTTATGCCTAATGGAGGCAGTAAGCCTCTAAGACAACAATTATTACAGGAAAATAAAAGATACTTTTACATCTTTAGAGTATAAATTGTCTTATGCTCTGAATAAAGTTTTTTATTGCAAGAAACTTTAGTCTGTCTCATTTATTGGCTCCATTCTCCCAGGTCCCACCACCTGACAGTAACCTACTTTCTTTCTTTACTTGCTTTAAGAGATACAATTTGATATTATGCCCTTGAGGACATCTTTATTAAATATAACTCCCTACAACTTTCTTATTTTGCAGTAATTCCAAGGACATACATTGATTGCTTCATGAGAATGCCACAATTCTACACCTATGAATCATGTGATAAAAGATTTGTAGATGTATTTATCGATGTATCTATCATTTATTATCTTTTTATCTGTCTATATCCCCTATGTATCTGTTCATCTACAATTTCCCATCATTATAAACTCAAGTTGTTATCAAATGATGCTTCACTAAAAAAGATGCATCATTTCAAAACCAAGAAGGGAAATGCCAATATATGATACATATATGAAGAGAAGTTGCAAGTATTCAAAACTGAGCTAAATTCATAGTCACACTAACAAATGCATAAGCCAAGCAGGGAATAAGATATTAAATCTGTACCATACTCATTGGTGCACTTTATTGCCTTTAAATTTTTTGCTAACTGAAGTTAGCAAAAGTTTAATATTTTGTTGCTTATTTTCAAAATTAAATGCATTAAAACATAGTTTATATTTTTATGCACTTTCCAAAAGCTTAAGGTGGCTTATTTATTTGAGAAATATTAAAGGGACACAAACAAATCCCCAAAGTGGTGCTAATTTTTTAATTACATATACATAAATAAATCCACATAATTCTGGAAGCAAACTAATTCTTAGAAACACATGGAATTCATTATGAGCCATTAACAAAGTACTCAGTAATTACTAGCAGTATGAACAAATCATGAAACAAACTGACATTTCTTGTTTGTTTTAGAATGATTAAGCTTACTTAGATTTGGGGGATTCAGAGGCTGTTGGCAGGAGATATATGAAGCTTTGGATATGCTTGTCCCAGGGAGTGGCACTATTAGGTGTGGCCTTGTTGGTACCAGGGACTAGAGGATTGCTGTGAGAAACCTGACCATGCTTTTGTTGGAAGAATGTTGACTTGGGGACTTTGGATTTGGAAAGGTATGGAATGCTTTAAGTGGGACTTAATGGGCCAGTCTGGTAGGAATATGGAAGACAGTAGTGCTGAGGGTCATTTGAACTTCAGTGGAGAAGAACTTTAATATGTGGCCAACAGACTGTTTTTGTGATGTTTTGGTGAAGAACATGGCTGCTTTTTGCCATTGTCTAAAGAGACTGCCTAAGGCTAAGGTAAAGTGATTTATATTAATTGCATCCACAAAGAAAGTCTCAAAAAATCCCAACAGAGACTTTGTTCTCTGGTTAAGTCTGATGAAGAACATTTTGAACAAACATAGCAAGATGAGAAAGGAAAAATACAAAATATATAATTTGAGTGTTAAAGGGACACCAAGAAGTGCAATGGAGCTGAATTCAGGGATACTAAATTGAATTAAGGGAGTAGTGACCTTGGGGCAAGATTCCACCCAGCTAAATTTAGGTCCAGGAATAGTAAGCAGCACAAGCCTTTAATCCCGGGAGGCAAAGACTGGCAGATCTCTGAGTTCAAGACCAGCCTAGAACAGAGCAAATTCTAGGTGAATAAAAACTTAAATCCAGGCTTACTGGACCACACCTTTAATCCCAGTGCTTAGGAGACAGACCTTTGAGTTCGAAATCAGTCTATGGAGCAGGATCTAGGACAGCCAAGCTTAGGCAGTGAAGGAGTTTGAAGAAAGGAAGCTAGTGATAATGTCATAGAACAAGGGGGTCAGTGTTCCAGCTCCTGCAAACAGCAGAACTCAGCAGCTTCGGCCATGTGTCTCTGGCTTTATATTCAAGAGAAGAAGGAGACTATGGGATAATTGATGCTGGTTAGCTGAAGCTAAGAAATTAGTGGTGATTAAGAACAGACCAGTATCACCTTCTGAGTATCATCTTCTGGGAAGTGTTTTCTGAGAGCACAAAGAAGCTGTGTTCCAGAGATAGCCAAGGTTGTACCTCATGCTGCAGCTGAACTTGGTAATGTGTAAGAATCACCCAGGTGGTACTGGTTTAGAAGGCATGCAGGCATTATGAAGAACAGCTGATTCTTGGCTCTGTGAGAGGCCATGGAAGGAAGGCCATTGGTGAAAGTGCAGCCTCAGTTGTAGCTGGCAGTCCCTGACTGAAGCAGTCATGCAAAGGAGTTGAAGCTTAGTACCATAAAGAGAGCCTAAGAGAGGCTATTGGTGAAGCCTAGTTCCAGTGAAAGACCCCAGCATATTGGAGATGCCACCAAGAACAGCAGTGGCAGTGGAGTGGATCAAACTGAACTGAGTGTTACAGAGGGCAGAGCTGGAGAAGTGACACCAGCCCTCTGTAGATGCACAGAAGACCATGTGTGGATCTCAGACACTGGGACAAGAAGCAGTGAAGATGAAGTTGACTTGGGGACCCCAAGATGTTAAGGATGCCAGAGCCCAGGATGCCTGCCAAGAAAAGCTGCTAACAGGGAGTGGAACCAGCCCAGAAGAAAGAACCTTGCTGCAGTCAACAATATGGAAAAGGAGTTGAAGATCGGAAGACTGCTTTGCCATTAGACACGAAGATGCAGAGTTTGGAGTTTGCCTAGATGGTTTCCTGTCTTGCTTTGGGGATTTCAGTTAAGTGATTGGATGAATCTCCTAAGAGACCTTAAACTTTGGACTTTTAACACTGTTGAGTCTGCTATAGACTATGGAGACTTTTGAAGTTGGACTAAATGTATTTTGCAGCATGCTTTGTTTAGGTGTGGCACCCATAGACTCATGTTTGAACAAACCTATGGGGGACAAGGAGTGGAATGTGATGGTTTGTATAACACACACACACACACACACGACTGAACATCTGAACCTATAAGACAGCCCCAATTAAATGTCATTTATAAGACTTTTCTCGATCGTACTGTCTATTCATGGCAGTAAAACCCTAAGACAATATGCTTTACAGAATAATTTCAAATTTCCTGCTTTTCTTGTAGAAAAAAAGTGCTAGAGTTCTAATATACAGCACTTTCAATAGAAATCTTGACAGAAATACCAAATGACTTAAAGCTACTGTATCTACTTAATAATTCCACCTTTTTGCTACTTAAATTATTAAGTCCCAATATTATACAAGAAAACTTAAAGTTAATTCATGATGATAGCTCTATTTAATATCTACAACAAGTAGGTCATCTCAGTTACTTTGACCAACTTCAAATGCAAAAGACAAATTATCCTTCCTTATCTTTACAGATAAAGTGGCAAAATAAATTTTCTTTGTCATCCCTTGAACACAGTTGATCTATGGCCTAAACTTGTTCACCATGTTTCTATAAATAAGGTTATATTTGAACATATCTCTGCCCAGTTCTTTACACATTGCGCGTGGTTCCTTTCCATTATGAGAGAAGTGAATGTCTCTATCTGATTCTATTAGTCTCTCATAGTAAATATATTTACTTCCTACATCTTAAGAAAAGATCTATGCCCTGCTCCAGGATTCTCACGGGAACTGCCTTTCAAATCTAGCATTCTTTCCAGCTGAGATATGGTCTTCCATGCACCATGATACACTCCAAAAGACAGAAATGCTGAAGACAATATCAACACTGACCTCGCTCATTAAGAAATAATAACAATAAAGGACAATTTAGTTTAACATTTTGCAATGGAATTTGGTCTACGGGATCTATTACAACCATGAATTCAAAGCAAACATATAAATTTGCATGTACTCAGATACATCACTCGAAAAATCAGAAGAACAAAATGTGTGGGTTTTTTTCTGCACTGGGTGCTCTGAGGCAAACATTCTCCATCCAAGCCCATCATTTATTATTCTGTAATTCTGATTCCCAGGACACACCTGTGGTAAATCTTATCTAGTTAGCTGGAGATGATTTAGAGTGGTTTGTAATACAGTTTTCAAGGGATGATGTAGAAAAATGAAGACTAAATATATAAAGCCCTCATTTATGTGACCCACAGTAGTTCATTTTGAGCCATTATTAAACATAGCACACAGTAATTCAATTCAGTACACACTTCCTATGATTTTGTGAACCCTCCTTTGTGGGTAGTAGTAATTCATATTTGCATAGCTATTGATTTAATGTTAGATTCACTTTGACATGTATGGATTCTTTTCATTTAATAATATATATAAATATGCATAATATACAAATAAGAATGGCATATTTACTCTAATTGGAAATTACTAAGGAGGTCTATCATATGCAAATTACTAGAGTAAGCGCTAGGCATGGAATGCTTATATTCTTGAGTAAAAATTGATTATAAAACAATCTTAAGTGCTAGTTACACGAAAAGTTTTATAACTAAGGTAATGAGGGCCTATGACAGACACATTTTGAAGCTGTGAACTCAGACTTAGACGGGTGGGTAGGGTAGGATCTTATTGTTCCTGGTGCTGAAGCAATACAGGCATCTGGGCAGGAAGAGTTGTCCAGCTGTGTGGTGCAGAATGTCTAGCAGTATCCCAGACTTCTGCCCACTCAGTGCCCAAAATTGTTTTTGAGATGTCAAATCTAACAACCTAAACTATCTCCATATGCAGAGATGTCACTAAGGGTGCAAACCTTCCTTTCACCAGTAAACATAATGCAAATGACGAGATCCAATTAAGCAAGGTTAAAAGCCAATCTAGGTTATGGAAATGGATGAGATGTTGGCACTGGTCATGTAAATATGAACAACACAGATGAGGGCATGACAAAGAGAGGGCATGATTTTGTGGGCGCATAGAGAGAAATTTAAAGGCTGGCCATGGGCTATAAAAGACTTTGCCAGCTTCGTTGGACAGAAGTATCACAGGGGAGCTTGTTAAAAGGTCGACACACTGGCACTTGTGATGATTTTGGCTGGAATTGATGGAGACAATGGAAAATTACAATAATGCAAATTAAAATTAGGAGAGAAACTCAATTAGTGATAAGTTGTCACTACAATTGTAAAATGACAATAGGTAGATGAGTCAGATGCTTCCAGTTTGGGGACTGGCATAAGCCATGGTTTCTTGGCATAAACAGGAAGAATGTTTTGGTTCTGAAGCTCACTGAGCAAGGGAAGACCCTGATCCATCTCTTAGTTTTCTTCTAGAAGCAATAGCTTATAAGGTACTTCTGCAAATCCTTTAATACTATGCTGTCTTCAATATCCAGCAAGGGTTTTGTAAGCCTCAGTTCCTGGATCGATTTTATTGATTTTGTAATTTTAAAAGTGTAACCTACAACTGTCAAAATGATTGTATTTCTGAAGAAAATTCTAATGCACAGAGTTATTTGCAAAAACATTTCCTGTTCATAATCTGTACATGGGGAAGTTTCTGTTTTGAAATGGCAGGGAAGGGAAGAGTTGTCTGGATGGGCTAGAGGTATGGTGTGCTGTCCCTCAGGCCATTTGCTACCTGTTTTCAGTGAGCTAAAAACTGCTGAAGGTGATTTGTTTCTCTCAGGAAAAAGCCTGTCACTAGCTTGCTTCCTAGGACTGCCTGTGGTATATCTTCTTGGCTTATGGTTATGGGACCTTTGATTGATATCAATAAATTGATGACTCTGGAGATGTGTAAACATGACACATCTAACACTAGAAATTAATTACTAAGTTCCCATGATTTCAATTATTTATTTAATATTTTCCGAAGTGTTCGCATAAAATTTATTCTTAAATGCTAGAAATAAGACTTTGTGCATAGAGGAAAGAGCAACAATTTATCCTCTGAACATATTGGCTGCAACAAGTAGGTGATAGATATGTAGTGATAAATGAATGGGTGTGGATGCATGAATGTGTGTCGGCCATAAGCTACGCCAGGTACCTTCTTCTATTGCCCTCCCTCCTTTTTAAGAGTGAGTGTCCCTCAGCATCACTCACCAGTTCAGCTAGGCTGTCAGGCCAATGCACACCATGGTCACAGATGCACGCTGCTATGTCTGGCTATTATATGGTACTGAGCATCAAGTCCTGGACTCCATGCGAGTGTGGCAGCGCATTACTGACTGAGCTACCTTTTCAGGTCCACTGAACTACAGGATGATAAAGAAATGTCCTTCGACATTTTGTTCAGCATTGATTAGTAGTGAGTGGCTGAGCAGGGAAAGCCACAGGGTTAAGCATGTTCTCCAGCCACACACAAACCAGTTTACCAAGCGAAAGGCACTGATCAAATTATAATTATTTTACGCTGCCTGCAGTTCTGGTTAAAACTCTCCAGCAAAGACACTATGCAATTTGTCTTTAAATTATGACCTAGTAGAATTTAGTTAACATTTGTAGTCTAATTGGATATACATATTCCAAGGCAGCAATGGTATTTTAATTAGCATGCTGGCTATTAGAAATGATTTTTTAATTGTCTAAATTTGCTGATGTTAAATATATGCAGATTGCATGTAGCTGCTTATTGGAGGATTTTGTCTCATGGCTTATACTAGAATATTAGTTGAATTTGAGGCTGACAACAAAGAATTCCCTTTGACTACTATTCTGGTCTCCATGTAAATAAATGTGTGTGCTTGTGGAGGAACCAATCTGAAAGTTCTTTAAATTACATACTCTATAACAAGGATTCTGGAAAAGTGGACTGATGCCTCATTTAACTGACTGTAAAATGTATCTTTAAAAATATCATAATGGGATCTGGTGAGAAGGCTCAGTGGTTAAGAGCACTGGTTGATCTCATAGAGTCCTGAGGTTCAGTTTCTATCACCCACATGGCAGCTCACAACCATCTGTTGCTTCAATTAAAGAGCATCTGTTGCCTTTTTAATGACCTCTGTGGGCACAAATCATGCAGATGATGCATATACCTACTTGCAGACAAAACACTTATAACACACACACACACACACAAATGTTCAAAGTGTAATAAATAAAAAACATTCAAACATTTCTGAAATTAGAATGATTTAGATAATATTTCGTGGCTAAGAACCGGCCGGGAAATATGTTTTATTGCCAAGATATTCTCATAAGATTTTTAAAATGCTTGCTTTCGAAGGCAGGAGTTCTGAAACTAGAGATGCCTCAGAGATTTTGATGGATCTGAGACGCCTATTTATACTTCGAGGGATAGTTAGAATTCAGTAATGAAATTTATGTTTCTGAGTTCTACCTAAATTTAGAAGAGCTAAATTTTAAATGTGAAAATGTTTGGGATATATTTTATTATACTTATATTTCATATTTAATGCATATTGATGAATTTTATATAACTACCTCCTTAAAATTCCAAGTTTCAATTAGATGGGACTATAAGTAATCACAGAAAAAAAATGAAAGTGGTAAGAAACATGTTTATTTATTTTTCTTTTAGTTTAGTAGGTATGACAGTGACTCTTAATTGTCAACTTGACGAGATCTAAGTTTAAAGATCCTATCTCCCTTATGTTCCTTCGTTGAGGTGCTTAGAATAGCAACAAGAAAAAATTCAAGTTAGCAGAACATTAGTTTTGCATGTGATAGTTTTACAAGGGTATCATTTTCATAGTTTATAATATATGGTTATTTTAAATGTAGATATATCAGGTTGGCTTCTTAGAGCACTCCAGTACAATGCACCTCCTTCTTAAGATATAATAAACAGAGAAATCTCACCCATGAAAACTTCAGAACTCAATTTCTAAAGAGACAGTCTCAAATCTTACTCAAATCTTACTTACTTTTGCCCTTATTCCAACCCCTGGGTCAGCTGCATATCGAGCTCAAATGACAGCAATAATTCTTTCTGGTGAGTAAGAAAATTAACTGTAATAATGACTCCGGATCATACTGATTGGTGAAACAATTTTTCAAATTACTTTAGGCTGTGAATTGAAACATAACATCCATCTACAGGGTCATAGGCTCAAACGTGAAAATTGCTCAACAGCAGAAGTATTGCATACTCAAAAAATAAATAAATATAAAAATACAGTCTAGGAAACAAAGTTAAACATAAGCAAAGGAAACAAATCCAAAGCAGCTGCTCCATACTTCAGTCATTCACTTCTGAATACAGAAGAACCATTTGATATGGAAATGTCCTTAAGATGCTCTTTTGCCTATCTATAAGAGAAGATTTTTTATGAGCACATTGTTTAGAAAATCTGATTATCTGCTCAACTTCATTAGTCATTAGGGAAATGCAAATCAAAACAACCCTGAGATTTCACCTTACACCAGTCAGAATGGCTAAGATTAAAAATTCAGGAGACAGCAGGTGTTGGAGAGGGTGTGGAGAAAGAGGAACACTCCTCCACTGCTGGTGGGGTTGCAAATTGGTACAACCACTCTGGAAATGAGTCTGGCGGTTCCTCCGAAAACTGGGCACCTCACTTCCAGAAGATCCTGCTATACTACTCCTGGGCATATACCCAGAGGATTCCCCACCATGTAATAAGGATACATGTTCTACTATGTTCATAGCAGCCCTATTTATAATTGCCAGATGCTGGAAAGAAGCCAGGTATCCCTCAACAGAAGAGTGGATGCAAAAAATGTGGTATATCTACACAATGGAGTACTATTCAGCCATTAGAAACAATGAATTCATGAAATTCTTAGGCAAATGGATGGAGCTAGAGAACATCATACTAAGTGAGGTAACCCAGACTCAAAAGGTAAATCATGGTATGCACGCACTAATAAGTGGATATTAACCTAGAAAACTGGAATACCCAAAACATAATCCACACATCAAATGAGGTACAAGAAGAAAGGAAGAGTGGCCCCTTGTTCTGGAAAGACTCAGTGAAGCAGTATTCGGCAAAACCAGAACGGGGAAGTGGGAAGGGGTGGGTGGAAGGACAGGGGGAGAGAAGGGGGCTTACGGGACTTTCGGGGAGTGGGGGGCTAGAAAAGGGGAAATCATTTGAAATGTAAATAAAAAATATATCGAATAAAAAAAAAGAAAAAGAAAATCTGATTATCTTTCTGTTTCTTTTTTTATTTCTACTTGGCTCCACCCATGAGTTATTTAGAGGATACACATTTTAGGGTGATTGAAAAACAAAAACACAAGTTTATAGGTGAAAAAAGAATAAATATTCCAATATTTAATGTGAATCTTACTGATACTAAATGGATACAGTCCTAAAGCCTTTTTGTGAGTGTTAACATGTTTTAAAGAACACAGAATACTTTAAGAATTTAGAACATTATTATTGGACATGGGGAAATATGAGCTTGATTGATGTGATATGATGTGTGTGTGCATACATGTGTGTATATGTGAGTGCTTCTGTGTGTGTCCCTGTGTGTGCATGAGTTTGTACATATACATGCATGCCTCTGTGCATGTCTTTCTGTATGTGCATGTGCAGGTGTTTGTGCATGTGCATTGTGTATGTGTGCATGTATATATACATGGATGAATGCCAAAGAACATATGTAGCTGTCAGAAGATGATTTTGTGGTGTTTGCTCTTGCATTCTATTTTATGAAGGTTCTGAACTTGTGTGACAAGTGCTTTTGCCTACTAAACCATCTAGGCTTCCCTTTGCTTGGTTCGATCATCAGTTTTCTTATTATTTTTGTTTTGTTTTTTGTTTTTGTTTTCTCTTTCTTGTAGTTTTTTGTTTTTATTATATTTTTTTCAAGAAATTTTAAAAGCATTAGAAGTCACTGAAGACTGAAGATATATGCTCAGATTAAATCTGATGTCGAAGTATGGATGCCTATGCATCAGGTTTTTTAATCTTCACATTTTGTGAAAATTTTACTACAAGAAAACTACAGAAATAACTTTATTAATGTGATTTCATCAAATATAATTTTTCTGTAATGGATTCGGCTATTTCCATAAAATTTAATGTTGCTTTAGTATAAAATAATGCTTAACATTAGAACATCACTTTCAGAAGCCTTCCTGGGTACATAGACCATGGAAGAAAAGTTCAGAGAGGACACATTCAGGTGTAGTAGGACCTTAAAATAATGTTTAGACATTCGCAGAAAAAAAAGGTAAAGTGTATGAAGTTGGCCATGGAGAAGCACTATCTTTATCAAATTAAGTGTGCATCTGCTTATATTTTGCCCACTTCTCTGTTTGATAGATCCTACCGAAGCAGTTGTCTATTCATTTCCCATCCCTAAATGTCCTCAACAAAAGGTAGGAGAAAAGAACAGCATAACCATTTACTAAGTATTTTAGTAAGTAGGATTTATTTACTTCTTTTAGTAACTAGATTTATGATCTAACAAGTAAACACTTGGTTCACTCAAAAAACTCTGCAATTAACTATGAAGTAAATGAGAATTCAGCTGTAATAAAAGGAATCTGGCTCAAAGGGGGAGCAAAAGAATATTGTATATTTGAACTGATTTGAAACCCAGCAATACAAGATGACTAATATCATACCTTCAGGTACATTAAGTTCAAAAATGTTTCTTATTAGGTTATTAGGGATTGGGAAACACATTCCAGGCACACCTTAAAATCTCCTTAAGAAAAGCTTTGATATAATGTAAGGGGGCTGGATTTATGCCAAGAAGTGGTGAAGAAGGACCATAGAACTTAGATCCATTGAAAGGTTAGATGAGGTGTTAACACTGGAACCAATCATAAATTTAGAATTGCCATGATTGTTCCCAGGGTGTAAAGACTAGAGTGTAGCTTGCGTTGTGGTGGTAAGGACCTATCCATTTTTGTTTTTGTGTATTTTTAAGGGCAAATAGTCATTTGTAAAATTGTTCTTGTCCCATTAGACATTCTATCAGACTTATTTGAGAGATTTAAGGTTAATTCCCACACAGATAGATTTTTTTTTTCATTTTGTCCATTAGTTTGAGTTTGAAAACCTGCAAAAAAAAAAAAAAAAAAACACACATAGTTAATGACATAACACTTAACAAGAATCAGAATGTAAATAGAAGTAAATAGACTATGTGTTCTAATGCTATACTCAGTAATGGATAAATAACTCAGATTAATTCCACCGCACCACAAGCAGGTACCATGAAACTTCTGTGGGTCATAAACCAATATGAAAGTCACCCTAAGATGTTTATAACCTAATGACAATAGAAGAGCAATGTCATGACCTCCTGTAATTGTTATTCATTGATTTAGTGTTTTATATCTATATAATTAGGAAACTATACTTGGTGTAATCATTATTTGCTGTGATTGACAGGTATAGTTCACTGAATTCTTGTTTTGTATACAATGAGCCATTATAATAAATGCGACCAATCGAATGGACAGGTCTTATTAAGAGGCTATGAATTACACAAGCATATGTCTTGAGATTTTATACACAATGAGAGACTGACAGAAGCAATCTAGGATTTGCTATGAGAAGTGAGTTTCCTGGAGATAGCCCACTGTTTTTCATGGCTGTGATGAGTGCACTCTGGTGAGGTACAGCCCTAGAAACTTCATCCCCAGATTGTTTTTCAATGCTGATATGCATTTTCTGCCACTATTACATAGCCTCCTGATTCCTGGACATCAGGATACTCTATTGGGCAAATTTCCTGCAGATCAACATGAAGATGAACTTTCACGAATTAATACTCTTCAGGTGAATTAATGACTTGATTCAAATAAGTTTAAGAAGAGAGTTTAAGGAGATGGTTTTAGTTATTTCACCAGAGAGATATAATAAAGTCAGAAACAAGAATAGAATATGTCCCTTCCTCATACAATAGTAAGTAAAGACTGTTTTGTAAGAAATACTATGAACTTTCATAAATTTCACTGAGAAATAGGCTTCAGACAGATTTGTGATCAAGGAAAACTATTCATTCTAGGTCAGGTCCAAGGATGAAGCCACAGGTGTGCACTATGATAAAGCAAGGCCATGTGAAACTGTTGCTTTGAACTTATAATGAGCTTATAGAATAAAACACTGTTTTGAATTTACTATCAATATCCGTCAATAACTCCATTTGGCATACATATTATCTAATAGGTAATTTTATAAAGAACTTTTGTCTAAGAAGGCATAAAATGACTGAGAGAAAAAATAAAGTGTGGGTGTTGGGACTCTGCTCCATCCACCAAATGTATATCCACATATGTCTGTATTTCTATACCTATGTACATACATACATACATACATACATATATACACATGTAGGTATATGTGGATGTATATAAGTATGCATGTGCACTTGTGAAAATGATGAAACCTGTGGTTGTTTCTGACCAGAATGACAGAGAGAGAGAGAGAGAGAGAGAGAGAGAGAGAGAGAGAGAGAGAGAGAGAGAGAATAAACCTGACTCCTTTCCTTTCCTTTTTCCTTTCCTTTCCTTTCCTTTCCTTTCCTTTCCTTTCCTTTCCTTTCCTTTCCTTTCCTTTCCTTTCCTTTCCTCTTTCCTTTCCTCTTTCCTTTCCTTTCCCCTTTCCTTTCCTTTCCTTTCCTTTCCTTTCCTTTCCTTTCCTTTCCTTTCCTTTCCTTTCCTTTCCTTTCCTTTCCTTTCCTTTCCTTTTCTCTCAGGCTCACTAGAAGTTAAGGAACTGTAAGGAGGAGCTCTTGAGCCAAAGAGAAAATAGCCCCAGTAACTAAACCTTATTTTCTTAATCCCTTGATGCTAATCAGCAGGAGTTAAATTAACAGGCACCACCAGATTTTAGCCCAGAATAGCAGAATAGAGTTACATTGCCAGAAGCCAGTAGCTTTGGGCCTTGGAATAACAATAAAGTGTTAAACTGCCAAAAGTCAGCACCTTTTGGCCCCTATTGCTGACTCCATACCCCATTTTCAGCTGTCTTCCTTGGGAAACTGGATGTTGGGCTAGCAAGAGACTCTGTCAGAAAACTGTAACATTGATAAATACCGTACTGGCTGGTTTTGTGTGTCAACTTGACACAAGCTGGAGTTATCCCAGAGAAAGGAGCTTCAGTTGGGGAAGTGCCTCCATGAGATCCAGCTGTGGGGCATTTTCTCAATTAGTGATCAAGGTGGGAGGGCCCCTTGTGGGTGGTACCATCTCTGGGCTGGTGCTCTTGGATTCTATAAGAGGGCAGGCTGAGCAAGCCAGTAAGGAACATCCCTCCATGACCTCTGCATCAGCTCCTGCTTCCTGATCTGCTTGAGTTCCAGTCCTGACTTCCTTTAGTGATAAACAGCAGGATGGAAGTGTAAGCTGAATAAATGCTTTCCTCCCCAACCTGCTTCTTGGTCATGATGCTTGTGCAGGAATAGAAACCCTGACTAAGATAAATACTTTTAGCAGAGTGGCAGGTAACATTAGCATACCAGTATCAGTAGCCTTACTATATATCAATGGCAAATAGACTCTAAAAGGAATCAGGGAACTAATTCCACTCACAATAGCCTTTAAAAAAATACCATTTTGGTTAGTAGGCTTACCCAAGAAGGTAAAAAACCAATATAATGAAAATTTTAAACTACGAGAGAAAAGAGCTGGAGAAATGAGCCAATGATCCAGCAGCTTATACTGCTCTATCAGAGCTTCAAAGTTCAGTTTCTAGTAACGAAGTCTGGAAACTTGCAACTACCTGATACTCCAGCTTCTGGGTGTTCATTGCTTCTGGAGTCCATGAGCACCTGTACAAGTGTGTATATCACATCCCTACACAAACACATAGAAAAGGCTAAAAACAATAAACATAAACTTTTAAAACACTGAGTAAGGATGTTGAAGAAGATAACTGAAATTGCAAGAATTCCTGAATTGTGTGGATTGATAGGGTTAACATTGTGAAAATGTCTATGCCACCAAAAGTAATCTAAAGAGTCAAAGAAAACGCAGCCAAAATTCCAATGCAATTTATCACAGAAATTCATTTAAAATGTCTTAAAATTCACTTGAAGTAAAAGACTCCAGGTAGCCAAAACAGTTCTGAAGAGTTAAAAGCCCTTCTGGAAATATCAGCTTTTTCCTGATTTCAAGTTATTTGACAGCCATAGAAGTTAAAATCAGCACATATCTGTAGTGCTACATATCCCTCCCTGTTCACCTATCAATCAAAGATTCCTGGTCATCATTCAACAGATCTTCCAGGAGATAGGGTTATGTGGAGTAATTAAAATAAAAGATGCCTGTTATAAATATCCATTAATAAGTGTCAATTCTTTGTCCAAGTCATGGTGTCAAAAGAGAATTTAATTTACTTAAATATTAGCTTGAGTACAGTATTATCCATCATTCATGATTGGTTACTAATAAAGGGTGAAGTTTTTTTCTGGTACTTTCTTATTATTCTCCACAAACCAATGGATACGTATTTTCATTGTTCTTAACTAGAGCTAAAATATTTAAGCTTTTGCTTTTAATATTTACAAGTGAATGCATTTATACCCACTAACTAACCCAAATCAGACTTTTTAAAATATCAGAAGTATGCCAATAAAATGTGAATGAAGATGAATGCTGTTCTTGATAGATGGCAAGCACAAATTATTTTATATTATGGAAATAAAAAGATTTGATCTTATAATGATAAATATTTTGAAAATAACAGAAATTTTAATATTTGACAATGATGATTGATTTTAAAACAAACAAAAATAAAATCAATTTAGAAAAGTCAACTTTTGATTTTAAGAACCCAGTTAAGAATATAAAAGCTTTAAGTTCTGAGATACATTTTCTCAAAACAACTTTAAATAATAAAAAGATATAATAATCTCATCATGTTCTCCTCTTCCCCTTCCTGTCCTCTTTCCCACCCAAATTCTGCCCTCCTTTGGTTCCTTTCTTCTTCCTCCTATGATCAGGTATTGGTGGGGGGAACAGGATTGAAGCACTGAGAGCCAGCAGAAAGAATGGAAACAGGCAACCTCTGGAGGTAGAACTTGGGGGGACACTCCAGCATGTACCAGAGACTTGGGAGGTAAGAGACTCTCAGGACTTCAAGGGAGGGTCCTTAGATGGAATGCTCTACAGTGGGGAGAGGGAACTTGTAGAGTCTACCTCCAATAAAAAGAAAGGACATCAAGTGGAGGAATGGGGTTGCCATCCCACAGTCAAAACTCTGACCCAGAATCTCTCTTCTCTGAAAGAACCGCTGGAATAAAAATGGAGAAAAGCCTGAGGAAAAGGAGGTCCAGTGACAGGCTCAAATTGAGATCCAGCTTAGGGGGAGGCTCCAAGGCCTGACACTATTGGCAAGCACAAATTATCTTATTTTATGGAAATAAAAAGATTTGATTTTATAATAATAAATATTTTGATCCCAGAGATCTCTCAGACACTGAGCCTCCAACTAGGCAGCATACACCAACTGATATGAGGCCCCCAAAACATATTCAGCAAAGGACTGCCAGGTCTGGACTCAGTCAGAGAAGATGCACCTAACCCTCAAGAGACTGAGGCCCCAGGGAGGGGGAAGTCTGGTGGGGTGGGGGTGGGGTAGGGACATCCTCTTGGACACAGGGGTGAGGGTGGTGGTATGGGATGTGGAATAGTCACAGGGTGGACTAGGAGGGGGGAAAAGTCTGGACTGTAAAAAAAAAAGACTAAAGAATAAATAAATTTAAAAAATTACAAGAAAAAAATACATACATGCTCAGAAATAAGACTAAATAAGATATAATAATAATGTCAATAATAATATCAATGATAGCATTTTTGACATCTTTAGTTACTTTAATTATATTGTTACCAAAAAGACATTTGGTGATTTTTTTTTACTTTGTTTTGCAATTTTATATATGTATATAATATATTATTTATCCCTACTTTAATGTTTTTTTGTTATTGGCTATTTTATTTACATTTCAAATGTTATGCCCATTCTAGGTTTCCCCTCCCCAAACCCCCTATCACATACCTCCTGCTTCTTCTTTGAGGGAGCTCTCCTACCTACCCACCTGTGCACTCCTTCCTCACTGTCCTAGCATTCCTCTACATTGGGGCATTGAGTCTCCTCAGGGCTATGGGGATCCCCACCCATTGATACCAGATAAGGCAATACTCTGCTACATAAGCAGCTGGAATCATGGGTTCCTCCATGTGTATTCTTTGGTTGGGAGTTTAGTCGCTGTGAGCTCTGGGGTGTCTGGTTGGTTGATATTGTTGTTCTTCCTATGGGATTGAAAACCCCTTCAGCTCCTTCACTCCTTCCCCTAATTCCTCCATTGGGGTCCCTGTGTTCAGTCTGTTGGTTAGTTTCAGGCATCCGCATTTGTATTGGTGAAGCTCTGGCAGAGCCTTTCATGGGACAGCCATACCAGGTTCCTATCAACAAAGGCTTCTTGGCGTCAGAAACAGTATCTGGGTTTGGTGTCTGCAGATGGGGTGGATCCCTAGGTGGGGCAGGCTCTGGGTGACCTTTCCTTCAGTCTCTGCTCCCCTCTTTGTCCCTGCATTTCCTTTAGACAGGAATAATTCTGTGTTAATATATTTGAGATGGGTGGATGGCCCCATCCCTCAACCGGGGGCTATGCCTATCCACAGGAAATGGTCTCTACAGGTTCTCTACCTTTCGTTGGCTATTTCAGCTAATGTTATCCGCATTGAATCTTAGGATCCTCTTGCTTTCCTGGCATTTTGGACTTTCTAGTGGTTAACCCAGTCCCCCTCCCCCATTGCTACATACCTTTGTTCAATTTCCTGACCTTGGGTACTTCTTCCATTTTCTTGCATACCTGATCCTGCCCCCCCTTTTCCCCCTCACCCTCATCTCTTCCTCCCAAGTCCCTCCCACCCTCTACCTCCCATGAGTATTTTGTTCCCCCTTCTTTTCTTTTTTTTTTTAAATTAGGTATATTTTTTATTTACATTTCAAATGTTGTCCCCTTTCATGGTTCTCCCTCCCCCCGAAAATCCCATAAGCCTTCTCCCCTTCCCCAATCAACCCGCACCCACTCCCCTGTCCTGGTACTCCTCTACACTACAGCATCAAGTCTTTCCAGGACCCAGAGCCTCTCTTCCCTTTGGTGTCTAACAAGACTGTCCTCTGCTGCCAATTTGTCTGGATACATGGGTAACTCCATGTATAATCTTTGGTTGATGGTTTTGTCCCTGGGAGCTCTGGGAGTACTGGGTGACTCATACTGTTCTTCCTCCTGTGGCTCTGCAAACCCCTTCAGTTCCTTGGGTTCTTTCTCTAGCTCCCCCATTGGGGACCCTGTGTTTACTTTAATGGCTGGCTGAGAGTGTCCCCCTCTGTATTTGTCATGCACTAGGAGAGCCTCCCAGGTGATCGCTATATCTGGCTCTAGTCAGCCAGAACTTGTGGGCTTCCACAATAGTGTCTGGGTTCTCTAACTGTATATAGGTTGCATCCCTGGGTGTGGTAGTCTTTGGATGGTCTTTCCCTCAGAATCTGCTCAAACTTTTGTCTTTGTATCTTTCTGTCTTTTTATTTTTTTCTCTTTCTACAAAGGACCCAAGGATCCCTACTTTGTTCTTCCTAAAACCAGACACACTGAAAGTAATAGAAAAGAAACTGGGGAAGAGTGTTGAACACATGGGCACAGGGGAAAGTTTCCTGAACAGAAGACCAATAGCTTATACCCTAAGAACAAGAATTGACAAATGGGACCTCATAAAATTACAAAGTTTCTGTAAGGCAAAGGATACTGTCAACAGGACAAAATGGCAACCAACAAGTTGGCAAAAGATCTTTACCAACCCTACATCCGACAGAGGGCTAATATCCAATATATACAAAAAACTCAAGAAGTTAGACTCCAGAGAACCAAATAACCCTATTAAAAAATGTGGTACAGAACTAAACAAAATATTTTTGCCTGAGGAATATCAAATGGCTGAGAAGCACTTAAAGAAAGGCGCAACATCCTTAACCATCAGGGAAATGCAAATCAAAAACAACCCTGAGATTTCACCTCACACCAGTCAGAATGGCTAAGATCAAAAACTCAGGAGACAGCAGGTGCTGGAGAGGTTATGGAGAAAATGGAACACTCCTCCACTGCTGGTTGGATTGCAAGCTGGTACAACCACTCTGGAAATCAGTCTGGTGGTTCCTCAGAAAACTGGGCATAATACTACCGGAGGATCCTGCTATACCACTCTTGAGCATATACCCAGAGGATTCTCCAGCATGTAATAAGGACGCATGCTCCACTATATTCATAGCAGTCCTATTTATTTGTTTTGTTTTGTTTTTTTTTGTTTTTTTTTGTTTTTTTGGATTTTGTTTTTTCGAGATAGGGTTTCTCTGTATAGCCCTGGCTGTCCTGGAGCTCACTCTGTAGACCAGGCTGGCCTCGAACTCAGAAATCCGCCTGCCTCTGCCTCCCAGAGTGCTGGGATTATAGGCGTGTGCCACCACTGCCCGGCCAGCAGTCCTATTTATAATAGCCAGAAGTTGGAAAGAACCCAGATGTCCTTCAATGGAGGAATGGATACAAAAAATGTGGTATATATACACAATGGGGTACTATTCAGCCATTAAAAACAATGAATTCATGAAATTCTTAGACAAATGGATGTAACTGGAGAATATCATCCTGAGTGAGGTAACCCAATCACAAAAGAACACTCAAAGTATGCACTCACTGATAAGTGGATATTAGCCTAGAAGCTTGGAATACACAAGACACAGTTGTTCTCTATTCTTAAAAGAACTGAAGCATCCACATTTTGTCCTTCCTTCTTCTTAAGCTTCATATAGTCTGTGAATTGTATCTTGGGTATTTAGAGCTTTTTTCTTAATATCTACTTTTGAGTGAGTACATACAATGTGTGTTCTTTTGTGACCGGGTTACCTCACTCCAGATATTTTCTAGTTCCATCCATTTGCCTTCAAATTTCATATAGTTATTGTTTTAAATAATAATAAAGTCAATAATAATATCAATGATAATAATTCTTTTTGACATCTTTAGTTATTTAATTATGTTGGTACTGAAAAGACATTTGGGGATTTTTCTTATATATTTTTTGCAATTACATGTATATAGTACATTTCTAATTCCTATTTAAATCTTTTGACTGATGTTAATCCCAGATATCCCCACTTCTACTTTATTTTTTTTATCCACTGAGTTTCATCACTTTCTGAACTCCACCAGTTTAGTTCATGTACCTTGGGAATAATTTTGTCTGGCATGTGTCAGCTATACTTAGAGAATCACTGAGTTAAACATTAAACCTAATTTGATCCGTCAGAAAAGGTTGAAATGAAAACCAGTCTTCTAAAGGGAAATCAAAATAATATGTGGAATAGGAGATACAGAACAGGGGTGAAAAAGGCAAAGTCAGAAACCAGTCATTGTAACCTCCTGTGGGCGTATTAACATTGGGAGTTAAAACTTGTCCTGCAGTGTCATGAGCACGGAGCCTTCACCTGATACAATAGAAAGAAGGCTGTCAATTTCTACCCTATACTCAGCAAACAGGTCTTTATACAGGGAATAAAAAAGCCAAGTTTTATATAGGTTGCATTTCCTGAACCAATTTTCTATAAATAACCCACTGATGTCAACTGAATTACAGTTTTCCAGAGCTTCTGAAGCTGTAGGCAAACCCGGAAGCCTATTAAAAAGCCCATGACAAGCTTCGGGAGCCTAATTACAGCAGCACATCACCAGGACGACAGCAGAAGACCAGAGCTCGTGGGACTAGGAAAAATAGGATCTGACTTTACTCTTGGACGTTTGTGAAATTTAAAGAACTTAAAACAAAAATGAGAATCTGCTTACTGGATTAGTCACGAACAGTTTGCTTTTCTGATTTAGTAACAAAGGTAAATGTGCTACTTTTTCACTAATAATTATGAGACTAGCAACATTCATCAAAAATTATACAGAATGCTTTTGGAATAGAGGGCCTATTTTCTACCTTTGGAAGAGTATTAGGCAACATTCATGTACTACATTTGATGCTTAAATCATCATGTAGTTCGTTTTCTCTACCTTCTCTTTATCTGTGTGCACAGAGCCTTGTCTTTCTGTTGATTACAGTGGAATACCTGGACTTATGGAGTCTCCTTTCATTATCAAGTAGGTATCACCATTTGTAGTGCCTGTGACCCAATATTTGCTTGAATTTTTCTGAATCACTCACTACTTGATGACATCTACAGCATACTTTCTGACTGCCTATATCTGAAACATTCTTAGTCATAGAACTGTGAGCTAGAGGGAATACTTACTCTTCTGGGAAAGAATTAGACTACACTGGATTCTCTATACCTTTCTACCAGTGACTTGGCATTTAAGGTTCAGAGTGCCACAGTTTGAGCATGCAGGCCAGCACCCTGCGTTCCAGCACCTCCCTTTTCCTTACCTAATGTTTAAAATCCTGAAGCAAGGCTTCCTACAGAATATGGCTGACGTATGACCTGGACATAAGCTTTCCTTTCCAGGATTTCTCCCCTCATGGTCCAGGTTTTCCTGATGAATTCTTCCTCTGTAAGTCACCTGTAGAAAGTTCTCAGATCTTTAAAGGATTTGACTTGGGAGCCATTTTTTCTTTCCTTGGCTTCTATATCATTCTTCTTACTTGTGAATGTATTATTCACATTCCACACATGGTTTAATTAACTAAAGAAAACTAAAGCGTAAGTTTCTGTGTTCTAGGAACTTATGCTTTATTCACCCTCAGAGGAAAACAAAATTAATCATGTTTTAACCCATCCACAAAGTAACTGAAGGCAACACTCATTTCTTTTTTTCTTTTTTTTCTTTCACTCATTTCTTGCATCCATCACTGTGATCCTTGTGTGGCCTGGTGTTCTGGATTATAGATTTGTGACATAACAAAGCATTGGCAAGAGTATCTTTGTCTTTATAAAGCCTGGTAAGTGATCACTTACAAAAGCATGGGCTGGTCTGAACCAGAAGATTCACACGGCTTCTAAAATACCCAGGTTTGGCCTAATGCAGTAAGTGATAAAATAGATAGAAATGACACATGAGGAAATCCTAGCTGCTTAAATCACAATGAGATGAGTAGATCTTATTAGACTTTGTAAGATGCTTCATTTGAGCCCATGTATACCAAACTGAAGGTAAAAACAGGTTAGGCTTAACATCTCTTCCTTCAGTTTGTATCAGGCTCCTTACCCTTAAATGATGTGTCTAATGACTAGACAGGCATCTTCATTATTGACAGTGTACTGAACAATGAGTGGTGATTGACTATACTCTTGAGGGCTGAAGAAACCAAGGTGAGCATTAACGAAGTGCAGCCACTAGCCATTCCAATGTCCTACTTTGGCTACATGGAGTGGTAATCAGAAGCCTTTAATCATTGCTTTAAACCTTCCAGGAAGAGTGGATTCTTGTGAGACTGCCTGTCTTAAGCAGGAACAATCATTTCATGAATTAAATAGGATCACAGATCTGGTAAACCATGCTTAAAATCAAGTGGAGACTTCTACCCGAGAAGAGGCAATTTCTTTGCCACCAAATAGAAATTGCTCCTCTTCCTGAGCAGTCATGATTACATTGTTATTGTTTAGTTCCCATGTGTCTAGGACTCAAATAATGGTCAATCAGACCACAGTGTTACCAAGGCTGGTTGATTAAACAGACTTTTGCCTCTGCTTCTTCTATAATCTCGGAGCTCATGTTAATCCCCCCAGAGTCAGGGGGTGGGGCACTTGACTCCTGTCTTGCTTTAGAGACTTGTTTATATTGATCAAATCAGTTTTTTGCCTGTTATTATTATTACTTTTGCCCTTTATTTCAGGAGTAAGTAGCCAGATTTGATTTATTTCTCCCCAAATTAAATCTTCTGTGGCTTAGAACTCCAGTAACAAGAAACAAACCATATTTACAATGCCCAATTAGAGAACTACTCTGTTGATCATGAGGTTGGAATTTGATATGACAACACGGGATACTAACAGTGGTATAAAACATGTACTACACAGATGAGATGGCAGAAGAGAGGAGAAAGGAGCATTTAAAACAAAGCCTTTGGCTTCTGAAATAGTAAGGAATAGCCTAGCCCACATAGTTTTCATTTTTAAAGATAATAACCTTTTAAAAATGGTTTATGTTGGGCAGAGAAAATGTTTTTACCATGTGACACCCTCTTTCCAGATCTAACAAAATAACCCACTTTCTCTGTTAGATTCAAGGTTCTGCAATTGATATCTGACCAAAGTAGTATGGGTAGAAATGATAGGAATATTTTTGAGGCTTGTTTACTTAAAAATAGAACTTCATACTAAACTGGTTTTTCCTTTGTAGGGCAGAATGTAAATCAGAATTATGGCTCATTAATAAAACCCACTATACTCCTAAACAAGATGCTATGTAAGTCAAGAATATGCCTTCATCCATTGAAGTCCTTGAGAAATTGCAGCTCACTCTTCACCTGTGATTTTTCACTCTGTAATAACTGACATGGTGCCCAAGCTTCAGTAGTAAACATTTTATAAATCACAAGAAGATTGATTTGACATAAACATAAATTTTGCTGTACATTATACAACTTAGTCCCATGTAAAAGAATATGGCATGTTGAAAGTATAATGAAAACATGACTACCAATATAACAAAGACAATAAATTAGACAATATGCAAAGTCATATATTAATCCATCAAAAAAACCCTCCAAAACAACAACAAAAAACCATAAGCACTGCAAATCCACAAAATCTAGACCATGAAAGGCGCCTTCTAGAAGAGAAGCCAGCTATGGATACTGTTGAGAGTAGGGGCTTCAGTGGATAGAGGTGAGACCAGAGTAGCTAAACATTTACTGAGCAATTTAGTAGGCAAGGATATGCTAGGTTAGCAGTATCGGACACCTAGAAGCCAGTTCCACAGAAAAGAGAATTTGCAAAAGGAAATGAAAGAATCACTTTAAATACTGTGGTGGAAAATTTCATGTGTCTACTTGACTGGTCTAAGAGATGTTCAGATAGCTAGTTCTTGCTAAATACATTAACATTTGGATCAGAAGGCCCAGGAAAGAATGTGAGTACATATCATCCAACCACCTGAGGAATAGGATAGAATAGCTTTGGAAGAGATGCAGATTCCTTGTGGTTAGGCATGTATTTTCTCTAGCCCTTAGACACTAAGATTCTGGCTCTGAGCTTGGATTTATACCAGTTTTCTCCCTTGTCCTCAAAACTGTGTGCTTTATCATTACCAACTCTATTTTGCAAAATTTAGTTTCAGAATGGATGAAATTCTTCTTTGTATTCTAAGATGTACCAGTATTTCCAATTTCCACAATAAAGTTCTTACATATTATCAAGTGAAGCTCCCTAAAAATAAGGCGCACATGTATTGAAAATTCTGTAGACCAATGTGCTGATTACTTTTTGATTATAAAGAGTTGGGATATTTCAGATTAAGAGACAAAATTATCTTGGGCTACACTGTATCTATTTAGTAACTATTTATTAGCAATATCTATATGTGACCTAAATAAAAAACTTTGTAATGTAATTAGACTGTATTTAAAATCTAAAGAGAAGAGTTTCCCAACATCATTGTAACCTACATAACCTGATACCCCCAAATGTATTTTGGAAATGCAGGAATTTGTGACTTGAATTATTTGGTGACTGTTAAAAAATCATATAAGTGACTCTACAGTGAACATGTGATTCACAGTAAGTTGTCCTAGGCTATGACCATTTGTATTTGACTCAGAAGAATCTCTTATTTCCACTGGAACAGGAACTGAGCTTTTCATTGACATGGACATTATAAATCCTATTTATAGAACTCTAATAAAATAAGAATGGTTTTTAACCTGAGTAAAAGGCAGTATAACTTAAACTCAGACAACAAAACAACAAAACAAACAACAAAAAAGCCAAGAATAAAGACATCCCAAATCCATGGAACAAATTTAAAGATTTCTTTGGTTTAAGGGACCAGAGAAGAAATAGAAAATATACTAAAGATTCTATTTGAAGAGAAAATAACAAATAATTTATTTTAACTAATTACAAAACCCTTTTGAAATGTCTTCAAAAAGAAACCAACTGGGTAAAATACAAAGAAAAGGTTATCAGGCTCACCATAGTGAAATTTCTGAAACCTGAAGACAATGATCTTCAAGATAGGTCCATCCTGGGAAACTGCTATAAAATTGACAGCTGACTTCTTGCCAGAATCGATAAGGTCAGAAGACAATAAAACACACCCTTAAAGGAGAAAGGGGAGCATTTGATGTGGAATTCTATAGGATATAGAATTCTACAGAAAACTATTCTCCACAAATAAAAGCAACACAAAGACACTTTCAAACAGACAAAACTAAATTTATCTCCTATGGATGCCAATTACACAAGATTTAAAAATAATCTTTTATAACCTTACTAAAATACCAGCAGGGTAGTTTTTGGAATTACACTGAGAAATGGAAACACATGAATAAATAAGTGTGATGGAAAACAGTGAAGAACTAGAAATGTTTTATTTCTTTATCAGTGGGTTTCCCTCTGTCCACACACATACAAAAATATATTAGCTTATAGGTTTTAGAAGCCACTGCTTTAGAAGACCACTGACAAATGTAAAGTCAGGACAATGCCTTATTAGTTCTAAAATGCTTGAAGAATGTACAATACAAAGTGCTATTATATATGAACAGGGGAAATTTCAAGACAATTACTCTTGAAATCCTGTGTAGTATCAAACACCATTTCTACTATATTTTCTAGTACATATCTGTGATTAGGTTTAATTTTTCAAGTAGGTATAGTGGGAGAAAAATGTAACAATTAAAATTAATCAAATGTGTTACTTAACTCTCGTGGGCCCTTTCTGAAAATAGTGCATTAGAGCATATTCTCAGATCACTCTTAGCTGTGATAAACTGAAACCAAAAATAGTTTGAAACCATAATGCATTAAAAATGACAGCTTATTATCTGCTGAGAAATCACTAAAATTACCAAGAAGGGTATAAGGAAAATCAAAAAACAAAAATAAAACAAAACAATAGTCATTTGAATTTGGGTTTTTTTTTTTTTGATTGGATATTTTCTTTATTTACATTTCAAATACTTTCCCCTTTCCAGGTCTCCCCTTCGGAAACTCCCCATCCCATTCTCCTCCCCTTACCTCTAGAGGGGTGCTCCCCCACCCACCCACTCCTGTCCTCCAGCCCTACATTCCCCTACACTGGGGCATCAAACACCCTCAGGCCCAAGTGCCTTTCCTCCCGCTGATGTTCAACAAGGCCATCCTCTGTCACATATGTGGCCAGCGCCATGGGTCACTCCATGTGTATTCTTTGGTTGGTGGTCCAGTCCCCAGAAGTTCTGAGGGGTCTGGCCTGTTGCTCCCTCCATGGGGTTGCAAACCCCCTCAGCTACCTCAGTTCCTTCTCCATCTCCTCCATCTTGGATGTCCGAGCTCAGTTCAATTGTTGGTTGGTTACAGCTTCCACCTCTGTATTTGTCAGATTCTGGCAGAGCCTCTCAGGAGATAGCCATAACAGGCTTCCATCAGCAATCACTTCCCAGCATCTACCATAACTTCCTGGTTTGGTGGCTGTATATGGGATAGATCACCAGGTGGGCCAGTCTCTGAAGAAGCTTGATATTTTGTCTCCATATTTCCTCCTATACTTTGTTCACCCTTCTTCTTCTTTTTTTTTTAAATCTTTATATATATATATATATATATATATATATATATATTTTATTTTCTATATTCTTTGTTTACAATCCAAAAGTTTTCCCCTGTCCCAGTTCCCCCTCCCCATAAGTCCTCTTCTCTCCATCCATTCTCCTATCTTTCCCCACCTCCCTTTTCTCTGTCCTGGTACTCCCCTACAATGCTAGATCAAGCCTTTCTAGGATTAGGGCCCTCTTCTTCCTTCTTCATGGGAATCATCTGATATGCTAATTGTATCTTCAGTATTCAGAGCTTCAGGGCTAATTAATATCTACTTATCAATGATTGCATTCCATGTGTATTCTTTTGTGATTGCGTTACCTTGCTTAGGATGATATTTTCCAGTTCCATCCATTTGCCTAAAAAAATTCATGAATTCATTGTTTTTAATTGCTGAGTAGTACTCCACTGTGTATATATACCACATTTTCTGTATCCATTCCTCCATTGAGGGATATCTGGGTTCTTTCCAACTTCTGGCTATTATAAATGCACTGAAGCATCTACATTTTGGTCTTCCTACTTCTTAGGTTTCATGTGGTCTGTGAATTAAATATTGGATATTATGAACTTTTGGGCTGATATCCACTTATATGTGAGTACATACCATGTTTGTTCCTTTATGACTGAGTCACCTCATGCAGGATGATATTCTCAAGTTCCATCCATTTGCCTGTGAATTGCATAAAGTCATTGTTTTTAATAGCTGAGTAGTACTCCATTGTGTACATGCACCACATTTTCTGTATCCACTCCTTTGTTGAGGAACATCTGGGTTATATCCAGCTTCTGCCTATTATAAATATTGCTGTTATGAACATAGTGGAGCATGTGTCCTTATTACATGTTGGAACATCTTCTGAGCATATGTCCAGGAGTGATATAACTGGGTCCTCAGGTAGTACAATATCTAATTTTCTGAGGAGCTGCCAAACTGATTTCCAGAGTGGTTGTACCAGCTTGCAATCCACTAGCAGTGGAGGAGTGTTCCTCTTTCTCCAAGTCCTTGCCAGCATCTGCTGTACCTGAGTTTTTGATCTTAGCCATTCTTACTGGTAGGAGGTAGAATCTCAGGATTGCTTTGATTTGCATTTCTCTGATGACTAAGGAAGTTGAACACTTCTTTAAGTGTGCATCATCCATTTAGTTTCCTCAGTTGAGAATTCTTTGTTTAGCTCTGTTCCCCATTTATTAATAGGGTTATTTGGTTCCCTGGAGTTTAACTTCCTGAGTTCTTTGAATATATTGGATATTAGTACTCTATCAGATAAAGGATTGGTAAAGATCTTTTCCCAATCTGTTTATTGGCATTTTGTCCTATTGACAGTGAGTGTCCTTTGCCTTACATAATTTTTGCAGTTTTATGAGGTCTATTTGTAAATTCTTGATCTTAGAGCATAAGCCACTGGTGTTCTGTTCAGGAACTTTTCCCCTGTGCCCATGAGTTCAAGAATTTTCCCTACTTTCTCTTCTATTAGAGACTGTCTGGTTTTATATTGGGGTTCTTAATATACTTGGAATTGAGCTTTGTACAGGGAGATAAGAATGGATCAGTTTGAATTCTTCTACATTTTGACTGCCAGTTGAACCAGCACCATTTGTTGAAAATCCTGTCTTTTTTTTTTTTCCAATGGATGGTTTTAGTTCCTTTGTCAAAGATCAAGTGACCATAGGTGTGTGAGTTCATTTCTGGGTCTTCAGTTCTATTCCATTGATATACCTGCCTGTCACTCCACCAATGTCATACAGTTTTTATCACCATTCCTCTGTAGTAGGGCTTCTGGTCAGAGATCATGATTCCCCCACAAGTTGTTCTTTTGTCATATGTTTCACTTGTTCGGTTAGAGTCACACCAAGATACTTTATGTTGTTTGTGATTAATTCTTTAAGGGATTTTTGTGTTTCCTCTTTAAGGGCTTCTACCTGTTTACCTGTGTTCTCTTTTATTTCTTTAAGGAAGTTACTCATTTCCTTCTTAAAATCCTCTATCATCATGAGATGTGATTTTAAGTCAGAGTCTTGCTTTTCTGGTGTGTTGTGGTATTAGGGTGGTGGGAGAACTAGGTTCTGATGATACCAAGTAGCCTTTGTTTCTGTTGGTAATGTTCTTTCCCTCACCTTGTGACATCTGCTTGTCTCTGGTGTTAGCTGGTCTTGCTGTCTCTGACTGTAACTTGTCACTCCTGCAAGCTTCTATGTCAGTACTTCTGGGAGACCAGTTCTCTCTGTGAGGAATTTAGGTATGGACAGCTGTGGTACAGGGTCAGCTCTGGGGTGTAGACAGAAATCAGAAGGATCCTGTCTTCAGCTGTTCCTTGATTCCTGTGTCCTGATGACTTTCAGAGGGTCCCTCTTGAGCCAGGCATTTGAAGAGAAGTGGTCTTCTTATCTGTGCTCAAAGGTATGTCAGCACTCCTGGGAGACCAGCACTCTCCTGGCTGTATTTGTATCTGTAGAGCTGTGGCACAAGATCAGTTCCTGGTACACAAAAACCAGAAAGCTCCTGTTTCAGGTCACTCCTTGGTTCCTGTGTCCTGAGGGTTGAGGAAGGCACTCTATGCAACAGTGGCATTTTTATCTTCACTCATAGGCTTGTCTGCACTCCTGGGAGGTTGGCTCTCTCCAAGTGCTATTTGGGTATGGGGTCCTGAGCCACAGGATCAGCTCTGTCATTTGTATTTGTAACCAAACTGGAAAAAGGTTGTCTTTAGCTGTTGTTCATACTAAGAATATAAAAACCTTATCATAAAACAGGCAACATGCAGAGAAAGTTTGTGAAATGTTAGGCAAAGAAAGCAGACAGACTAGAGATTTCAGGAGACAAGAGATGAAAAGTATATTCTGTGAAAAGATTGATAAAGGGGCTGTAGTACTCGCATGCTTTGGAACACTACCCAATTTGACTCTTGACAACATAGTAGTATAGGTCTATATTAACTGACTAAATCACATTTAAAAATCAAACTAAAAACTTCTTTGTACTATTTCACTTAATTCATGCAAAAACATTGAGGTTGGAAATTATAGAGATTGAGAATACAGATATGATCACTAAGGGTCAGGCCAGAGAGAGACAGGAATGGATGTGAGCATTAAGGGTTAGTATAAAGAATTTTTGTAGGAACAACATTGCATTCTAACCCTTTCTCTGTATGTGCTGCATTTCTCTGGGATTCACACTTACACAAATCAGTACAAGTGATTTGGAATAATATGGATGAATTCAGTGAATTATTCGGATGTAGACCACTCCCCACCACCACTGCAGCTATGCAATGATATTCTGATTGAAGAAAGCTGAAGAACAGTCACACTTACTTTTTTGGTGACATCTTGAAAATGCATAATTATTTCAAAAGCTTAAGTCAGTAGAAGATACTATGTAAAACGCTTAAAGCAAAATTACAGTAAGTCTTCAGTTCTCTCAGGGAGGAATCTAAGAGAGAAAACAGGAACAAATAACAGAAGAAAAATATGAAATCATATGATATATTGGCCAGGTTAAATATAAATATAGCACAGAAGGAGACATGAAAAATTTGGGCCAGGTGACTGTTATTCAGTAGCATTCAGTGCAACTTTCAGCATACAATACCACACTGACAAATCATAAAAAGCATTCTGTGTGTCAAAAGAAAGCAAGAATCATGGACACAGATACTATTAGTCCATTTGTTTGGAATTTGAACTAAGACCAAAAACCTCTGTGATTATATAAGTTAGCAAAGTGCTTGCCTGGAAGGGGGTCTCATTTGGCTAGAAATAGGCCCAGGGGAGCTCTCCAGAGTGATGGGATTAATGGACACCTTGGGAAGTGTGTGGGTTCCACAAGTACCTGCTTTTGTCACAACTAATCAAATGCCATACTTAATATGAGTGCATTTCTATGGATACAAATTATACCTTCATTTAAAAACGTCCTTTAAAAGGAACTTTAAGATCTTTCTCCCGCACTCCCCTATGAATCACTGCCTGCACTTTTCAAAACCCACGCTACATCTGGATTATTGGAGAACAGAAATTTGAAGCAGTTCTTGCAGGCACTTTGAGAACTTTAGATCAAAAGGTCTCCAGTCATCATTTCTATATGGTTACAGGTTGATTTCAGGGTCTTCAAGAATCAACCTCGTTTTAACCTCTATGTAGTAAAGAAAACACCAAAAGTGATGAAGTCCCCAACATGTGCTTACCAGGAAAAGGAGACTTTGAAGACATGTTAGAGGAATAACAGAAGGGATTTGTTGTGGATGAGCCTGGTACTCTTGTAAACCAATCCCCTAATGAATAAAGGAGCCAATCACTGGGCTAGTAGGTGGGGCTTATGGGTTGGACAAAGGAAAAGAGGAAGCAGAAGAGTGTGTTCCTTTTCGAACCAGGACAGCATATTTGTAAGATGTAGCTGCTAGAGTTTCCCAGTATCATGCTGGATCCACAAGGATTTGCCACCAGATGAATTAGATTTTAATAAGGCTTACAAGACTAGGTTTTAGTTGTTGTTCCCAGAGATTGAGTTATCATTGTTTCTGAGCTATGCTTGAGTTGCATTTTCCTTCACAATGTGGCTCATTCTGGCTTCAAGAGAGAAAGGTACTGCAGCAAAGTGTGGGTTTGTCTGATATGTACCATAAAGGCCATGGGGGATTTGAAGCAAGGGGTTGGCATGGTGGTGACTGGGAAACTAGCGAGCTTGGTGGAGATGTTTCAGGAGCTACAGGCCAGTGAGTCTCCACAAGATAAAAACAGCTCAGCCATTGCCTGCAAGTGTATGGCTGGCCAGGCTACCAGAGGAGAGAGTTAGAGGCACAAGAACGGGAATGTGCCAGTTCTACTTTTTAAATATCTCCCACAACAGGGATTCCCAGACCTCTGTAGTCGATGCTTCAGGTAGACTTTAGGAAAATGGGAACATCACAATCACAGAAGGATTTCAACCTACTTCTTGTCTGTCTTCAGAAATAAGCAAACATACTCCACACAAAATGTGCCTTCTGAAACTACAAACTGTGGTGAAAAGCATCCTTAGGCATCACCTTTAACTCCTTAAGGTGTATTTCTTGTTATTTTAAAGGTTGTGACTGTACGGTCTTGGCCGAGTTGTTCCCTGTGAGATACATTAGTTGGGATGCCTGCTTGCTACTTTTATGCTTTGATTTGACTTGTCTAAGGCTACAGCATAGTTCAAACTAATAAATAAAGTAGCCATGACACAATATCAGTAATAGAATTTTATGAAACATGGCTAGTCATCTGATTATACACACACACACACACACACACACACATTACTTATTACACTCCAGATTTTATTTCAACCCCCCCTCCCTGGTCAACCCTTCAACTGTTCCACATCCCATACCTCCTCCCTATCCTCTATATATTTTTAAATATAAAAATCAACTGAAATTAAAAACAAAGAACCCCAAGTTATAAACAATAACCCCAAGAACTGGTTGCAAAGGGAAAAACTCTGTTAAGCAGTAACTTAAAGCAATATCATGACAAAATATGTGAGGTTTTATTAAATGTGGGTATTCAGGAATGCATAACAATTACAGACTTTAAAGGCCCTGTCTAACACGGGGCATTTCACAATATCAGTTGCTAACTTACTGATATGCTCTCATTTTAAAAATGGTCAACATGTTTCATTCATTCCTTTTATTGGTTTGATGTCCCATTAGCCATGACTGTTAACTCTGGTCTATTAAAGGGAATATGCAAGAGTACATGGAGGTACCTTTGTTGGGCAAATATGTACAGAATCTAGCAATAATTCTGTTTAGAATTTGAGAAAGAAATGAGGGGTCTCTGCCTTTGCAACCTTTGTTGAATAACTGTGTGAGAAAACTATAATACATATTTACTCTTGGGATGGGGCAAGGAAGACCCACCATGATAGAGATTTACCCTACCTCAGCCAATCCTCAAACCCAACTTCATCTCTTTTTTAGGAAAATATTAATCCTTAAAAACAATGTGTGAAAAGCATGATGTTTGTAGGTAGGCATTTACAGAGGACTATGAGCTCGTTACATAATCAAAAAAGTAAAGATCACTTGGTGATGGTTTGCTTTGGTTGTTATTCTGCTGTGATTCTAGCTTTGCCTAAGAGATATCACTGCCGAGTCTGTGAAGGATTTTCCAGATTAGGATTAGGGAAGACCCACCCTGAGTGTGAATGGCTCCATTCTGATCTGAAGCCCCAGACTAAATAGAAAGGAGATGTGGAGTTGATCACCAGTATTCATCTCCCCTTCCCTGCTGAGATTATCCTGTAGCCAGGGGCCTAGAGTTTCTGAAGCCTGATTTCCCTGCCATGCTGTACGGAACCTGAGAATGCGAGCTAAAACAAATGCTTCTGTGATTAAGCTTCTTGTTAGGCATTTATTTTTCAGAGAAATATAATGGCAAGTAATTAATGAGCTACTTAATCCTTTTGTAGCTCTTATTACACAGGAACCTGGTCTTATGGTTTTAGACATGAAGTGATCTTCCAAATGACTTGTGGGTTGAAGGGCTACTTCCTGGCTGGTTGCGCATGGGACAAATGGAACTGTGTTGGATTCAGAACCGTCCCCCCACCCCCCTGTAAATTCTCTTACATGAGAAGAGTAGGCATTTCATCTACTCCTGAGGTGTTTCCTGTCCTAGAACACATGATCATGACATCCCATTATGCTGTTAAAGGAACTTCTAGACACTTGAGGATGTAGGGCCTAGTGGAGTCCGCAAGTCATTGTGTATGAGTCTTCTTCAGTATGAAGTCAAGAAGGGCTCCTACCACATGTGCATGTAGCCATATACTACACCCTCTGAAACCATGGCAATGTACATCTTGTCAACATTATGTTAATTTTCTCAGATAGTTTGTTATTGAGACACAAGTCTGAACAGCACAAAGGGCAGGTAAAGTAAAAGACTTTTGGAAAATTGTTCCTCCTTTACATTTATAGATTTCAATAGAAAACCTGGGAGTTCAAAAACAATGAAAGATTTGAAGGTATTCAATTTTAAATTATATGTGTGGATTCAATGCCCTATATTAATTTAAAAATTCTTATACAACTTCTACAAACGATCTTGGCTCTCTGCCTACATAAGTGCTGGTTCCTTATAAGACAATTTTTATAGCTAATTTTAGGTGTGTAATAGTCTTATTTGCAGCTTCCATAGCATAATTGATTTCAGCATGACATTTTTCTACATTTTTATAATATATTCATATACATCCAAAGTATGTATGCTATGAGGTAATAGCAATCCAAAAGAAAAATTCTGCCTCGTAGTGGCCATATTCATAAAACAAAGGCCAATGCACCTCTGGGGTTGTGTTTCAAAAATCCCTTTGAGTTACATGGATGATGTAATGACTGATTGAAGTAAGAAAAAAGAAGCTACTTTTTGCTTAACTGTGGTGAAGCCTAGGCCTTGATCCCAGACCCACAGGCCTAGCAATTTCATTTCTGCTCGATAAGAGTCCTCTGTGGGATCCTTCTATAGAGAGAGAACCGCAGTCCTCAGGCTCACCAGAGATGTCAATGTCTAAGGAGAGAACAGAACCTAAAGTCACTAAGATCCAGGAGAATAATGCAAGTCTTGGCAGTGAGGGGGGTTTTGTCAGCAATTCATTATTTCTTTCTTTCTTTCTTTCTTTCTTTCTTTCTTTCTTTCTTTCTTTCTTTCTTTCTTTCTTTCTTTTTTTGTTAAAAAGTATCTTTATTCCAGCTTATGGACCAAAATAAGAAATATTTTAAGTATCAACCAGTGACAGAATGGAGAAATGTGTTGTGGCATTGTTGTATTATGGAGTATAAACAGAATCATACACATTGACATAGAAAAATCCACAAAATGTACTTAAGCAAAGAAAGTTATATTGGAGAAATGTATTATTTTTCTGTCTTTTTATTTGCATTCAAATCTTTGTTCCCCCCTCCCTGATTCCACAGTTCCTCATCCCATTCCTCCTCCCTCTTGCCTCTGAGAGGGTGCTCCCTCCCAAATGAGGCCTCCCCATTCCCCAGGTCAAGGCTCTTGAGGATTAAACATATCTTCTTCCACTGAGGCCTGATTAGGCAGACTTCTGCTATTTTTGTGGTAAGGGCCTCTGACTGGCCCATGTATGCTCCTAGTTGGTGGCTCAGTCTCCAGAAGATCCGGGATTTGGGTTATTTGAGATTGCTGGTCTTCCTATGGGGTTGCTTCAAAGTCTTCAATCTTTCTCCTAGCTCAACCATAGGGGTCCCTAACTTCAGTGCTGTATTGTGTGTAAGTATCTGCATCTGCCTCAGTCTGCTGCTGGTAGACTCAGAGGACATGCCAGGCCTCCATGGTGCAACTTTTACTAAGCAAGTGAAAGATTTGTCTGCAATTCTTAATTTCTCCACTCTCCTGATGTAAGAAGGAAATGTTTCTCAGTTATGATCAATGTTATCCCCAGCTCGGGAAAAACTGTGATCATCTAAGACTCACTCATAACTTCTTACATCCTTATTCCACAAGTCCACTCCTAACCTTGACTAAGGAAAGCCCCACCCTGTCTACATCTGTCAGCGTTGTGCCCTTCATAGTTTCTTCCCTCGCCACACATACTACGTTCTCTGCTTCCCATCATCTCACTTTATGCAAGCCTTTCAGTCTTTCGACATAAGTGCTGCTATTGTTTAATGCACATCAGATTAAAGTCAGTCTCCTTTCAAAATGTCTTCTCACTCAGTGTATGGATACACACCAATAGTCCTAACAAACCCTCCATAATCTGCAGTTATGACTCTTTACATGCTGGGTCCTTTGATGCCCATTCTATTTTCAGTCATGTATTGTCCTGATTGTGTTCTCTTCTCATCACCCCAAACGACTGTCCTTCAGTCTTTTTTCTCATCCAGGTTGTCTCCAAGTTCACATCATGGATAAACATCATTGGTGAGGTTTCCCCTACCATTTTTTCCAAGGAAATGTAACCCTTGCTCCATTTGACAAAATGTATGCTGTGCATACCCACACAGTATGGGCATTATATTGAGTTTTATCATTTATCATTTGGGCCCCTGGAAGCAGCAAAGAATATAAATACAGTAACTGCTTTAAGGTTATCTAGTTACTTAGTACTGGGGTATATATCAAGGGCAAGAAGACTTTTGTACTCTGTGCAATTATAATGTGGCTTCTAAAGCCATACCTAATAGCTTATAATGTCATCTGTTCAAAGAATATTTAAAAATCCACCTAAGTAATAATGTGATCAACTGGAAATTCTACCATTTCCCATGTAGAGGTTCTGTGTTGGCTCCCTATAATCTGGTTATTGTTAGGAAGAGAGGCCATGATCAACACTAAGAGACAGTATAAGTTCTTGGAATCTGGGAGGATGGCTAATTTAAGAAGTGGATTACTTTTGAAAATATCTTAGTCTGTCGTCCAAGATTCAGTAATCTCTGAATGTGTGTTCAAAGCCAAGCATTATACTCCATTAGCTTTGGCATCACTACTTTCTTACTATTCTTCATCTGCCTCCAAAGTTGGCGTTCACATTTTCTGTTCTCTAGATTCGTGAGGTATCCACTGTATATGTGTAAACAGAAAAGAACATTTCTGACAAAGTTGAACATAATGAAGACTTAAAAAACACTCTATATCCCAATCTGCAGCATCCTGTATAACCTGGCTAAGGAAACGTGCATGGTGTCGCATGAATGGAATGTAAGTAGTTTTTCAGTGTTTTCTTCCTTCTCTAGACTCTTCTCTGAAGTGGTGCTTTAAGCATCGGAAATAACTTGCACTGTCCCCGCAAAGGGCAGGATTAAGGCCCCATTATTAGGAGGAAATGGAGGCTTAGGCCATGGGAACAAATTATGTGAGGCTTTGGACAAGTGGCAGTGAAAATTACCTTGTCTGGTTTATAGTGTCTGCTGGGCGTGAAAATAATTGTGACTGGCTCAGAGTGCCCAGTACAATGACAAAGTTTCTTTCTAGGAAACTAATTTAACATTCAAGTTACAACATATTCTTTTTCTTTTTATTCTCAAAGACTTTTTTAAGAAAAATCCTTATTCCAATAAAAAATTTACCATTAAACGATGCAGTGTTCATAACACTACTGTGATGTCAGGCTGAAGTACCAGGGTGTTCTGGGTTTCTTCTTTTTCACATCTGGGTCTGAATTTTAAACATTAGTGCAAATTAAACTCTGAAAAGCTTTCCTGATTTTCTTTTAGTCTCTATTTTTATCTCCCACCACTTCACTTGAAAAATAATCAGGAACATGTCCAAGAAAGTTAGATAGTGTTGTAGCTAATTTCCAGCTATAAAGTCAATAATTTTCATCTTGAGTCATGTTGAAGTAATTCCTAATACATTTTATTTCTATCTTGAATCTTTATTTTTAGTTATTTTTCCATTTGAATATTTATCTGTGTACAAGTCTGTGTGTTTGTGTTTGTGTGCGTCTGTGACCGTGTGTATGTGTGTCTGTGCTTGTGTGTGTGTGTGTGTGTGTGTGTTTTAACACAGTTGTCATGCATGTAGATGTCAGAGTACAGATTGTGGGAGTTCATATTCTCCTTCTATCACATGAGACTTGGGATTTGAACATTGGTCCTGAGGTTTTGGGGCAAGCCCTTTTACCTACATCTCTCATATCTTCTGTTTACTCTCTTTAAAATGTGCTATTGAGATAATGGTAATGACATTTTTCATGCTTATTTGCATGACAGTAAATGCCTACTACTTATTCATTGGTTGTCTAATACATTATTTTTTTCAATTTTACCTTTCCTACCACAAATTAGAGGATTAACTCTTGCTTCCAATATTCCATAATTCTAAACAAGATACAGGTAACTAGTTAATCGCTGATTAACTGAAAGCCTGCATAGCCACCACCATTCCTTTATGCATTATTGAACCTCTTTATGTATATCTAACTTCTCTCTCTTTATTCTTGTCTTTGGCCAGTGCAAGGGTGTGTGTGTGCTATTACAGTGATTATGGAAAGGTATTTGATAAATTTCATGTGTCCTTTTTTAATTAATGAATTTGCGTGTGGGTACAGAAACAATGAACTATAAATCTGTTTCTTAAAATGTTATCAAGAGCACGTATCCTTATTACATGCTGAGGAATCCTCTGGGTATATGCCCAGGAGTGGTATAGCAGGATCTTCCGGAAGTGACGTGCCCAGTTTTCTGAGGAACCGCCAGACTGATTTCCAGAGTGGTTGTACCAATTTGCAACCCCACCAGCAGTGGAGGAGTGTTCCTCTTTCTTCACATCCTCACCAATACCTGCTGTCTCCTGAATTTTTAATCTTAGCCCTTCTGACTGGTATAGGGTGAAATCTCAAGGTTGTTTTGATTTGCATTTCCCTAATGACTAATGAAGTTGAACATTTTTTCAGATGCTTCTCAGCCATTTGAAGTTCTTCCTGTGAAAATTCTTTGTTTAGCTCTGTACCCCATTTTTTTATTCGATATATTTTTTATTTACATTTCAAATGATTTCCCCTTTTCTGGCCCCCACTTCCCGAGAGTCACATAAGCCCCCTTCCCTCCCCCTGTTCTCCCACCCACCCCTTACTACCCCATTTTTTAATAGGGTTATTTGGTTTTCTGGGGTCTAACTTCTTTAATTCTTTGTATATATTGGATATTAGCCCTCTAACCAGAAGCTGGAAAGAACCCAGGTATCCCTCAACAGAAGAATGGATGCAAAAAATGTGCTATATATACACAACAGAATACTATTCAGCCATTAGAAACAGTGAATTCATGAAATTCTTGGACAAATGGATGGAGCTGGAGAACATCATACTAAGTGAGGTAACCCAGTCTCAAAAGATCAATCATGGTATGCGCTCACTAATAAGTAGATATTAGCCTAGAAAACTGGAATACCCAAAACATAATCCACACATCAAATGAGGTACAAGAAGAATGGAGGAGTGGCCCCTGGTTCTGGAAAGACTCAGTGTAGCAGTATAGGGCAAAACCAGAACAGGGAAGTGGGGAGGGGTGGATGGGAGAACAGGGGGAGGGAAGGGGGCTTATGTTACTTTCAGGGAGTAGGGGGCCAGAAAGGGGGAAATCATTTTGAAATGTAAATAAAAAATACATCGAATAAAAAAAATGTTATCAAGAAGCCAGGCATGATATCTTGTGCTGGTGATGCTGAGACTCTGGGAGGGTGCAGTAGGGCATGACCAGCCCAAGTCATGCCTGCCTAGATATAGAATAAGAGTGTGTTAAAGAAGCAGGTCAATAAAGATCTGTCGCGAGCTAATATACATGCTGATATAATCAATTATGAGTTAGGAACAAGAACTAAATATCTACATTGAATACTATCATTTATCTTTTTGCTGTTTTAGATAGTTTATTTAAAACAAGGAAAAATGATGCAGTGTGGCTTAGTGGTAAGGGCATTTATAATCAGGACTGACTGGTGACTAGAGTTTAATCTCCACAAAGCATATATTGGATAGAGTCTTGACTCCTTGACACTAAAATACATGAAGACACATACAAATAGATAAATAGACATGATAAAAGAATATGAAGAGAAATACTAAATTTGAACATATTCTCACAGGGAAGCTTAAGACGGCACAGAAGTAGTTTCCAGAAAAAAGCAGAACAAGGTGGAAGCTCTAAAACATTTGCAAGGTGCAAAAAGATGAGGAAGTTTATTTATATTATTTACATATTTACATGCCTGGATGAAATATCTAGCAGAAAAAAATATAATGCAAGGATGATATAACTCTAATAAAAAGCCATCGCGAATAACGAAATTATTCAGAATAGAGTGTGGACTAATTCTTCTTTATGGCCCTCCTGCCCTTCCTTAGGACCTCCTCATCCTTTCTGACCTCTCCATCCTCATGTCTGAGTTCATCCTTTGCAATACTCTCTCCCCTGTGGATTTCTTCTCATTAGTATCATTTGGTGTTTTATTCATTTAAAAGAAATACAAGGATTTTAGGCAAAAGTGGTGGGTGACAGTAAACAGTTACAGGCAACTGTAAAGTACAAACTAGTGGTACAAAGCCACTAGTTTTCTACATATGCTCTGAGCATCTCATCCTTGCCATTTCTTTATCTCCATAATGAATATATAGTTTCCTGTGTTTTCTATGAATTTCTTTCTTCATGAATCAACTTTGCATGCACAAGCCTTTGAATCATAAAGACATATTAGAACAAATTTTTAAAAGGGTGCATATGCAGCCTACCTGAGCCAAGGAGCTGATTAGGGTGATCTGGAATCTTTTATGACTCTGAATATAATTTAAGACACCATGTTGTTACTTGGGGGGAAGCCTTACTCCTAACAGCAGCGCCATGCTGAATAACAGATGCCAGTAGGAAAAGAAACTACGATGAAATTAATTTGACCTTTTTCAAGCCCGCAGAACATAAATCAGATATATTTAATAAAGATTGAGCTTGCAAGAAATAGCTTTGACTTCAGATGTGTAAACGTTTCCATGAAGGCAACATTTTCGTGCAGTTCTGAATAGAGTTTAAATTAAACTGAAGTGACGGGATGTGTGATTTGGATATGTGCAACTTTTCCTCATTAAATGTATGTGGCACTCTAACTAACATGGTCATCCCTCAGCATCTTTCCAGGTCATTAGACATAGAACAGGTATCAGTCTGCTATGTATCTAATGGAATTAATTTCTGATGCCAAAAATGGGATAATAGCATCCAGGGATTTCTTTTTTAGTAAATTCCCATTTAAGCCTATGATCTAATTTTAATAAGATCCTTGCACATTTGAAATCTTTACATATGAGAAATGATGGAACAATTCTTCCTCAAAATAAAAGCAAGATGATTGAAGTTTTTCTGGCTTGGAGAGAGGGCAAGAGTTTATTCTGAAGGCAGAGATTTTAAAGATTAAAGTCAGGTTTGGCTGGAAGCCTGCTTTATTTTAATGAAAGAATGGACAGGGGCCAGACTCATTACTATTGGAATACCTAGCAGCCCCTAAGCAATAACGAAGGATGGATGATAACGTGTGTTCTGGTTTGCTAAGGCCATGATAGAAGGGGACCTGGTTCCTTCATTCATTCTGCCATTCATCCCTTCCTTCCAATCACAGCCCCTACTGTATACTGTTCTTTCTTTCTCTCTCTCTTTCTTTCTTCTCTCTCTCTCTCTCTTTCTCTCTTTCTCTCTTTCTCTCTCTCTTTCTTTCTTTCTTTCTTTCTTTCTTTCTTTCTTTCTTTCTTTCTTTCTTTCTTTCTTTCTTTCTTTCTTTCTCCCCCCTCTCTCTCCTTCTCTCTTTCTCTTTCTTTCTTTTTTCCTTTTTTTCAAAGAATAGAATTCTGCTTTTGGGAGTACCCAGAAAGTTTCTTTAGAGAATCTGGGCTATCTTTAAATGCATGTAAGAATTACAAAGCCAAGCAGGGAAATTCCATTTTCCAAGCAAAGCTAAAAGCATGAACAAAATACGGTGTAAAGTGGAAATAAGTCTCTCAGGAAATACAGTTCTAACCCAACAATGTAGATATTTTGAAGTGAATTAAAGTCTTAGAAAATAGCTCAGTAGGGAAAAAGTACTCACTGGGCAAGCATGACAATGTGCTCCATCTCCAGAAATCAGAGATTACATAAATTTTGCATGTGGAGTTGTGAATCTGTAATCTCATGCTGAGAAGGAATGTGGAGACAGAAAAATCAGGCTGCAAATCCCAATACATCTAGCTCAAAATGCCCAGGGTAGAAATACTATAACAAGAGAGACTCTGCCTCAAAAACCAATTGTGAAGTTAGGAGTGGGAACAGTTTCCCCACAATTTTCCTAGAGCCTCTACATAAAGAATGTCGTACACAGGCATACACACACACACACACACACACACACACACACACACACACAAACACACACACACACACAGAGAGAGAGAGAGAGAGAGAGAAAGAGAGAGAGTAAACAAATATGATCATTATTTATAAATGAATTAAAGCCAAGAAGGAACAAAATATAGCTATGTTTACTTCATACAAAGTTCAGCTTGAGAATATTCTTAAGGTGTCAGGGGTTGGACTGTTGCAGCATCAAGGTGGTAGTTAGTGAAGCCAAGTTCTTTGCCTGGATTAAGACAGCAACTACAGAAGACAAAAGGAGAAATGCATAGATGTGATATATGCAAGTGTGGTTCATCAGATCCAGTTCTAATTAGGAATAGAGGAATTAAATACAGAATTAGCATCTTTGAATAGTTCCTATTAAATGTTTGGGCATTGAGATGATTTATATATACTTGCCCCAGGGAGTGGTACTATTAGGAGGTGTGGCTTTGTTGGAGTAGGTGTGTCGCTGTGGGTGTGAGCTTTAATACTCTAGTCCTATCTTCCTGGAAGCCAGTATTCTGCTGGCAGCTTTCATATGAAGATGTAGAACTCTCATCTTCTCCTGTACCATGCCTTCCTAGATGCTGCCTTGATGATAATGCACTGAATCTCTGAACCTGTAAGATAGCCCCAATTAAAGGTTGTCCTTATAAGAGTTGCCTTGGTCATGGTGTCTGTTCACAGCAGTAAAACCCTAACTAAGTCATACATGAATTGCTCAAATAAGGATGATAAGAAGTCTAGGTGGCTTCAGAGATCATGGCCAGAGGGGAAAGCACTTTGTCCAATTCTAAGCAGTGTCAGACCAAGCACACCAGTAGAGTAAATGTATTGAAATAACAGACTGGATGAAGTACCCAAAGCGGGCTCAATATCAAAATGGACCACCTCCAGAAAAATGGGGAAGCAAAATCTTATTTACCAAGCTTGGAAAGTGTCACTAGAAAGGAAGCCAAGTGTGCACGAGTTAGAATCAAGACTCAGGGGAGAGAGTGGATTTATGGGCTGAGGGCAGCATTAGAGTTTTAGAATTCTTTATATTCCCATCATTCCCTTTAATCATATTAACACATGTCTCATATCACATGGGGTGACAGTGAAGCTATAAGAGACTGAGTCTGTACTAGCTCAGGACCTACTACCAACCTGAGAAGCACAGTCAGGCTTTGGAGCCCTATTTGCCTGATTTCAAAGTTCTTAACATTTTAGGAAAATGGTTAAATGAATTATGTATTTTTTCCACTTGGAGAACTAGTAAAAATTCCCTATATACCTATATAGGGTATATTATCAGCATTAAATATGAACATTTTGAATTATGAAAAATTTATTACAATGTGGTATATAAATTATGGAAATAATTATCATTATGGAAAACTTTTCAGTGTGAGTACCATTGTGGAAAAGTAAGAATTTCCTAACTTTCATGTTGGTTTCAGATTGCAAGGACAAGGCCATTCTATATTGATTGGTAAATGGGAACAGTGATGTTAGTAACAAATGTTGTCAGAAAATAATGAAAGTTTTTAATTCTACCAGAAATTTTGTGAACAATCTGTAGCACTAATGTGCTACACAATAGTCTCTGTTAGTGTTTTAATGTTTAAAATACCTGAAATCACTGTCTTCTGAATATTCATTTAGTGGTGAACTTTGAAATAAAAATAAAATCTAAAAGTAAAGTCTAAAACCTAAAACAGTTAGGACAATACCTCTATAGTAATGGCCTCAGTATGACAGTGCAGTCTGCCAAACTTATGACATGCTCTGAAATACAGAGACATCTCTGGGGAAATAGGTATTATTTCAATGGTAAAGCTTTCCATTTATAAAAATCTTCCTATGCCAATGCAAAAATAATGAAAATTATGTAGGGCCAAGGCTCACAGATTAAAACATCATAGAACTGTGGTCATCAGAGTTCATTCTGTTCCCACACTCTTACACAATTATACAACTTGGCCATGAGGATTATGGCAATGATTTGGTAGATAAAGGTTTTTCCATGCAAGGAAGACTGGGCTTCAGAAATCTACAACCCACTTAACAGCTGTATAGGTATGGTGGTCACCTATAATTCCACCTAAGAAGACAGAGGATGCCTGGTTAGCTGGGCTACTGAGTTCAGAATAATCCTATGCCTGAGAATAGAGCCAAGAATGATCAAAAAATATGCATAGTATTAATGTCAGCCTACACAGGTATGTGCACATATGAGCAAATATGAGTACACACACAGACACACATATTCACACACAAATGAACACACATGTACATGTACATGCACACACATACACTTGCACACACATAGACACTCACACACACCCCACACAAGAAAAACTACATGAATAAAAAAGTCTGGTGTTAACTGTTTTTATATGACCATAGTTTTTCTAGTCCCTGTTGTCGAGAAAGGGTGTTGCAAACATTCTGGTACTTTTAAGGAAGCAGTAAGTGATTCTTCTGCGAAGGGTCAGCTCTGTTAGAGGTAGAATGCTACACACTGGCCATGCCCCACAGACCTCATCTGCATACAAAGTCCATCTTCAGTGTTCTAAACAGCCAAACTGATGAGCTAAGAAATTCATGTGACCTATCATGTTTTCCAGGGCCCTTTGCAGTATCCTAACTTTAGTTTTATTGGAAGCAGCTTTTCTTCTGTTTGTCTCTTCTACTTGCTATTGGAGGGATAGACAGACATGTTGTTCTCAGATGCCATCCCTAGCATGCTGACGAAATAGAACAACTAATTAATAACCCGAGTCAACATAACCACTGGTTTCTGCTCCCAACAGTCAGCAGGGATCGGTTTTAGATATAGAGAAGAATTCAAAGAATTTTGACACTGTACAACAGTGAACCCATAGTCATTGATCAAGATGCCCGCGTTTTACTGATGTGGGTACATAGCAAAGTTACACATGGCTGTCCATTGACTGCCTAGCCTTGGAGATTTGATCTGAAGTTGAAAAAATTTGCCTTTAATTAATAATGTAGTAGCACTGTCTGGGTGCTCAGGGTGTATGCTGACAAGAAACTGGGCAAGTCACCAATATAGAAGAAATCATTAATACCACAGATTAAAAGGGTTATGAAATAACTTAGTAAACTTCTTGGCCTACAAGCCTGAGGACTGAGTTATATGAGAGCACGTATGTTTTTAAAAGCTTAGCACAATGTGTAATATCCTGTATTTGAAATGTAGTACTGGGGAGGCAGAGGAACACAGATCTCTAGTACTTGATATTCCGCTCATCCAACCAACTCAGAAAGTTCCAGGCCACTGAAACCCTGTTTCAAAAAAAAAAAAAAAAATCTTAAGAATACACCCAAATCTGCCTTTGAGCCTTCACGTATGTATGTACCAATCCCACATGAACACACACACACACACACATGCTCACAGAGACACAAAACGTATACAGAGACACAAAAATGACAAAATACGTCTCTATGCACTTTATATCTGCTTCTAGTGGTTTGAATATGCTTGGCCTAAGGAAGTGGCACTGGTAGGTGGTATGGCTAATTTGGGGGAAGTGTGCCACTGTGGGTGTGGGCTTGGAGATCCTCCTCCTAGTTGCTTTGAAGACAGTCTTCTCCTGTTTCTCTGCTCCTTCTCTACCACCATGGCTGCCTGGATACTGCCTTGCTTTTTGCCATGAAGATAATGGACTTAATCTCTGTTAATCCAGCCACAGTTAAATGTTTGCCTTTGTAAGAGTTGCCTGGGTCGTTGTATTTGTTCTCAGTCATGTAAACCTTACTAAGACACCACCATATCACACTTTCTGTGCATGTTGCTGAGGCCTACATCTAGAGCTTTCTGCACATGTTGAGTGAACTCTACCCCTGAGCTCACTCCTCTGTTCTTGGTCTTTGAGGAAACAGGATCTGGTTTTGCAGCCCAGACAAGCACCCAACTTGTCATCTCCCTGTCTTCCTCCTGAGTGTAGGATTATAGCTATGTACCTCTATGCTTGTAAGAACTTCTTCATCTGCTTTTATTATATTTAAAATTTAAAAATATATTTAATATATATTTATATATTTTAAATTATATATGTGTGTTTATGTATGTGATTCTATGAGAGTTTATGCTTTATGTCTGCTGTTTGTAGAGACCAGAAGAGGACATTGGATGCCTGAATTTGTGTTTGCAAGCCAATGACATAGTTGCTAGAATGTGAACATAGATCCTCTAGAAGTACAAGAAATGTTCTTAGCAATTTAACCATATCTCCAGACCCTATTTCTGTTTTTTAAATGTCTTAAGCCTATAGTCCCTTTTGTGAGGTAAGTAAATTCCATCAATCTTTCTTCTTGAAGATATTTGGCATTTTATTTTACAAAGAATCAACTGATCATGCCTGTGTTTCCCATTTGAACAATTTCAGAAATAAGCAAAATGGAAGTTAATTTTATTGGGAGTTTGCTTGATATTTTTCATAAATAAATATCTCTGGGAGCCTGTTCTATTATACAGGTGCTAAAATCGTAGAGAAGTTAAAATATTTACACCCAAAATAATGTGATCAATTTCAAACATTATGCATCCAAAATTCCATTATTCCAGACATTATTACTTAAAATGGTTGATTGCAATGTCAAATACTACACTTTTTACAAAAGAAAAAAAAAACAAAAAGCAAAACAAACATGAAGTATGAGTTTCTTGTCCCATTGTTTTCCATTTGCTCCCCAATATCTTCATCATTTTGAAAGGATCACGCATTGAACAGGCAGCAGATGTTAATACAGAAATATAGAACATCTCAATTTTCTCACTGCTAACTCAGCTTTACTGAGCCAATTTCCCAGTTCTCACATTTCTGAGTCCTCAGAGAAAATGCTAATTTAGATTGTTAAAATTGACACGGGTGAGGGTATAAAGGGTAATTAGCATAAAATCCTACACAAAGTGTTCTTAGCACCATTAATCAACACCCACCTAGGCGTACACTTTTTTTTTTCAGTCAGAGCTGATGTTTAACGGAGCTGAAAAATATCTAAAATATCCTCTTCTACATAAGTAATAAGAAAAATGCTGAATTTGTCATCAAATCAAATTTGAGGGATTTTTTTTTTAAGGAAAAGAAAACTCTACTGTATAGTTCAATGACAACTTTCTCTTTGCACTTGAGATTTTAAGCATGTAAAAGTATTCTCTTGAGGACAAATAGCTCAGATCCTTATGCTCTGACATCTCTTGCAAGGCTTCCTGTATTTTTCTGTGGTTGGAGCTTAAAAGACAACTCTGAGTTTTTGTCTTTTTGTCCCAATTGCTGGCCACACTGGCACCATTTTTATTGTCCCTGGTCCAGGTCACTGAGGAGTTTGTTTTTTAATTGTTCAAATTTAAGAGCCAAATAAGCTCCCCAGGGCTGTGAGTACTCCTCAGGATAGATAGATGTGTCATTACTACTTCACAGCTTGAAGCTCATTGTTTCTCTTGAAGCCTCTTTGTCTCTCCTCAGTAAATCGCATGACCCAATAGTCAGGTATCCTTCATCTCAAGGGAAGGGTGACTCAAGTCACTCATAGGTTTTCTGCTAATTCTTTCTTTATTTGCAAAAGAGACAAAAATGACAAAAATAATGACAAACAGCTATAACCATAACAAAATTTCTATATTGAAAGGACACAAATGATCTATTCATTTCTAGGAGCCAGTCCACAAATGTCCCTAGGGATACCCATCTTTGGAAATTCTATCTTGGAGATCCAATAGAGAGGACGAGGTGCAGACATGCTACATTTCCCCTGGAGGCCATTTATTCTGAGTAAGAAAATGTTCTTCGTGTACAAAATACGTACAGCACAGGAAATAGACGCTGGGACAACAAGTCTCTAGAGAGATACGGTATCTTTTTTTTAAAAAAATTCCAGACCACAAGGTAAGTTTACTAATAGTGGCCAGTACAGTGAGAGCACAAAACATCAATTTTGAACAAGAAGAAATGATTAAAGGAAGGATGCTTCTTTCGCCCCAGTGTGAAAAGTGAAGAAATTGTTCTTTACATGGGAAAGAGCACGCCTACTGTTTAGGAAGAAAAGGCATGGCCAATGATAAACACAAATTTAGCATGGCTGAAACAGACACACCAACACAGATGCGGATACAGATATAGGCAAGAGAATAGTGACCTATGTGTTTGTTCTCAGGAGGAAAAAGGATCTGAATGAGGTGGTAAATCGGAAGAGCCCAAGTAGTGGTAAATTGGGGAAGCTCAAGTAGTCTTTCACTTCAGAGCTCTCCCCTTGCCTTCTCTTTGGCTACTAGGTTGCATTCTAAGTGAATTTAAAACTAGAGGTCATTGGGAAAAATTCTGCATGACTCTATGAAAGTTTCCATGCATGGAGGACAGCAATGGTGGAGAATACAACAGCAGAAGGACTCAATGTAGAAGACATGGTCAGCTGTGAGCTGTCTGCTGAGAATATTACATGTTCTTACTAAGAATCTCTGTACCCTCTACATTGAACTATATTGGGTTTTCTATAACTAAAATGTTAGAGAATAAAGCCAATGCTTCAGGGTTTTTTATTTGATTTTCAGTTCAAGTTAGCAGAAGCCAGTGGCTGATTGTTAGAAACCTTAAGGAGGCAATGAGAAAGTAGTCAGAATAACTACTTGTGTCTTGAGGTGAAGATTACCTGGTGCCTCTGAATATACTGAAAGACAGATTTAAAACTGAAGACAGAGATTCAGCTTTGTATTATAGACTCGAAAATACTTTGATACTGTGTAGGATGAATAGGCAGAATAAGAAGATATAAGGAACTTTAGAAGCCACACAAAGAATCAATAAGCATTGAGAATGTATGGTCTGTACAGTCAAAGGAAATGGTCTCTCATGATCAGAAAGCCAACAATAGCATCAATGTTGTTATGCCAAGAAGCATGAATAAAAGATGTGTGTGGCTGTCTTTAGTTAGAGCATGCTCTCCCACTCTGCTCTCCACTGTTTCTCACAGCCCTCAGTGTCCTCCTTGCTGAGTATCCCACATAACATGATTCAAGTGCCATTGTGCTTTGGATTTTGTAGTTGCTGATGCTATCTCCAAAATAATTATGATTTAAGATCACTGAATACTAAGACCAGAAACTTCTAAATCTGACATTGGAGATTGGAAAGATGACTCATTGGGTAAGAGTGCTTAATTTAAAAGGACAAGACCCAAGTGTGAACCCCCATCTCCCATGTAAAATGCCCAGTGTAGCTAGAAGTACTTTCCCTACTTTCCTATATGTGTTTGGGGCTGGTAGAAAGATATCTGGTTTGTTGGAAGCCAGACCAGCTTCAGATACAGCGAGAGACCTTCTCAAAAGAACATATATTTTTACATATACGTGTACTCAACACACATACATACAATATGATAACCCTATCCATTTAAAAGAAAAACTATTCAAAGGGGAATAGATCCCCCCATATGTATTCCCATTCCTCCCTCTAAGATCTCATGAATCAGAAGTTGTTCTTGTATTCTTGTACCAATAGTATAGCTGAGAAGATTCTTCAGCCTCCACTTCCAAGCCTTGAGATCGCAGACATGAGTCACAAATCTACCTTTGGGCATTGTTGGGGATGAGACCAGGATTTTATAGATATTCAATTGGAGGTTATCAACTGTGCTACTCATCCTCAGCCCAAAAAACATTTAATGGAGAACTTCTCCCCAGATTACTAATCTTATTTTTAGATTCTGTAATTAACATTTCTTTTGTAATTAAAACATACTTAGGTGTTAATACTCATGCTCAAGTCTTCCTTCAAGGTGACCCCTTGGGGCAAGTTATGAGGTGGTAGGAGGGATGAAAATGTGGAATAGTGTTCATATAAATTAGTACTATAAAATTCCTGATCTATTTCTTGAGTGTTTTTCAAAAATGATTCTAAGATGAATCTAATTTCTTTAAAGAACCCTTCAAGCAAAGCATGCTGAACAATTAACAATTTATGCAAACCATTGGGAAGCTTAGTGGTGATAGCAATTCTATAGTGAATACCTGTTTATGAAAGGAAAATGATGCATTGGTATTACTTACTTTGGGTCACTGGACATGCCGGTAATATACATGAAAGAAAATCAGAATGAATATGTTCCCAGGCACTAAAATTATGATTTCAACACTGAATCTTTTGATTTAACTCTGTTTTTTAGAAGATTAACAAATTTAGTTTTCTTGGAATAGGAAGATAAGATTCAATGTATTTCTGCAGCCTTTGAGATTATGAAACCAAATTCAGTGTCACAGAATATTATTTGGAAGCAAATCAAGCCAATTTGCTATATAAGGAAGCCTCTCTCAGCTAGCAAATGCTCATGAGACAAATGTGTGGACCAAAGACAAGTAATTTAGTTTTTCTTGACTTCACAAATGGTAACTTAAACTTCATAACTTCATTAAATTTTTCCTTTGATGGAGTTGCAAAATATAAGTCAAATATCTATATAACTGTATCAATACAGGGACACATAATATAATCATCTGGCAAATTATGAGTTATGGAAAACACACACTAATTGCATGTTTCACCATAATGTTAGTATTAGTGTGTGAAACATACACATACATGTATCTAGAAGCCATTCTAGATCTTACTTTTAAATTCTACAGTGGATTGGGTAAGTCATATGCGGAGTGCCATTTCACTGTGTGTCAGTCAGTCATCAATGAGCTTGCCTTATTGACTCAGAACTATATAACATGCATTGTTTGTACTTGTATGTGTGTGTGTGTATGTGTGTGCATACGTGCGTGCACTCACACTTGCATGCACACACTAGGGATCAATAGATTATGACTTTCTGAATTTCTTTGCACATGTTTGTTGAGACAAGGCCCTTCATTGAATTGTTTTGTCTAGTCTCCTGGCTCGGCAACATGGCTCCAGGGATACACTTATTTCCGCCCCTTCAGTGCTTGTGTTAGACTCATGAAGCTATGGATAACATAATGTTATGTGGGTTCTTGGGGTCTGACACTGGTCCTCCTGGTTGTTCAGCAAACACTTTAGCTACCCATTGAGCCATCTCTCTAGACTACATGCTTATTTCTTTTTGTGAAAGTCTCAAAACCAATATAAAAATACCAAGTGATGAAAATAAGAATTCTTACATATTCAGGCTTAAAATGAATTTAGATAATATCCACTCAGAACGTTTTAATTTTACTTTTTCATTTTATAAGCAACTTTTAAAGGTCCTAAGAAAGAACATCTTGCGATCTCTCTGAGCTCTAAACGTTCTTTATAAACCTCAATAAAGGCTAACTATGGAAAGGGTACTATATCAAAAGTGCCCCACACAGAAACACAGGACAAACATTGTGCTCTGGGATGATTGTAAAAAGCAAGCATGGCATGATTTCCTTGAGTTCAGAATTGTAATTAAGTCTTTCCACATCTTTGAAGCCTGACAAGAAGAGGATGTGACTGCATATATGAGGTAGTTTTGATTATACCAAAAATGAGATGTACATGCTGTAGCAGCACTCCTTACCATTAATCACCCAGACTTAACTCAGAGCAGCTAATATCAGAATCTTTTTACTAAAATTACCATAAAGGTCTGGAAACCTAATTTATCATAGTGGTATTTAAAGCAAATTTTCTCAATTTCCATTTTAGACAAGGTATATTAAAAACATATATTTGAAGTGGTTAGCAAAAAAAAAGTCTTTTCACTTTTCTTATTTGTCATTATTCCATTAAATGTTCCTAATGACCTTCTTGCTAATTGAGAACATCTAGCAGCAAATACTGAATCTGAAACATTTGTTTCCATTTTTACTGTGGTTTCCACTGAGGAAAAGAAATAGATCTTCAAAAGGAATGATCAAAATATAAACAAACTCCCCAGTTTTAAAAACTGTTGTTTTATCCCCTACTACATTGCAACATTCAGTATAGTTACTTAATTAGTTACTATAAGTCCTGTTACTTTCAATTTCTCTATTTTTCTTTCTTTTCTACTTCTTATTCATCTCTTCTTTGTCCTACTCTTAGTATTTTTACTCCTTGGAGTAAATTACAATTTCTATGGCACAATTTTCCAGTAACTCCTTGATGATTAGAAATAAAGCTTAAAATTTTATAAACTTTCTTCTGGTATTTGGAACTTACTGGGGCATATCCAGGTATTTATCATGAGTTCAGGACTTCTTTAGAATTTGTATTCCTTACTATTGCTCAATCTCATTTATATAGGATGCCAGAATAGTTATTACCTATGTTATGGAGGAATCATCCAGTAATATGGATGATCTCGCAATAGATCACATCCAAAGACCTTCTAGGTCTGTGTGATCTGGTTGGAATGCAGACAATTTCTGGAATACAGCATGATCTGGCCGGAATACAGACACACTCTTAGTATACACTTTTAATCTCTGTCTGGAATACAGATATATCCTTAGTACACACCTTTTATTCCAAACAATGAAGTTTGTAGAAGAGAGCAGCCATGTTTGACAGTGTCATCTATTTGAGGAGCAAAGAAAGTGATGAATTAGAGAGTCAAAAAGACAGTACACCTAACTCTCATGAGAACAGCACAGGATAGACAGGCTACTTAAGGGCAGCATAAGGGAGAGATTTCAGTTCCTGAAGTTCAGATGCAGATTTTCAAAGCAGAGCAATTTAGCCAGAAGCCAAGAGAAGACAATTTGATTGAGTCAGCTTGGATAGGAGTTTGGGCCAGAACAGCTGAGTTGAACTAGCCAGCTAGAATTCAGAAAGAGCTGAAAAGAGTGACTTTATTCAGTAGTAAGCCTCAGAGGCTGAAACATTCTAGGCCTAGGTTAGCAGATAGAGGCTGGAAGATGAAGCCTGTGAGGTTCAGGCTTGGAGAAAATTAGATTGTATAGAACATCTAAGCCTAGGTCTAGTGACAGTTATTGGGGACAAAGTTTGGCTTAGTCCAAGATATGTTTACATAAAGCTTAGGTACACTCTTATCTCATGCCTTCTGAGGAAATAAAACCAACATTTTCACTAAGTGTTTGAGAATTTCTCTGTGAAATTAAGCATGAAAATTCACTCATCCTTTTGTTAAAAAGTAGTTTAATTCTTAGAATATCTGTTCAATATCAAGAGAAAACTGTGGAGAGGAAAAATAGATGCTTATAAGAAGTAAGTGAATATGTCTCTATCTATCTATCTATCTATCTATCTATCTATCTATCTATCTACCTACCTACCTTGAATCTATCTAAAATATATCCTGACATATAGTTTTTGCTAATTTAATATAGCACTCTCTTGTTTTCTAAATGTAACAATTTATACCATTGCACAAGATTGACCAGTACACAGGCAGATGTGGATTAAGCTAAATATAACTCATCAAGAAACACAATAATGCCTTTGGCTTATATTTTATTCCAGAGAATAGGTTTGGGAGATATCGTGGCAATTTTGGCCACAGGCAAGATTAGAAATACAACTCCAGTGATAATTCTATATTTTAAAAACTGAAGAACTTTTAACCTAGCAATTACACATTTAGAAATGTAGCCATGGGTGTAATAATGTTCATAAAACCACAGCTACAATGATGCTTATTATAGCATTTTTATAAGGCAATAAAAAATGTTGGAATCAAACTAAATGGTGATCAATATGGAATATATTTTATAAATCACTCTAAAACTCTGCTGGAAAAATTTAATAACAAGAATATATCACAAGGGTTTCATGCAAAGGAAATGCAGATTATAACACACCATGCATACAATCCCATTTTCGAATTTCCTTGTACTCAAGAAGGTAAATTTCCTCGTCCATTTTACCTGGCTTCATTGGACAAATAGGCATTGTGAATTATTCCTTGAAATTCACCCATTAGTTTTGCTTTTGTATTTAACATGTTCCATCTTTTAGTTTATCAGATGATTTTGAACACTCATGAAAAAATTGCTTTGTAAACGTTCATCTTTGCTTTATCCATTCAATATTTGCATGCAGCCATGCATGGTCCCAGACCTCTCATCTCCTCTTTCTATTCTCCACCTTGAGGCCTTTTTACATCATTGGATTCAATTACTATCTATACACAGATGCCTCTTATGTTCATAATTTTGATCCCAGTCCTCCCATTTATGCTGAGACCATATGTTCAATAATGTAGCGGTGGTGCTTTTGGTTATTGAAAAAAACACTCCAAACTTGACATATCGAAAATGAGACACATTATTACTCCCCGAGTCACCACTTCAAACTGGTCACAATATGGTTCTCTTTTAAAGATTTCTTCCTCTTAATGGAACTGCAGTATATTCACTTATTACAAGATGGAATTGATGGCTTTCTTTCTACCATTAGCTTCATTTCCTATAACAAAATACAATGCAGTCCTATTCATTCTCCTTGTGGAATTGTCACAATGTGGCTGTAGAGTTATAAGCAGTCCCTGCTCTTCCACAGGTCTTGGGTTTGATTCCCAGCACCAGCATGGTAGCTCATACCAGTCTTTAGAAACAGTTCCACTAGACCCAACCCCATTCTAATCTCCTTGGGCACCATACATACACGTGGCACACAGACATACATGCAGTCAAAATACAACTGCACATTAAGAAAAAACAACAAACAAACAAGTCTATAATCATAGTTTCTTAAATATCTTCACTATTCTCCTGCTGATTCATTTATACTGGCTTTGTTATGGCTGATATATTTTATTGACTATGTCTCTTGTTTTATGACAGAATTTGGGCCAAAGTATGCCACTGATATTTGATCTACTATAGGTAGCATCCTTTGCAACTGAAATGACTCCCATACTCTTATGTGTTTAAACACTGGTACCCAACTTGGGACACTAGTATTAGAGATGATTGAACCTGGATATGGATAGGCATAGATCACTAGGGGACAGCCCATGAAGCTTGTAGCTGACCTTGCTTCTGATCTTTTTCTCTACTATATAGTGTGGCTTCCATGTGAACAATTCTATCATACTCCAACAAATATCAACACTAGCCATGTCTCTACACATAGAAGTGCTGAAATTCCTTTGAAACTGCAAGCTAGAACTCCCATTGTTTTCCTTAAATTGTTACTGTAGGCGTATTCTGTCATAGTGTTGTAAGAAGCAACGAACAGAACTTGTCGGGCACCATGTTTCTCCTCTTTCTCCACCAGGAAAGAGGTTCTGAGATAAGTGTGAACTGATGCAAGAATGGATTCCAAGCAGTGATAAGCTTCTAGGAAAGATACAGGTAAGTATCAAGACTGGCATGTTTTTGGACATCTTGGAAGCCTTTCAAAGAAGTTTACCCATCTTCAAGTCATAGTGGAGAATTAAACAGCATACTCAGAATTATGATCACGGCAGTTCTCCCATGAAGCACAAATAGAGAATGAACAATTTAGAAACCCAGTATTTAGAAGACTGAAACAGAAAGACTGCAAGTTTAGGAACAATAAGTCTACCTAGTAAAACTTTAGAATAATAGTAAATCAAATGATCACAAAAATATTCCATCATTAGCATAGTAAATATATAGTGTTGTCTGAATCAATGAGAGACAAAAGTCCAGGCACTTATATTATAAACTTAGTTAGCAACAAAGAAGAATGAAGTCTATGAGACAATGATTCTAGAGTCAGAAAATAAGAGTAAATGTAATCAAAAGATCTTAATTTTGTCACTTAGGACTATATCATTGTGCAATTATTAATCTTTGAAATAGTACTTGAAACCTTTTCAGAACTGGTTGCTTTTTCTGCCAAAACCCAGTATTTTTAGAATTAACCATTATAGTGAAATAGTTTATTTTTATGCATCTCAAGCACAAGGCAGAGATCTCTATAATAAAAAGCACATTTCCAAGATTAAACATGAAATTTTATTGATGATATGTTTTATAAGACATGGACTCTTTTATAAAGAAACAAAAGACTCAAACCTATGGGTAGATCTTTGTGTGTGTATGTGTGTGTATGTGTGTGTGTGTGTGTGTGTGTGTGTGTGTGTGTTATTTTTTAGGGTTGAGAAACAGCTTAATAATCTTAGAGAAAGAAGAATTGATTGTGAAAGGGTATGACTTCACAGTAGAAAACTGGAAGAACTTATCAAGGCTTATTTTTCAGGTTTTTCTTGACAATGCTGCTTTCTCAAAATACAGGAAGATCGTCTCTACTATCAGGATATAGTTATGTTCAATGGGTCTCAATACCTTTCTTAGGTTTATAACTGAGACCATTCTGCTTTTGGCATATACTTATATATCAATGGTCCATGATTTGGTATTATATTTCTCAAACTATCAATGATAAAGATCACCTAGAAAATTTAGCAAGTTGTATGAGATTAATACCATGCAAAATTGAATATTTTTATTCACGTATTGTAATAAATTGGATACTTACATTAAGTTGGCACACTTTTAATAAAATTTAATAAGCTGATATAATATTGTGAAAAATCTTTTGGAGATTTAAAGCAGAGTATTTCAAGTATTGTCAAATAAGTATCTGTAGTCATTTTAGATATTAATAATAGTTTTGCAAGCCAAAAGTTTGGTCTGGTTGTCAGATATCCTAGAAAACTGAAAGTATTGTGACAGAAATGAAACCATAATGGGAAAAAGGAATGAATCGGTTTATTTTCAAATGTTCCCTTGGGAGCAAATTGATCATTAGATCAAATATTCAAATCGAAAGAAAGTAGTGACATGATCTATGACATTGGACACATTGTAAGCCTTCTCACAATCAGGAGAAATACAAAATCCCTACAAATAAAATTAAGGTAGCAATCATGCCAAGTACCCTGCAAGTGAGAGTCCCCAGAGGCATAAATAAATAATCCAAAAATGCAATGAGTCATGGGGCTGACATTTCACATACTGATTTCCTATCTTCTTGTTCCCATCTTTTTTTTTTTAAATATGAAAAGGGTAGAAATGTCCTCTAACAGATGTCCACATGAGTAGACATGTACTCTCTGCCAGCTGGAAAGAGGATACTCACATTTGCCATCTTCGTTTGAATCACTAGATGCCAACCATATGCATACAATTGGAAGGAGAGGACAAAGGAAGACATCTGGTTAACAAGGAGCAGAAACAACTCAGCTTATTAAATCTTAACATTTTAGATAAAGAATTAAAGCATGTTAAGTTCCCAGAAGACAGTTTGATATATTTAGTTTTAAACTCTGTGTTTAAATGGACAATCTCATTTGCATTTACCTAAACTGCCTTTATCATTTACAAAAGAAACTTCCCTTCTTTAAATAAGCCATTTAATTTTTTCAGCAACTTGCTGACTGAAAGTCCTCTTCTCATTTCTGGCATCTCCTCCAGATATTTTTTCTTTCTGATTCCTCATTATATTAGCCTTGGGTAAGCTCCCCCTCATTCCTGTTCATACAGGCTTCTTTGTATTGCCTTTCTAACTTATCTCATTAAATATCACTCCAGTCTGGTGCTGCTGGACTAGAGTGGGTATTTAGATGGAACGGATGAACTTACTATAAATCTGTTCCCTCTCTTGACTCCACTGTATTATTAGTGCTGTTGTTATTGTTTATAGTAGAAGACCCTGATCTGCTTCCCTACCACTCTCTCTCTCTCTCTCTCTCTCTCTCTCTCTCTCTCTCTCTCTCTCTCTCTCTCTCTCTCTCTCTCTCTCTCTCTCTCCTCTCTCCTCACTCTTGTTCTTTCTCTTGTTCTCTTATTCTCACTCTCACTCTCCTGCTCTCTCTCTCTCTCTCTCTCTCTCTCTCTCTCTCTTCCTCTTCTCTTTCAGCATCTATGTTTTTATTCATGTGACTTCTTTAAAAAGAATATCTCTGTTGGTGTCAAATGAGGGTGGAAGAAAAAATCAGGGCAGAGCAAAGGAAGACATTTTCCTCAGTTGGGAATAAAGCTCTAGATTCATCCTATCATGGATTTCCTAATCTCCTAGAGGTACATAATCCTTAGAAACCAACTTCTAACCAACTTCTAAAGAATCCTCTTATTCCAATAGGTGCCAGTTTTGTCTGTAATCAGTTTCTCAAAGTTGCTGATAGTGTCAGTGACTCTACACTTGCCCTGGGCATTCTTTCCTAGATGGTTTTTGCAAATCACATCAACTGTTGTGGTTGGGGCTCTAATCTCCTCTAACCTACTGATGCCACTCTCTCTAGCTTGTAAAAACCCTTTTAATATCTACCACTCCCTATGTAAAGCAATTTAATGCTGTCTCAATCTTGGGAATACCCAAAGGACTGCTTGCAGGAGACCAAACATTCTTTGGACTGTTCTAATTTGCCTAATAGTGCTAATAATACAAGCACTTGGCCTATCTGCATTTCATTTTCAAAAGTTGATCATTCTGAAAGAAAACTACTTTGTACTTCTAGGACATAAGTGATGATAATATTGATGGGGAAAATGAGAATAGGCAATGTAATTTCAGCTGTATGGTGTTCCTTGCCAGCTGTAAACTGTCTGAGGAAATATAGATGATTATTGGAGAAGGATATTGTCAAGAGCAGGTGCAGTAGCAACAGCAGCAGCAACACGGAAGTGCTCAGACAGAGGGACACACAGAGACACTAAAGGGAAGAAGGTCTTGTCTCTGGACTCAGATGACTGTGAGTTCTTGTTAAGGTGATACAGTTATAGCAGTTGGAAGAGAATACAAAAATAGTGAATAAAGCATGGATTCGGTGGCTGCACTGAAGCTCAGGTTCTTTTTCCTTCTTTCCCTCCCCTCTACAATTCAGAGCCTGGTTTTGCAAGGAACATTGTTATACATGGTGATTAAGTTTTATAATTCCATTAGCAGACTACTAAGCTTCAAATACATTGGGCTTAATTAAGCTTTTATAGAAAGGCCTGTGGAAATAACCACTATGTATAACAATGATCATTTGAGAAAATGTATTCCCCAGTGCAAACAACCACTCAACCAACCAACATGTGGAATGTTAATTCCATTGAAAGTTATAGATTACAATGTCTGAGGTCTGATCAATGATTCGCAAGAAGCCCAGGTCACAGTTTAGCACTATCAGGAAGGATGGTTTTTTTGTTTGTTTGTTTTCTTTTTGAAAATACTGTTCCTGGTTGGGGTCCAACAATCAGAGAATCAAATATAATTGGTTGTCGGTGGAGTTGGGAAGTAAGAATTTGGCCAAAGTACTTTGCATCTGGGTTGAAAAGCACTGAGCTAGACTTTCTTCCATCTGAATTTGACTGAAGTGGGGCACAAGGATGAGTGGATGACTTTTCTCAATAGGTCTGTTTATAGTTTCGTTTTTGAAATATTCTTGGATCTGAAGTAACCACCGTAGCTCAGACTTTTCGTAAGTGGTTGGCACATTGAGTAGAACCATATATGCCAAAAAGACAGTCATCAATGAGTTCTTTAAAAATACATAGTAGCTGTGAAGAAAGAAGTAATTTACAGAATAAAGACAATAGAAAGTTTAATAAGAAATTAAGTCGACACATTTGGAAGTCTTCATTCCTTTTCAGTCCCCTCAAGCAGGATCCTGGCAAAAGTTTAGAATAGATTTGAGACATAAGATGCTCCCTGAAGGGTCCCTGAGCAAGCATTTACTGTCCTAGCAGGGACCAGGTTTGTAGAAGTAATGTTTACACAAACTCTTTTAAGTTCAAAATAAGAGACTTAATTGCCCAATTCATTCTTTATCAATAAGGAATTCAGCCCAAAGCCACAGTGATTATCTGAAACTGCAGAGCACCAAATCCTTACATAGTAACTGTTTTTTCTCTATATATAAATCCATGATAAACTTTAATTTAAAATTGAGAACAGATTAACTTACTTTATGAATTCTCCTTGGCATATTCAATTTTTCAACATCACCTTGTGTATTGGAGCTACTATAAGCAAAGCAAGTATTCTTGAATTTGCACATGCATGCTCATGCGAGCACACACCTGCATGCACACACAGATTCCCACATGTGGTTGATTGTGATGACGACAGAGATGCTTACTACAAATGGGTAGGCAGTAGATATAACATGGATACACTGGACGATTCACGTTCTGGGAGGAAGGAGCAAGAGTCATGTAAAATTCCCTTCTGGCTTCCAGAAGACTAGGAAAATTTAAACTAACGACCATTCATGAATTCTCATTTAATATTTCTACACGAATGTTGAGCATAAATACAAGAAGTTGTGAAAAGTGGACACATTTCTTAAGTTAAGAAGGGGCAATGGAACAAGCATCAGACTTTAGAAGAAGATAAATAAGAGTTGTATCCTATCAAGTTGCTCAGGTCTCTCAGGACAGTCTGTACCTCTTCAGCCACTCTCTATGTCACAAGTATCTGGACTACTGGGTCAATCACATCACTGTGTACAAAATCACAGCCTTTGTTCCACTGTCCAACTGTCTTCCTGTGGTTTCCTTCTCAGATAGTTTTACTTTTTTTTTTTTTAACCACAAAGTATATTTAAGCAGCCATATTTATAATAGCTGGAAGCTGGAAAGAACCCAGATGTCTCTCAATGGAGGAATGGATACAGAAAATGTGGTATATTTATACAATGGAGTGCTATTCAGCCATTAGTAACAATGAGTTCATGAAATTCTTAGACAAATGGATGGAACTGGAGAACATCATCCTAAGTGAGGTAACCCAGTCTCAAACGAACACTCATGGTATGCACTCACTGATAAATAGATATTAGCCTAGAAGCTTGGAATACCCAAGACACAATGCACATATCAAATAATACCCAAGAAGAAGGAAGGAGTGGCACCTGGTCCTGGAAAGGCTCAGTGCAGCCCTGTAGGGGAATACCAGGACAGGGAAGTGGGAAGGGGTGGACTGGGGAACAGGGGGAGGGAAGATGGCTTATGGGACTTTTGGGGAGGGGGATCTAGGAAATGGAAAATCACTTGAAATGTAAATAAAGAATATATTGAATAAAAGATAATACTAAAAAGTATATTTAGTACAGTATGAAAAGCTAGCCTAGAGAGCAAAATTGCAAAGAGTGATGCTTTTACCCCAACTCAATAGCCTCCACTCAGTACATTCAATGTAATATCTAATTGTGAGTAGGTATTTGATTATTGTTTAAAATAACAAAAATATATAACAATGTTTGGAATGGTAAAGAAGAGGAATGTCTTTCTATTTAATTGGTTTTTCATAGTAAGTCAGCTTCAGGCCAAGGGCGAGAGTCATTGTTACTCCCCGTGTATAAAGAGTCACAGCAGGCCTGTTTTTTATGTCAAGTTGCAAATTTTGGCCTTCTGTTTGTAATATATTTTAACAAAATTCCAAGAAATACTTGTGCATGCTTTGTTGAAGTAACTGTTATTCTTCTGTAGTAATTGTTGTCTCAAAGGCTTACTGCCTCCATCTTCTAACCTAGGCCCAGTCCTGAAAGTTTCTAGCCTCCATACAATCTAATCTAGGCTTACAATGTTTCCAGCCACTGAGACTTGCTGCTGCTGAGCTCACCCATTCCTAGTTCTTTTTGAACTCCAGCTAGCTGGTTCAATTTAGCAGTTCTAGCTCAAAACTCCTCTCCATGCTGATTGATTCAATCTGGCTTCTATCAGTTTCTCCTAAATTGATCTGCCTAGCGTCATAATAACTTTGGCAATATCTTCTAATCTTCTGGCTCCTTCTCATTCTCTGGCATGTTCTGCCTTCACCTGTATCTGGCTAGTTCTGTCTTCAACTTTTATTCGTACAGCTGCCCCAGTCAAATGACTTCCATTCTCTTTCTGTGCTTTCTTAAACAGCTTCCCTTTCCCCTGTTTTCTCTAGAGAGTTCGGCATATCCTATTCGGTCAAATTTTTCCCTGACTTGTCACTTTGCCACTCAATTAGACATCATTTTCAAACATAGATACTTCCTAAAACTTACGCTTACCTTCACTGTTTGACAGTAAAGGGGTGTACTAAGGGTATGTCTGTATTCTAGCAAGATGGGTTAAAAGTTTGTGTGAAGAACTGAAGCACACCACAGCTACCAACAGTTGTTTTACAGTAAACAACAGAGTCTCAGCGTTCACAGTGAGATCAAATGTCCTGCAACATATTTTCAACTCTTTCTTCATGTGACCTTAAATTATAAATAGTAACATCCAACAGAAAATTTCTAAGTCTGATTTTTATTATATCTAAAATATGTGTTTGTGAGTATATTATTTATTGGTATTTTAAAAAGAAGAATAAATGAAGCTTCTATTCAATATTGTGATTTCAACTGGGAAGCTTATTTAGATGGTTTGTTTAAAAAATCTCTATGGATAGCTTGTAACTTTAATTTTTTCAAATGCTAATTTTTTTCTCTTTTTTATTAGATATATTCTTTATTTATATTTCAAATGATTTCCCCTTTCCTGGTCCTCCCCCTGAAAGTCCCATAAGCCATCTCCCCTCCCTCTGTCCCCCAATCAATCCTCTCACAGTTCCTTGTCTTGGTATTCCCCTATACTGCTACATCAAGCCTTTCCAGGACCAGGGGTCTCTCCTCCTTTTGATGTTTAAAAAGGGAGCCGTAGGTAGCACCATGTGTACTATCTGGTTGATGTTTTTGTCCCTGGGAGCTCTGGGAGTACTGGGTGGCTCATATCACTGTTCTTCCTTTGGCACTGTAACCCCCTTCAGCTCCTTGGGTCCTTTCACTCTCCCATTGGGGACCCTCTGCTCACTTCAATGGCTGACTGAGGGTGTCCCCCTCTGTATTTGTCATGAACTAGCAGAGCCTCCCAGGTGATAGCTATAGCTGGCTTCAGTCAGCAAGTACTTTTTCATAGCAGCCCTATTTATAATAGCCAGAAGCTGGAAAGAACACAGATGTCCCTCAATAGAGGAATGGATAGAGAAAACGTGGTATATTTACACAATGGAATACTATTCGGCTATTAAAAACAATGAATACATTTAATTCTTAGGCAAATGCATGGAACTGGAAAATATCATCCTAAGTGAGGTAATCCAATCACAAAAGAACACACATGGTATGCACTCCCTGATAAGTGCATATTAGCCCAGAAGCTTGGAATGCCCAAGACACAATTCACATATCAAATGATGCCCAAGAAGAAGGAAGAACAAAATTTGGATACTCTGGTCCTTCTTAGAAGGGGGAACAAAATACACACAGAAGGAGATGCAAAGTGTGGAGCAGAGTCTGAGGGAAAGACCATCCAGAGACCACTCCACCTAGTGATCCATCCCATATACAATTACAAAACCCAGACACTATTATTGATACCTTCATTTGCCTATTTTTAATGATGGTTCTTCCATATTTTAACCTCCCTTGAAACCCACCACCCATCAAAGGTAGTGAAAAAGTAAAGATACAGGGGAAGTGGATCTGTTTAGAAAGGTTCTTTGGATCAACTCTCATCTGTGTTGTCTGAAATTGGCAGTTCAGTTCACAGGTTAGAAGTGGCAGCTTGATTCACTCGGAAACACTTTATGGATAGGCAAGCATCCAAGTTCAGAAGAATCAGGTTAGCAACAGTGGTAACATGACCTAGCAGAGACAACTAGGCATTGGCACAAGGCAACAGGAGGGACCAGCAAGGATACCAGAAGTTCTCAGCTATGCCTTTCTTAGAGAAGTGAAGATCAACGAAGATGTGAGACCCTCAAGTGTTGTACCGCTAGCTGTACCAGCAAGCCAAATTCTGTCTCTGTCACTCTGTGGAATCTTATTTATACCCTCCAAACATCATGTATCCTTCATATACCTTGCTTCAGCATTTGTCTTGCTTCAGCACATGCATTCAATCAGCCTGATTTCGCTGAAGCAACAAGAAACTGTAGCATACCACCAGAAGTTTTTCGGTGAATTTCTTTCTATGGAGTCCCAACAAATGCAGCTTAACTACTCAATGTAAGACGGACCAATACATGCAAGTCATTAGCAAAGAATTCTTCTTAATGTGTCCTTTCACATGCTTGCTTTACCAGAACATCTTTGCTCCTGTGCCTGCTTCATTGAAACATTCCTTCACGAGTCTGCCTTAATCTTTCACCTGTTTCCACTTTATCTAAACACTCATTCACATATTTGCCCCAGCAAAACACCATCCAACATAACTGACTCTCCAAAGAACCCTTAAATTTCCACTTCAATAGCTAGTATATGCCAGATGTTTCTTCCAGAACCTTGAGGTAGATAACTAACACTTGCCAATGTGAGTTCATATTCTAGTGAATACTTAATTCAATGCCCTAATGTAACAATGCTTTGAATACCTACATATAAACCTTATCTCAAGACAAACTTGAAGTCAAAATTCTTATTGATAAAATAAAGAGTCAGGCAGAGATAATGGCTATGGATGATAAAATCAGACATATTACATTGGATGTGAATGAAGGAGAAGAGACAGGAAATCAGAGTTTTAGCTCACACTTAAAGTTACTACACAGAATTATCTAATACAAACATTATCAGAAAGAAAGTCATCTTCTAAAGACTAAATAGTCAACATTTCCTTTGTATGTATGTAGGGAAAGGGTTCATGGGCACTTGCATATGGAGGCCAGAGGTTGATTTTGAAGGGAATTATTTAATGTTTTCTCCATCTTAATTTTTAAAGCTGAGTCTCTTATAGAGCTGGGATCTGGCTATAATGGGTGGCCAAGAAATCACAGGGATTCTACTGATTCCATTTCTTTAGTACTATAATTATAGTCAATTGATGCCATGACCAACTTTTGAGGTGGGAGCTGGGCATCTAAACCCAGGTAGTCAAACTAGTAGGGCAAACACTGGGTCGAATAAAACATGGTACCAGCCCCCAAGCAATGTTTTTAAACATAAGATGAACAGAAAAAAAAATGTCTTATTTTTTTCACTCCAACTCATGCCTTTGAAAAGTGGATAGAAATTCATACAAAACTGATGTTGTCCTGTACATCCATGTTAAATCATGAGAAAGAGTTTGAAAATCGTTTTCAAACTGGTAAGTTGAGTAAAGGAGTAAACTATGAATGTGAATGAGCTTTTGGAAGAGAAATAAATGAAAAAAATTGATGGGAAGGAACCTATAGAAAGAAGCAAACAGTGCAATCAAAGAACTAAAATACCCTTGTCTGATGACTTACGGGTAAGAGCTGGCTGCAGAGGGATCCTAAGAGAGTGTAGTCATCAAGCTGTAGAGAACAAGGAGATCATTCAGTTCTCTGGGAGGGAAGAATGTAAGGATCCCAAAGTTCAGTTTCCAATGAGATTTTCCAGGGTGATCATATTTCCATATATACAACTTGCTCCTAACATCAGCTCTTATAAAAAAAAAAATAAAGAAGTAAAGATAGACTTGTATCCTGCCCATCTAAACCAAACCTAAATAACAACTCCTTGTGAGGACACGGTCCCTGTTAATAGCCGTTCAGTGGAGTCTCTATCGGAAAAAGAATCTTTGAGTTTTCTCTGTAGATTGTGATATGTGCTTCTGCATGAATTTATACATTTTCAGAATAATATACTATAAGATATTAGATTACTTGTAAAGGAGACCTCTAGTACAGTGAGAAAAACTGCAACATTCTCCATAAGAAAACACATTCTCCTAAATGCACATCATTACAGCTCCCAGTATACAGCCAATATTGAAGACAAATACTCTTAAAACTAACACAAATCTGTTTTCTACCTTTGGCTCATGATTACAGATGTCAAGATTATGAAAATAGAATACTTTTACAATCTATATATGAAAATTCTGATATTCTCAACATGGAAACTTACACAGTTTCCATTCTGTTGGAGTAGTTTTAACCAGTAATTTGATGCTAAGCTAAAATATTTTTTTCACATTTGTAAGAGATAAAGATATAAACCTAGCATTGAATTTTCAGTGTTTCTCAAATGGCAAAATGATAACATCTAAATGAAAAATTTTATTTTAAAACTGCAATGAATTATACAATAGAAAACAGAGCCTTCTTGTTTTAGAAAAGTATATAAAATATTTGTGTACCAACAAGAGTAAGACTATTTTTGAGTTTTGGAAAGAGTAAAGGCTCAGCATTTAAGAGAACTTAATGTTCATCCAGAGGACCCAGGTTTGCTTCCCAGCATTCTTTGATATGGCTCACAACTATCTGTAATGTCAACTTCAGGGGATTGACTGACCTCTGCAGAAACGTGTATTCATAAGCACATCATGAACTCAGATAGTAATGCACCTAATATACCTAACAGAGTATATATATATATATATATATATATATATATATATATATATATCATAAAATCTATTTATTGTATTTTATTTTAATAACATATCACTTTCACACATTTAAGGTTTTATCTCCCATGAAAAATGAACTAAATTATTTTCAATATTTTTAGGTTGGTTTTATAGCTCAGTCGTAGAGCAGTAGCCTGGCTGAAAAAGAACCCATAATCTGCAGAATGAAAGAAAAATGCCCTCAAACACTGAATATATCAAAGTAGTAAGAAAAGAATACTGAAAAATGTTGTAATAAAAGATTGAATTTTCATTTTTCTATTGGTATCAAGAAGTTAGTCACCTTCTCATCACTCTCCTCAAGGGACTGATTGAGGGTTGACCCCGATTCTTCAAAAATAAACCTCTTGCTTTTGCATCGATCTGTGACTCTGTGGGTATCTCACTCAGGGCAAATGTAAGTACCATGAAGTAAGTCGAAGTCTTACATTTGGGCGTCTTCATTCAGGATTCGAGGAGATCCCCAAGCAACTACCAACTAGAGGATTAGAGGGAAAAAGATTGAGCTCAGGAACAGGTGCCTACTCTTTTATTTTTTCCTCACACCTCTTCTTTTTTTTATTCAATATATTTTTTAGTTACATTTCAAATGATTTCCCCTTTCCTGGCTCCTCACTTCCCGAAAGTCCCATAAGCCCTCTTCCCTCCCCATGTTCCCCCATCCACCCCTTCCCACTTCCCTGTTCTGGTATTTCCCTACACTGCTGCACTGAGCCTTTTGAGAACCAGGGGCCACTCTTCTGTTCTTCTTGGACATCATTTGACATGTGGATTATGTTTTGGGTAATCCAAGTTTCTAGGCTAATATCCACTTATCAGTGAGTGCATACCATGATTGATCTTTTGAGACTGGGTTACCTCACTTAGAATGATGTTCTCCAGCTCCATCCATTTGCCTAAGAATTTCATGAATTCATTGTTTCTAATGGCTGAATAGTACTCCATTGTGTATATATGCCACATTATCTGTATCCATTCTGCCCTTGAGGGACATCTGGGTTCTTTCCAGCTTCTGGCTATTATAAAAAGGTCTGCTATGAGCATAGTGGATCATGTATCCTTAGGTGGATCAAGGACCTCCACATAAATCCAGACACACTGAAACTAATAGAAAAGAAACTGGGGAAGACCCTTGAGGGCATCGGTACAGGAGGAAAGTTCCTGAACAGAACTCTAATAGCTTATGCTCTAAGATCAGAAATCGACAAATAGGACCTCATAAAATTACTAAGTTTCTGTAAGGCAAAGGACACCATCAAAACGACAAATCAGTAACCAACAAATTGGGAAAAGATCTTCACCAACCCTACTTCTGACAGACTGCTAATATCCAATATATACAAAGAACTCAAGAAGTTAGATCCCTGAAAACCAAATAACCCTATTTAAAAAAAAATGGGGTACAGAGCTGAACAAAGAATTTTCACCTGAAGAACTTCGGATGGCTGAGAAGCATCTTAAAAAATGTTCAACTCATTAGTCATTAGGGAAATGCAAATCAAAACAACCCTGAGATTTCACCTCACACCAGTCATAATGACTAAGATGAAAATCTCAGGAGACAGCAGGTGTTGGTGAGGGTATGGAGAAAGAGAAACACTCCTCTACTGCTGGTGGGGTTGCAAATTGGTACAACCACTCTGGAAATCAGTCTGGAAGCTCTTCATGAAACTGGACAAGACACTTCCGAAGGATCCTGCTATACCACTCCTGGGCATATACCCAAAGTATTCCCCAGCAGGTGCCTACTCTAAAGTGTTTGTCTGTCTGTCTTTTGCTTTCACTTTTGGCTCCAGTTAATTGCATGAGACAGATGTGCTTTAATTCTCTGACTGTGGGGAGTCTGGAGAATGCTTCAGGCCCTCCTGGAGGGAATCAAGAAGACTCTGCTCCTTTTGGAATGGCAAGACACAAGATCTGACCGAATCTTGCTATAGCCTATGGTAGAGGCAAACTGTGTCTTGATTATCTTTCTTTGTATTCCGTGACTTGGACTGTCTACACCTGTGGCAGGGGCAAATTGTGAATGTCATTTTCTGTGTTTGTTGGTGTTGGTTATCTTGTTCTGTGTCCTTGGACTTAGACTGACAATATTTTTTTTGGATATGGGGCAGACTGAATCTACCCCTTTAAACATATTAGTTTTTACTGGATGAAAGTTAGGAAAAGAGGAGAAAATGTGTCAGTAGTAGTAAAGAAGAGCAAGTTAGTTACTCTCTGTTTCTCCAAATGGCCCACCTTCAGAGTAGGGGGGCCACTTTTAGGGACTTTCAACTTGCAGATGATGAAAGCAGTAGAGGATAGAGATCCCTTGGGCTACTCAGACCAAGTGCCTTATATAGTTACCTGGAAGGATCTAGTAGAGACCTGACTCCCCTGCCTTTGCTCCCTTTGGATAAAAGCTGTTTTTTGTTTTTGTTTTTGTTTTGTTTTATCTCTGAGACTCTTGCAGGTCCTGACCATGAAGAAGAAGAACCGTATAGAAACCAACGAGTTTATAAAGAACAATCCTCGTTGGATCAGCTTCTGATTAATCCTCCACCTCCTTACTCCCCTACCATGGCATCAGTTCCCCTGGCCCCCTCCTCAAGGATCAGCCCCTCCTCAGAGATCTCCTCTGAGCCTTCACCCAATGTCCCTTTATATCCCTTCTTCCTCTGGTCCCAGCAAGGAGGGAAGGTGAGGAAGGACCCTTGGAATTGGGACCCGCCATGGGGACCCAGAGCGGAAGGGTCACTTCACCAAATACAACTGTGGCCCTACCCCCCTGAGCCTACAGGCCTGTAGACGAGGATGGAAATCAGGCCATGGAATATTGGCCCTTCTCTTTAGCTGACTTCTATAACTGGAAGGCCCAACACCCTCCTTTTTAGATTATCTCAAGGGGATAATTAATCTCTTTGAGACTGTTTTATTTACTCATCAGCCCACCTGGGATGATATCCAACAACTCATGAGAGTGTTCTTCATGACCAAAGAGCAAGAGAGGATAATGCAAGAAGCCCAAAAGAATGTCCCCTCAGACACAGGGGCACCATTGATTGACCAGGCTGTCATCGACAGCTGGTTTCACCTGACTAGACCTGGATGAGACTTTAATATAGCAGAAGTATGAAGATGACCTTCTCCTGGTCGCTGAAAGCAAGGAATAGTACTTTGACGGGACAAAGAACCTACTACCAGAGTTGGGTGCACTGGGATATTGGGCTTCAGCTAAGAAGGCTCAAATATGCCAAGGACATAAAGTACTTGGAGTACCTCCTAAATAATTGGCAAAGAAGGCTCTTGGAAGCCATAAAAGAGGCTATAATCTACATCCATCCACCTTCAGGCCCCAAGCAGATGTGGGAGTTCCTAGGCATGGCCAGGTTTTGCTGCCTGACAATTCTAGGGTTTGCAGAATTAGCAGCTCCTCTGTACCCGCTCACTAAGAGTAACTGGCCCTTTAAGTGGGGATAAGTGGAACAGGAGGCATTTGATAGCCCTACTGTTTGTCCCCACACATGGACTCCCCAAAGTCACCAAGCCCTCTCTGTTATATGTGGTTGAGAATAGAGGAAGTGCAAAAGGAGTTTTGATTTAGAAATTGGGCCTGGAAAAGGCCTACCTGTCCAAAAAAGTTAGATTCTGTTGTAGATGGATGGCCCCCATTCTTATAATTATTGCAGCAGTGGCCACTTTGGTTGGAGATGCTGGCCAACTGACTTTGGGACAAAACTTGATGGCAGCAACACCTTATGCTTTGGAGAGCATGATAAGGCAGACTCTGACAAACGCTAGGCTCACTTACCACCAGACTCTGCTTCTGAACTCTGACCGAATCACCTTTTCTCCTCCAGGTGAGCTCAATCCGGCCACCTTGCTGCCTGATCCTGACCTTGAGCAACCACAGAACAAGTATCAAGAAATTCAGGCATAAGTCCATGGGTGAAGGTAAGACCTCTCCAACTGATGCCTTCCAGGAGCCGAAGTGACCTGGTATATAGATGGGAGCAGGTTTTTCCATGCTGGTCAGAGATGAGAAGGTACAGTCACTGGATGGCACAAATGTCATCTGGGAAGAAGCTTTACACCACCATGCATCCACATGTAGATGCAGAAAGTGGAGCTAATTTCTCTCACCAAGCCCTGGAACAAAAAGAAGCTATTTCACCTAGGGGGAGTAGAAGGCAGGAAATCATCAAACTCAAGGCCGGAATCAATCAAGTAGAAACAAAGAGAACCATACAAAGAATCAACACAACCAGGAGCTGGTTCTTTGAGAAAATCAACAAGATAGATAAACCCTTAGCTAGACTAACCAAAGGGCACAGAGAGAGTATCCAGATTAACAAACTTAGAAACAAAAAGGGAGATATAACAACAGAAACTGAGGAAATTCAAAAAATCATTAGATCCTACTACAAAAGCCTATACTCAACACAACTGGAGAATCTGGAGGAAATGGACAGTTTCCTAGACAGATATCCGACACCAAAACTAAATCAGGATCAAATAGATCAACTAAACAGTTCCATAACACGTGAAGAAATAAAAAGGGTCATAGAAAGTCTCCCAACCCAAAAAAGCATGAGACCAGATAGCTTCAGTGCAGAATTCTATCAGACCTTCATAGAAAACCTAACACCAATACTCTTCAAACTATACCACAAAATAGAAACAGAAGGAACTCTACCGAACTCGTTCTATGAAGCCACAATTACGCTGATACCAAAACCACACAAAGATCCAACAAAGAAAGAGAATTTCAGGCCAATTTCTCTTATGAATATTGATGCAAAAATACTTAATAAAATTCTTGCCAACAGAATCCAAGAACATATCAAATCATCCACCATGATCAAGTAGGCTTCATCCCAGGGATGCAGGGATGGTTCAATATAAGGAAATCCATCAATGCTATCCACTACATAAACAAACTCAAAGAAAAAAACCATATGATCATCTCATTAGATGCAGAAAAAGCATTTGACAAAATTCAGCATCCTTTCATTCTAAAAGTCTTGGAAAGAACAGGAATTCAAGGCCCATACTTAAACATCATTAAAGCAATATACAGCAAACCGGTAGCCAACACCAAAGTAAACGGAGAGAAACTTGAAGCAATCCCACTAAAATCAGGGACTAGACAAGGCTGTTCTCTCTCTCCATATCTTTTCAATATATGAAGTTCTAGCTAGAGCAATTAGACAACATAAGGAGGTCAAGGGGATACAAATTGGAAAGGAAGAAGTCAAATTATCACTATTTGCAGATGACATGATAGTCTACTTAAGTGACCCAAAAACTTCCACCAGAAAAATCCTACAGCTGATAAACAACTTCAGCAAAGTGGCAGGTTATAAAATCAACTCAAGCAAATCAGTTGCCTTCCTATACTCAAAGATTAAGCTGACTGAGAAAGAAGTTAGGGAAATGACACCCTTCACAATAGCCACAAACAATATAAAGTATCTTGGTGTGACTCTAACCAAACAAATGAAAGATCTATATGACAAGAACTTCAGGTCTCTGAAGAAGGAAATTGAAGACCTCAGAAAATGGAAAAATCTGCCATGCTCGTGGATCAGCAGGATTAATATAGTTAAAATAGCCATCTTGCCAAAAGCAATCTATAGATTCAATGCAATCCACATCAAAATCCCAACTCAGTTCTTCACAGGTTAGAAAAAGCAATTCTCAAATTCATCTGGAATAACAAAAAACCCAGGATAGCTAAAACTATTCTCAACAACAAAAGAAATTCTGGGGGAATCAGTATCCCTGACTTCAAGCAATACTGCAGAGCAATAGTGTTAAAAACTGCATGGTATTGGCACAGTGACAGACAAGTGGAACAATGGAATAGAATTGAAGATCCAGAAATGAACCCACACACCTAAGGTCACTTGATCTTCGACAAAGGAGCCAAAAATATCCAGTGGAAAAAAGATAGCCTTTTCAACAAATGGTGCTGGTTCAATTGGAGGTCAGCATGCAGAAGAATGGGAATTGATCCATTCTTATCTCCTTGTACTAAACTTCACTCCAAGTGGTTCAAGGACCTCCATGTAAAACCAGACACACTGAAACTAATAGAAAAGAAACTGGGGAAGATCCTAGAGGACATGGGCATGGGGGAAAAGTTCCTGAACAGATCACCAATAGCTTATGCTCTAAGATCAAGAATTGGCAAATGGGACCTCATAAAATTACAAAGTTTCTGTAAGGCAAAGGACACTGTTAAAAGGACAAAACGGCAACCATCAAATTGGGAAAGGATATTCACCAACCCCACATCTGATAGAGGGCTAATATCCAATATATACAAAGAACTCAAGAAGTTAGACCCCAGGGAACCAAATAACCCTATTAAAAAATGGGGTACAGATCTAAACAAAGAATTTTTACCTGAAGAAATTCAGATGGATGAGAGGCACCTTAAGAAGTGCTCAACATCATTAGTCATTAGGGAAATGCAGATCAAAACAACCCTGAGATTTCACCTTACACCAGTCAGAATGGCTAAGGTCAAAAACTCAGGAGACAGCAGGGGTTGGCGAGGATGTGGAGAAAGAGGAACACTCCTCCACTGCTGGTGGGGCTGTAAGATGGTACAACCACTTTGGAAATCAGTCTGGCTGTTCCTCAGAAAACTGGACATGATACTTCTGGAGGACTCTGCTATACCTCTCCTGGGCATATACCCAAAGGATTCCCTAGCATGCAATAAAGACACATGTTCCATTATGTTCATAGCAGCCTTATTTATAATAGCCAGAAGCTGGAAAGAACCCAGACGCCCCTCAAAGGAGGAATGGATACAGAAAATGTGGTATATTTACACAATGGAATACTACTCAGCAATTAGAAACAATGAATTCACAAAATTTTTAGGCAAATGGTTTGATCTGGAAAAAATCATCCTAAGTGAGGTAACCCAGTCACAAAAGAATACACATGGAATGCAATCTCTGATAAGTGGATATTAAATAGCCCAGAAGCCCTGAATACCCAAGGCACAAATCACATAACAAATGACTCCCATGAAGAAGTATGGAGAAGGTCCTGATCTTGGAATGGATTGATCTAGCATTGGAGGGGAATATAAGGACAGAGAAAAAAAGGAGGGAGGTGATTGGAGAATGGATGGAGAGAAGAAGGTTTATGGGACATATGGGGAGGGGGGATCCGGGAAAGGGGAAATCATTTGGAATATAAACAAAGAATATAGAAAATAAAAATATTAAAAAAGAATGAAAATTAACATCTATCTGTATTGCAGGTATGCCTTTGCTCCAGCCCACTTCCACAGAGCTATATACCAAGAGTGAGAACTGCTTACATCAGAGTGAAAAGAAATAAAATCAAACAGGAAATCTTGGATCTCTTGGATTCCTTGATGAAGCTGGCAACTGTATATATTATTCATTACCCAGCATATCAGAAGGGAAAAGACTCAGTGGCACAAGGCAATAACCCGGTAGATCAAGTGGCTTGAGAAGTGGCCAGGTAGGAACCTATCCCAATTGCGGGCCTCCATGTGACACCCACTGGGAAATGGGACTGGACTAAGGGATGGCCTCACTTAGAATTCAATGAAGAAGAAAGGACTCAGATTGCTAGCCACCCTACGAAATTCTACCTACAGAAGGAAGGGTAATAGCACACCCAAGAAGGAAAAACTATAATTCCCAGTAATCAAGCAGAGGAATTACTTGACCAAATGTGTAGATGAACCCATTTAGGAAATAAGAAGCTTATCCAAGCACTCAAGGGATCTAAGGTATATGTAATGGACCTCAGGTTTTTAGTCAGAGAGACAATAGAACATTGTAAGATATGTCAGCAAGTAAATGCTTATGCAGCCAAGAGCAAACTGGGTAAGAGAAGTAGGGGAGAGCAGCCTCGGGCTTATTGGGAGGTCGATTTTACAGAAGCATGATTACAAATACCTTCTAGTGTTTGTAGATACTTTCTCTGGATGGGTTGCTGATTTCCCCCCAAGCAGGAAACAGCTACCATGGTAGCCAAGAAAATATTATAAAAATCTTCCCAAGGTTTTAAGTGCCCAAATTAATTGGATCTGATAATGGCCCGGTCCTGCTTTTGTCTCTAAGGGACTCCAGAGACTGCTCAGTGCTTCCAGACTCGTGACTGGGTATGTGTCTGGAGGCACTGGGTACAGTTGCTGAAAGGAATCCTTCCTCGCGGTGGTAGCCACTCCCACAGCCCTCAAGTTATTACCATTGCTGCCTGGGTGCATGCCTCTCAGCTTCTCATGTGAAACCTGAAGACATCCTGCTCCCTGGGGATCTTCACTGGTCAGTACAGAAGATAAACTATCCACTCCAGCTCAAGATTTCCAACCTCTCCATCTGATGAGAGACACTATGAAGTGGCTATGGTTCTTCTTCCTGCCTGGTTGTTTTATGGCCTTAAAGCCACACCAATCCTACAATCTTGAGTTGGATAGTTGAGAACCCTGAGATGGGATACCAGGCTCCACTTGAAACCACCAAAGGACCTGTGGGTGGTTCCTGGCTTCCTGACCTAATATTTGATCTATGCAAACTGATTGAGGGTTCATGGCCAGATTCTGATATTCAAAAGACCCGAAGGAATACATATCCCAGCTGCTGATGGAGAATATTTTATATCTGCCCCAGAAAAAAGAGGACCTCCAAGTGTGGAGGACCTGAGCAATTTTCCTGTGCAGCATGGGGATGTGAGACATCTATGGGAGGTAATAACCCCTGGACAAACTCACGGGAGGACCTTGTCATCATAGCTATGGAAGGCACTGATAGACATAAAGCTTAAGTAAAGTAAATCAAAGTAAAGTAAAGCTTAAGTTTTCAGACAAAGGAAAACAGGCAAAGGGATGGGAGACTGGGAAGGTCTGTGGTCTTAGACTGAAGGCCATAGTAGGATCTGATCCTGGGTTAAGTTACTTTTTACCATTAGACTTTAGGTACAGCCATTTACGGACTATTTACCCATAGCACTGGAACCTAACCCAGTGTTAGAACCCTCTAAGCCAATATTGACCCAACCTCCTAAGCCTATAGTTGCTAGCTCCTTTTAGCACCCCCGTTCTGGTACCTCAACCTCTGTTCCTTTCCTCAAGCCCTCTGAACCAGTAGACCCTCTCTGGTTTATGATGCTAAAAACCTTTCAGATCCTAAATGTTTCACAGCCCAAACTCACTATCTCATGCTCGTTATGTTACAATGCAAAATGTCCCTTCAATGAGGGAATTGGGCTGGTTGCAGAGCATAATATTTTAGAAGACTATGAGACATGTAGATGGTATCAAGGAGGGGCCTGCATTGACCTTACAGACCATATCAGGCCAAGGCAGCTCTATCAGGTACATTCCAACTCCCTATCTATATTTATGTAACCAGACTAACTCTTTTGTACCTTCAAGCTGGCCAGCCCCCCCCGATCAAGCATGGTGTGCTTGTACCACAGGGTTGACCCTCGCATGCATGGGAAAATTCTCAATTCCTCCTACCCTAAAGCATTTTGTGTGCTAGTCCAGGTGGTACCTAGAATAACCTATTATTCATAAGAAACTGTCCTCCAAGCTCTATTAGGGAACCCAACTGGAGGTCTAATGATACAAAAAGATAACCTGTCTCTTTGACATTGGTCCTAATTTTGGGAGCAGGCCTAGCTGGGGAAGGGACTGGGATTGTGGCGATAACCCTACAAGATAAGAATTATAATAGCCTTAAAGCAGATATTGATGAAGATATTGAATGTCTAGAGAAATCCATCTTCCATTTAGAAAGCGGAGGTTGTGTGACAAAATAGAAGAGGTCTAGATTTGGTATTTTTACAACAGGGAGGCTATGTGCCAAATTACATGAGAAATGCTGTTTCTTTCTTTTTTTAATATTTTTATTTTCTATATTCTTTGTTTACATTCCAAATGATTTCCCCTTTCCCGGATCCCCCCTCCCCATATGTCCCATAAACCTTCTTCTCTCCATCCATTCTCCAATCACCTCCCTCCTTTTTTTCTCTGTCCTTATATTCCCCTCCAATGCTAGATCAATCTTTTCCAGGATCAGGACCTTCTCTATACTTCTTCATGGGAGTCATTTGTTATGCAATTTGTGCCTTGGGTATTCGGGGTTTCTGGGCTAATATCCACTTATCAGAGATTGCATTCCATGTGTATTCTTTCATGACTGGGTTACCTCACTTAGGATGATATTTTCCAGATCAAACCATTTGCCTAAAAATTTTGTGAATTCATTGTTTCTAATTGCTGAGTAGTATTCCATTGGAGGTCAGCATGCAGAAGAATGCAAATAGATCCATTCTTTTCTCCATGTACTAAACTTCACTCCAAGTGGATCAAGGGCCTCCATGTAAAACCAGACACGCTGAAACTAATAGAAAAGAAACTGGGGAAGACCCTTGAGGACATGGACACAGGGGAAATGTTCCTGAATAGATCACCAATAGCTTATGCTCTAATATCAAGAATTGACAAATGGGACCTCATAAAATTACAAAGTTTTTGTAAGGCAAAGGACATTTTTAAAAGGACAAAATGGCAACCTTCAAATTGGGAAAGGATATTCACCAACCTACATCTGATAGAGGGCTAATATCCAATATATACAAAGAACTCAAGAAGTTAGACCCCAGGGAACCAAATAACCCTATTAAAAATGGGGTACAGATCTAAACAAAGAATTTTCACCTGAAGAAATTCAGATGGCCGAGAGGCACCTTAAGAAGTGCTCAACACCATTAGTCATTAGGGAAATGCAAATCAAAACAACCCTGAGATTTCACCTTACACCAGTTAGAATGGCTAAGGTCAAAAACTCAGGAGACAGCAGGGGTTGGCAAGGATGTGGAGAAAGAGGAACACTCCTCCACTGCTGGTGGGGCTGTAAGATGGTACAACCACTTTGGAAATCAGTCTGGCGGTTCCTCAGAAAACTGAACATGACACTTCCGGAGGACCCTTCTATACCTCTCCTGGGCATATACCCAAAGGATTCCCCGGCATGCAATAAAGACACATGCTCCATTATGTTCATAGCAGCCTTATTTATAATAGCCAGAAGCTGGAAAGAACCCAGATGCCCCTCAAAGGACCAGTGGATACAGAAAATGTGGTATATTTATACAATGGAATACTACTCAGCAATTAGAAACAATGAATTCACAAAATTTTTAGACAAAACGAATGCTGTTTCTATGTAAATTACTCTGGGGGTGATTAGAGAGTCACCAAAGAGAATGAGATAATTCCACAGGCTGGGATCACTCTCTTTTTGATGCCTCCCCTTGGTTAACCACCCTTATAACTATTTCATTAGGACTCTTAATTGTCCTCTTGCAATTGCTGACCTTTCTTAGACAAATGGATGGAGCTGGAGAACATCATACTAAGTGAGGTAACCCAGTCTCAAAAGATCAATCATGGTATCCACTCACCGATAAGTGGATATTAGCCTAGAAACTTGGAATACTCAAGACATAATCCACATATTAAATGATGTCCAAAAAGAACGGAGGAGTGGCCTCTGGTTCTGGAAAGACTCAGTACAACAGTATAGGGGAATATCAGAACAGGGAAGTGGGAAGGAGTAGATGGAGGAACAGGGGGAGGGAAGAGGGCTTATGGGACTTGCGGGGATTGGGGACCCAGAAAAGGGGAAATCATTTGAAATGTAATAAAGAATACATCAAACAAAAAAAAAAGGGGAGAATAGCATCAGTACAACTGATGGTCATATGAGTTAGTTACACAAGACCACTGAATGTAGATCCAGAATTGGAACTTGTAGAAGAGGAAGGGGAAAATGAGAAACCCTAAGAGGTTTTCCAGTCCCACACCCTCCTTACAGCTTCCTCCTCCTGCCTGGGGTCAATGCTAGGCCAAGGTCCACTCTCCACCCACAGGAACATTCTTGAGTCATGCTTGCTAGCCAATATATTTAACGGTCAATATGCTTAGCCAATAAGTTTGAACTGTATCCTTGCTGATGTAACCGTTGTCTCTAAAAAGTATAAAAACTGCTTGTAAAAGCCATTTGGGGTCATCTTCTTATCACTCTCCTCAAAGAATTGATTGCGAGTTGACCCCAATAGTATGGAAAATAAACCTCTTACTTTTGCATCAGAAAAATAAAAGTCATTCATGCATCTGAGTGGTCAGTATGCATTTTTAATTATGTAATTCTTTCCTAAAGAGGATGGGCTTAGTGCCCCAAGAATGCTTCAATTCTCTGGATGTTTTTCTTTTCTTAAGGGATTTGTATAAAAATAATTGTCATCAAAGCTAAGAAGTAGCTTAATGAGTCATTGACCAATTCTTACCTATTAGAACTATGATTTATAATTCTTAATAGTCATAGCTAGCATTTTAAAGTGCTTAATCTTGTAGGCTGCTTTGTCTTGGCCTCCTACTTACTGAAACTAAGTGTTGTTGTTCTGGTTTCATAAATGCATAATAATGATCTTGAAGAAACTCATCAAGTTGTATAAAGTCACTGATTCTCAAGAAGTATGTCAATTTGAAAGTCTATATAATTCTTAAGTGCATGTCAAGTGAATGAACATTATAAAAGTCTGTACCTTTTATGCCTGCAATATAGTGAGTAACAGGAGGCCTTGGAGAATGAATAATGAAGTTTTCCAAAAGTCAAAATTCACAGTGCAGTTTTGAGTGTATTGATTCCCATAGCAACTCTCCAGTATTATGGTAAGATTCTTAATACAAACCCTTCTAAATATTTTATCACATCCAGCAATGTCCTACTTGATATCTACCACACTTTAAATTAATTCTAATCGCAGAGGTTCCTGTAGTGTGAGGTTATCCCTGGAAAACACTGTCCCTACAGCAGCATTGTCTGGGATGTGCTGGTCCCTTAAGACCTTAGGTAACTAGCAGTTTCTTAGATTCTCAAGCTCTTATGACCATTGCACAGAAAACTTACTCCATAAGACACTCCCTCTTTTTTTTCTTCTTTTTTTTTTTTTTTTTGTCTCTCAGTTCCAAAAAGTGTCCCATTGTTTACCACTAATCATTAAGGCATTTCAGTCTTACAAAGGTCCTGATTATTTACTTTATAACATTCAGAATATTATGTGGTAGGGCACATAAAATCTGTGGCCTTTAAGTTTCCCAACTGGAGTACAACTGTAATCTCTTCAGCTCTTAGGTTTACATAGTTTAGAGAATATTTGACTCCTTTTCAGGCTCTGCATGGATCAAAATGTTGATAAATAGCAGAGCCTTCTCTGTTGTCAACATATTCTACAGTGTTCTTACTTCTTTCTGTCTATTACTCTTCCCAAATTTTGAGTTTCTTGTCAAAACCACAAAGAACTCTGTCAGTCCCTTCTTTATTTAGTGTTCTATGTATTCATTTAAACCTAAATCCAGTTATATTTATGTTCTCACATTCTACTTGAGGAAAAGAGAAATTCAGATATAACTATATAATGACTGTAGGGCTAGGCAGATATTACTCATAGTGATTACACATAATCATGCAAAATTATGATTCATACATATAGACTGCCAAAGTCATATATGTCACATATATGTCATATATGTCATATATGAAGGTATACATACATATGTATGTATACCTTCATTTGTAAGTGCTTCAAAACCTAAAAGGTTTAGAAATACAGAAGGAAGAAGATTTGTTTGAAAAATTTATTAAAGCAGAACAAAAATTAGTGAGAGAAAAAAAAAGATGGAAACCAAGAAAAGTGATCAGAAGAAATCAAGGCTGATTGTTTCAGAGAGAATGTAATACAGCAATACGAAGAAAGAGTTAATTAGACAGAGACTATGAAAATGAGGGTTCCAGAAAGAGTGGAAGAATGCAAAATTCAAGAAGTGATGGCTGAACAGAAAAAAATAAAGGTGGATTGAAGATGGAAATCTTGGTTAAGAAAGAACATAGTTGTACAAATAAAACATTTAAACATTTACTTTTATGAGTTTTCATTTCTTAATTATTGGTTTTCATCCATTTACTATTGCTGTTTTGGTCAGAAATGTCTTTTTTGCATCAGTAAGTTAAAGTGTATTTCCCAGTTTCTCTCATTTCAGATTCAAGGTATCAGGCTCTTTTAAGTCTTCTGTCCACTTGGAGTTGAGTTTTGTGAAATGTGGGAGATAAGGATCTTATATGTTCTTTGCAATATAGTTGTCTAGTAAAACTTGTTATCTGGGATGGTGATGCACACTGCAGACTCTTTATTATTTAGTATTATTTTAAGTATCCTTAGTCATTTGTGTTTCTATATGTAATTTGCAATTATTTTGTCAACTTTTGTGAAGAACTGAGTTGGAATTTTGACAGGAACTGCATTCAGTCTTGCTTTGGATAGGAGGATCATTTTCATACCATTAAACTTACTAATCCATGAGCATGGGAGCTCTTTTCATAATCTGGTAAAGTATGTAATTTCTTTATTAAAATATTTTACCACTGTAAAAAAAGGAAAGAACATAGTTAATTTTTAATCTACTAAGTGATGCTACTGAGGTACCAGGGATGCATTGTTTCACGTTCCTGCTTACACCTGCCAGGACGCTAAAACTGGAGAATCAGACGAGTGGATGACAAGACACGTAGCTTCAACTTCTGTTCTATAATCAGTAACTTGTTTTCTTCCCATTTTGTGTGAAGTGGTTATTTGACTCCACTTACCAAATACAAATTTTATAACATCTTAGGTAACTCTTGCAATAACCCTGAGTAAGAAACTATTGTTTTACCAATGTAGGAAAAAAAAAAAAGATCCATGAGGAAATTTGCTGTTGCTTAAGAACACATAGCCAGCAATGAAGTCAAAACCTGAGTCAGGAGGCAACCTCAGCCTGGTTCCTCTGGCTTCTGATTGACTTAATTACAGTTTCTTATATACCCTAACTGTTAAAATGCACATTCTACCTAAATAATTTTAATTCAATATAATAAAAAAAGAGTAATGCAAGGTATGAATCAGTCTACAGTATGGGAAATTGTTAACTTTTTCTTTGTGTTTGATTCCTAGTTGAAAGGCTCAGTTGAAATTCCTAGTTCTATTTTCTGACCTAATGGTCATCAATAAAACTCATAGTCAACAGAGAATAGAACCAGTAGTTAATCATATTCTGATGCCACTAGGAAAAATTAATTCATCCTCTCAAATACAGTCATGTTTAAACTTGTGTAAGGCCCACCCAGAAGGCCTTCACACAGGTAAGTATCTTTGCATGCTTTTAGATAAGGACAAAGGGATTCCAATATCTTGGGTCAGTGGAGGTTCTTCAGTCACATTTACCTTGAAGTGTGAGTCATATTACTATTGCCTTTTTTAATAATAATGAAAAATATGACATCCAGGTGGTTCAGGGAGATAGCTAACCACCCAGAAGTGCTGAGAAGCCTGAGAGCACAGGTAGGACCACCCCTGCTACTCAGAGGAACCTGCCCCAAACCCTGAGGATACAAGGACTCATGGGCAGCCTGGGACAAGAGTCTTCCTATTTTCTTCTGAGCACAGAGCTGATCCTGGGCCACAGAGGTACATACACATGTACCACCAAAAGAGAGCTTGTCTCTCAGGAATGCCTACACACCTTGGTGCACAGGTAAGGCCACCACTTCTCTTCAAATTCCTGGCCCAAGAGGGACCTGCCCAGAGCCATTAGGACACAGGAACCAAGGATCAGCTGAGGACAGGATCCTTCTGGTTTCTGTCTACACACTGGGCTGACCCTGTATCACAGCTCTCCATATCAAAATCCCTCTCAGAGAGAACTGGTCTCTCAGGAGTACTGATACACAGGCTTGCAGGACTGACATACCACAGTCAGAGACAGCAAGACTAGCTAACCCCAGAGACAAGTAGATAACAAAATACAAACACAACAACATTACCAACAAAACTTAAGGTGACATGGCACCATCTAAACCCAGTTCTCCCACAACAGTGAGCCCTGGCTACCCAAACACACCAGAAACACAAGACTTGGATCTAAAATCACTTCTCATGATGATGATAGAGAACTTTAAGAAGGACATAAATAACTCCCTTAAAGAAATTCAGGAAAACTTGGGTCAAAAGGTAGAAGCCCTTAAAGAGGAAATACAGAAATTCCTTAAAGAATAACAGGAAAACAAACAAACAAGTGAAGGAACTGAACAAAACTGTCCAAGATGTAAAAATGGAAGTAGAAACAATAAAGAAATCACAAAGGGAGACAACTCTGTAGGTCAAAAACCTTAGAAAGAAATCAGGAGTCATAGATGCAAGTATCACAAACAGAATACAAGAAATAGAAGAGAGAATATCAGGTGCTGAAGATACCATAGAAAACATTGACCCAACAGTCAAAGAAAATATAAAATGTAAAAAGCTTGTGACCCAAGACAGCCAGGAAATCCAGTCTTCAATGAGAAGACCAAACCTAAGGAATATAGGTATAGAAGAGAGTGAAGATTTACAACTTAGAGGGCCAGAAAATATCTTCAACAAAATTGTAGAGGAAAACTTCTCTGACCTAGAGAGAGAAGCCTACAGAACTCCAAACAGGCTAGACCAGAACAGAAATTCCTCCTGTCACATAATAATCAAAACACCAAATGCACTAAACAAAGAAAGAATATTAAAGCAGTAAGGAAAAAAGGTCAAGTAACATATAAACACAGACCTATCAGAATTATACCAAATTTCTCACAAGAGACCAAGAAAGCTAGAAAATCCTGAGCAGATCTCATACAGACCCAAAGAGAACACAAATGCCAGCCCAGACTACTATACCCAGCAAAACACTCAATCACTGTAAATGGAGAAACCAAGATATTCCATGATAAAACCAAATTTACACAATATCTTTCCACAAATCAATCACTACAAATGATAATAGATGGAAAACGCCAACACAAGGAGGGAAACTATACCCTAGAAAAAGCAAGAAAGTAATCTTCTTTCTACAAACCCAAAAGAAGATAACAACACAAACATAAACATGAAATCAAATATAACAGGAAGCAATACTCACTATTCCTTAAAATCTCTTAATAGCAATGGACTCAATTCACCAATAAAAAGACATAGACTAACAGACTGGATACATACACAGGACCCAGCATTTTGCTCCATACAGGAAATGAAACTCAGTGTCAAAGACAAACACTACCTCAGAGAACACAATTTTCTAAGCAAATGGTCCCAGAAAACAAGCTGGAGTAGCCATTCTAGTATCAGATAAAATTGACTTTCAACCAAAAGCCATCAAAAAAGACACTGATACTGTCTACCAAAAAGAACTTTCAATTCTGAACATCTATGCTACAAATGCTAGGGCACCCACATTCATAAAAGAAAGGTTACTTAAGGCTCAAAGAACACATTGCACCTCACATAGTAACTGTGGGTGACTTTCAACACACCACTCTCATCAATGGACAGATCAGAGAAACACAAACTAAACAGAAACACATTGAAACTAACAGAAGTTATTGAGCAAATGGATTTCACAGATATCTATAGAACATTTCTTCTTAATCAAAAGAGTATAACTTCTTCTCAGCACCTCATGGTACCTTCTCCAAAATTGATCACATAATTGGTCACAAAACAGATCTCAACAGATAAAAGAATATTGAAATAATCCCATGCCTCCTATTGGATCACTATGGATTAAGGCTAGTCTTCAATAGCAACAAAAACAACAGAAAACCCACATACACATGGGAGCTGAACAATGCACTATTCAATGATAGCTTGGTCAAGGAAGAAGCAAAGAAATGAAAGACTTTTTAGAATTTAATGAAAAAAAGAAGGTACAACACACCCAAAATTATGGGACACAATGAAAGCAGTGCTAAGAGGAAAACTCATGGTTCTGAGTGCTTCCAAAAGGAAACTGGAAAGAGCATAAACTAACAGCGTAACAGTACAGCTGGAGACTCTAGAACAAAAAGAAGTAAATATAGTCAAGAGGAGTAGGCTATAGGAAATAATCAAACTCAGGGCTAAAATCAACCAAGTAGAAACAGAAAGAACTATACCAAGAATCAACCAAACCAGGAGCTGGTTCTTTGAAAGAATCAACAAGATAGATAAACCCTTAGCCAAACTAACCAGTGGGCACAGAGATATTATCCAAATCAGCAAAATCAGAAATGAAAGGGAAGCATAACAACAGATACTGAGGAAATCCAAAAAAATCATCAGTTCCTACTACAAAATAATATACTCAACAAAAGTGGAAAATCTAGATGAAATGGCCAATTTTCTAGACAGATACCAGGTACCAAAGTTAAATCAGGATCAGATAAATTATCTAAACAATCCCATAACCCCTAAATAAATAGAAGTAGTCATTAATAGTCTCCCAACCAAAAATGCCCAGAATGAGATGGGTTCAACACAGAGTTCTATCAGACCTTCAAAGAAGACCTAATACCAATACTCTTCAAACTATTCCACAAAATAGAAACAGATGTAACACTACCCAATTTGTTTTATGAAGGCACATTTACTCTGATACCTAAATCACACAAAGACCCAGTAAAGAAAGAGTACTTTCCACCAATTTCCCTTACTAATATTGATGCAAAACTACTCAATAAAATTCTTGCCAACTGAATCCAAGAACACATCAAAATTATCATCCACTATGATAAAGTAGGCTTCATTCCAGGGATACAGGGATTGTTCAATATACAGAAATCCACCAATGTAATTCACTATATAAACAAACTCAAAGAAAAAAACCACATGATCATTTCATTGGATGTTGAGAAAGCATTTGACAAAATCCAGTACTGCTTCATGATAAAAGTCTTGGAAAGATCACAAATTCAAGGCCCATACCTAAACATAGTAAAAGCAATATACAGCAAACTAAATAGAGAGAAACTTGAAGCAATTCCACTGAAATCAGCGACTAGATTTGGGTGTCCACTCTCTCCCTACCTGTTCAATATAGTGCTCGAAGTCCTAGTCAGAGCAATTAGACAACAAAAGGAGTTCAAAGGGACTCAAATAGGAATAGATGAAGTCAAAGTTATCACTATTTGAAGATAATATGATATAATTAAGTGACCCCAAAAATTCTACCAGAGAACAGCTGATAAACAACTTCAGCAAAGTGGCTGAATGTAAAATTAACTCAAACAAATCAGTAGCCTTCCTATACACAAAGAATAAATAGGCTGAGACAGAAATTAGGGAAATGATACCCTTCATAATAGTCACAAATAATATAAATACCTTGGTGTGACACTAACCAAGCAAGTGAAAAATGTGTATGACAAGAACTTCAAATCTCTGAAGAAATTAAAGATCTCAGAAGATGTAATGAACTCCCATACTCATGGATTGGCAGGGCTAATATAGAAAAAATGGCTATCTTGCCTTAAGCAATCTACAGATTCAGTGCAATCCCCACAAATTCCAACCCAATTCTTCATAGAGTTAGAAAGAGTAATTTCCGAATTTATCTGGAATAAAAAAAAAAAAAAAACCCCAGGATAGCTAAAACTATTCTCAACAGTAAAAGAACTTCTGGCAGAATCTCCATCCCTGACCTCAAGCTATACTATAGAGGAATAATGATAAAAACTGCATGGTATTGGTACAGTAGCAGGCAGGTAGATCAATGGACTAGAATTGAAGACCCAGAAATGAACCCTTGCACTTGTGGTCACTTGATCTTTGACAAAGTAAATAAAACTATCCAGTGGAAAAAAGACAGCATTTTCAAAAGTAGTGGTGGGTCAACTGGCAGTCAACATGTAGAAGGATGCAAATTGATCCATTTTTATGTCCCTATACAAAGCTCATGTCCAAGTAGATCAAGGACATCTACATAAAACCAGATACACTGAATCTAATAGAAGAGAAATTGGGGAAGAACCTTGAGCACATGGGCACAGGGGAAACGTTCTTGAATAGAACACCAATGGCTTATGCTCTAAGATCAAGAATTGACAAATGGTACTTCATAAAATAGCAAAGCTTCTATAAAGCAATGGACACTGTCAATAGGACAAAATGGCAACCAAGAGATTGGGAAAAGGTCTTTACCAATCCTACATCCCATAGTGTACTAATATCCAACATTTACAAAGAACTCAGGAAGTTAGATTCCAGAGAACCAAATAATCCTTCAAAAATGCGGCACATAACTAAACAAATCTGCAGAATACTGGATGGAAGAGAAACACCTAAAGAAATGTTCAACAACCTTAATCATCAGGGAAATGCAAATCAAAACAACCCTGATATTCTACATCACAGCAGTCAGAATGGCCAAGATCAAAAACTACAGCAAATGCTGGAGAGAATGTGGAGAAAGAGGAACACTCCTCTATTGCTGGTGGGATTGCAAGCTAGTAATACCACTCTGGAAATCATTTTGGTGGTTCCTCAGAAAAGTGCACATAGCACTACCTGAGGACCCAGCTATACCACTCCTGGGCATATACCCAGAAGATGCTCCAACATATAATAAGGACACATGCTCCACTGTGTTCATAGCAACCTTATTTATAATAGCCAGAAGCTGGAAAGAACCCAGCTGTCCCTCAACAGAGGAATGGATACAGAAAATGTGGTACATATACACAATGGAGTACCACTCAGCTATTAAAAACAATGAATTCATGAAATTCTTATGTAAATGGATGGAGCTAGAAAACATCATCCTGAGTGAGGTTACCCAATCACAAAAGAACATGCATGGTAAGCACTTGCTGTTAAGTGTATATTAGCCCAAAATTCAAATACCCAAGATACAACTCACAGACTACATGAAGCTCAAGAAGAAAGAACGCCAATGTGTGGATACTTTGATCCTTGTTGGAAAGCGGATCAAAACACCCATGGGTCACAGCCAACCAATAGAATGAGCATATGGTCCCCAATGGAGCAGCTAGAGGAAGGACTCAAGGAGCTGAAGAGGTTTGCATCCCTGTAGGGGGAACAATAGTATGTACCAACCAGTACCTCCAGAGCTTCCAGGGACTAAACCACCAACCAAAGAGTACATATGGAGGGACACACAGCTCCAGCTACAAATGTAGCAGAAGATGACCATTTCAGACATCAATGAGAGGAGAGGCCTGTGAAGGTTCAATTTCCTGAAACAGAGGAATGCAAGTGAGGAAATTGGGTGGGGAGAAGGTGATCACAGAGTGGGGATGTGATAAGGGGTTTTTGGAGGGGTCACTCTGAAAGGGGATAGCATTTGGAATGTAAATAATGCAAACATCTAAAAAAGAAGAGAAAGGAAACGAAATTTCATTGCAGATAAAAAGAATAGAAGTAGAATTCTTGAGACTGCTCAAAGATCTTTTTTTGGTGACAATGTGGTAGAATCTTTACCCAATGTTTTTGACATATTTTTCAACATAATTTCCCTGTATCTTCTAGGATGCCCCAATGGCATGATAAACACATTCTTTCTATTATATTTATCTCAATACACTGGCTTCATAAGAGTTGGGCCAGCTGCCATTCCACTCAAAGAAACTTGGTCTCCATTTCTCACTTCTTGATTTTGAAACACTGCCAAGATTCTTTACACTCTTCAAGTTCTACTTTCACAATTTACAAGAGAGAGAGAGAGAAATCGTTGCTAGCTTATATTGCTTAAATATTCAGAGCCTGGTGGCTAAAATGTTTGCTTTAGTGAATTACTGCAGCTACTGAGTGAAAATCATTATTCTTATTAGTAGCCCCAGTACCTGTTATAATATTATGCATTGAAAGAGTCAAAATTAATATAGGAAAATATAATCTTTCAGCCAAAACAAGAAAATAGGGGCTGCAGACATGGCTTTGTCAGAAGTGGTTGATTCACAAGCATGAGGACCACATTTAAAGCCTTTGTGCCAATGTAAGGACCAGGTATGTGTTAGGCATCTTCAATTCCAGCACAAGGAGAGGTGAGACAGAAGCATTCTAGGGACTCAGTGACTGACAGCTAGCCAAGTTAAACCAGAAAGCTCCAAATTTACTGTGAGATTCTGTCTCTAAAAGTAAAGTATGGGGAATCAATTGAGGAAGAAACCCATCAACCTCAGGCTCCAATAGACATCTACATAAGTGTACCCATATGCGTGTGCGCACACACACAAACACGTATATGTATACATACATACAAAATACAATAAACTTTAAGATTAGAACCAGAATTTTATAGTATCTTAAAGTTTCCTCACTTTTGGAAAGTACCAATACAGCAATCAGTCATGATACTTGTCTTATTGCTTCATTGTTTAAAACTAAGGCACAAAGTAAACATGTAAAATGGTAGCAACTTAAGCAGTCTATATGTTTTCTTCTATCTATAGAAAGTTTCAAATATGTGGCTACTCTAACCAAAAAAAAAAAAAAAAAGCAATAGTAGAATCTATGACATCAGTCATTTTCATTTGTTCAGAAGATGTTTATCAAAGGTTTTATGCAATAGTTTTGTCCTTTCCTAACCTTCTTCTTCCTAAATCAATAACTAAGCATTTACCTAGCTAACCCAGTGTTTTCTGCTGCTAATTAAGATATATGCAGGGAACACATTCTGACTAAAACTATTATTTAACTCACAATACTAAAATGACATTGCATCAGTCAACTACAATTGAAAATCAAGTCACAAATGACTAAATAATTAAACACCACAAAATTGCATTAATGTTAATGCTACTCACAGCATTCATTTTGATAAATCATAAATATTTAATTTTATCAAATTCACCTAAGTCCTTAATTCAACTCAAATCTACAGGCATGTGCTGATTGAGCTTGACCTCTTTGAAGAGTTCTCAATCTGTGGGTAATGATCCCCTCTAACCTCACATATAAAGTATCTTAGACATAAGTTATATACTTTATGATTCATAACAGTAGCAACATTATAGTTACAAAGTAAAAACAAAGTAATCTTATGGTTGGGAAGTCACTACAATATACACAATTAAATTAAGGGGTCACCACATTAGGAAGGTTGAAAATCACTATCTTAGACACTATCATTCTTAATTATTAGATTAACAGGGGCAAAGCATAATCAGGTGTAAACATTGTTTTCTCAGTACAGCTGAGAATTATCAATTCTTCCAACTGAGCTGCATATTGCAAAAACATTGATGCCTTTCAGCTTCTTAATGTGCACTCTTTCCAAAAGTGCATATATGATATGGGATCCACTAATACAGTTTCAAATCATATTCATTCAGTTATGGAAGGCATATGGGCTGATCTGTTTTAATGGTCAGGGAAAGAAAATACATCTTCCTCTCAATGTTTGATAATTTGAGGATTGCTGAATTTGCACTAGGTACCTTTTTATTTCTTTAAAATGTGGTGAAAGTTATGTATTACCAACTTTGCAAGGGGAGAGAGAGAGAGAAAGAGAGAGAGAGAGAGAGAGAGAGAGAGAGAGAGAGAGAGAGAGAGAGAGAGAGAGATGTTTACATGTAGAAATCAGAGTTTGTCCTCAGTGGTCATTCTTCAGAATATTAATTGTCTTGTCTTTTATGACAGGGTCTCTTGCTTTTACCCAGAACTCAAAATACGCAGCAAGGCTAGCTTGTTCATGAAGTCCCAGTGATCACCTCCCTCCCTTTACTCCATCACTGAGATTACAAATGTATCCCATAGTGCTGGCCTTCCCCATGGTCCTGAGGAGTGAATACAGATTATTATGCTTGTATAACATGTTTTTTTCCTAATTAAAATGTCTTACTCACCCATGTGAAGTATATTATTTGTGCCTTATATTGACTTATTGAGATTATACAGCCAATAGGAATAATGCAAATTTGGTATAATTTTACAAAAGTCTTTCAAGAGAAGATGCAAACATCATAAATGAATGCATTTACATTTTTATCATGTTTGGAGAGTCACCCCATATTCTAATACCCTTATTCCAATTGTATGAGTAGAAAGATATCCACAGCTTCTTGTCTGTGTGACCCAAACAAATCTTAACATGCATTGCTCATTTGTTAATGACTAAGGTCTTGGAAGATAGTCTGCTTTCTGAATGGAGGAAACATTGACAAGTACAAGCTATATCATTCACAATAGAGATGATGACACTTTGTCTCATAAAATAAACAGTGAACTCCTTCATAAAGAAGAATTAATGATTAAAAGATTACATTCCAGGTCTCCTCATGGGATTGTCTTCTTTGTACACTCTGAGGAGAACACATCCAGCCAGAGATTAGTTCTGGACTAACCAGATCACCAAATAATGATGCAGCACCAGATTTTCTTGTGATTAGATACTGACTTCAATGCAAAATAACCGTGGGTCTTTCTTGTCTGATCAAGAAGGAAAAACGAATTGAGAGTTGTCAAGGTCAGGACTCCATCATGAGTTCATTTCTCCGCTCTGTTGATTTAGTTCTTCTGTAAGAATGTATAGAATGATAACACAGTTGGGCCCTAACCATATGTTTGAGTTCACACAGAAGGCAAATAAGCTTCTTTTTCTAAATTACTTTCTTCCTTGATGTATGGGCCTTATTTCTAACCTCCCTCTGTATAACCACCACACTGTCACAGAGGGCTTAGTTTCTGAAAAGCATAGCAGTTGCCTGAAAATTGATTTGATGTCTTTTGCCCAACCCTCCCTTAGGTCCCCGAAGACATTTTAATATGAGTCCTGACATTATGATGGATGGAAGCTGGCATTTTACTGTAGCAAGGCCACTCCCATGTGGAAAATAACAGCTTGTTCAAAAGCTGGTCTTCCAGGCAGACTTGGGATATGCAGGAAGCTACATTTCCAGATTGGCTTCTCTTTTTCCCTTTAAAAATATCTTTCCCTAATGTCTCTGTGCTGATTACCAAATTCCCCAGGTATCACAGGTTAGAGCTAATTGAAGGTCACATAGTGATAACAATAAATGTCACCGAATGATAGGATTAATTGTACAGAACAAACAAGGTAGAGGTGTAATGTTACAATGATATAATTTTTCATCACAAACTCTCTTCTTCAAAGAAACGAGTTTTTACTTATTTGTGAATTAGAATATTAAAAAGGTATTCTGATTAAAAAAACAATGTCTGCCATGTCAGTAGGCCAGATAGAAAATAAATCCAACAAGTTTACTCTATAATAAAGTATATTATATGTCTTTATGAATAACAATTTGTCTAACTATATTAAATACTACAGTCAACTCTTTTAAAGTTAATAAATGTGAACATTTTTTTTACTTTGTTGTGATCTTGAACCTTTGAAAAATAACAATATGGAGACAAAGTATGGAGCAGAGATTGAAAGAAAGGCCATCTGGAGACTGCCCCACATGGGGATCCATCCCATATACAGTCACCAAACCCAACACTATTGTGGATACCAAGAAGTACTTGCTGACAGGAGCCTGATATTGCTGTCTCCTAAGAGGCTCTGCCAGAGCCTGACAAATAGAGGCAGATGCTCACAGCTAACCATTGAACTGATCACAGGATTCCCAATGGAGGAGTTAGGGAAAGGACTGAAGGAGCTGAAGAGATTTGCAACCCCATAGGAAGAGCAACAATATCAACCAACCAGAGCTCCCAGGGTCTAAACCACCAACCAAGGAGTATACATGGAGCAACCCATGGCTCTAGCCATATATGTAGCAGAGGATGGCCTTGTCAGACAACAATGCCCTTGGTACTGTGAAGTCTCGATGCCCCAGTGTAGGGAAATGAAAAGGACAGTGAGGTGGGAGTGGGTGGGTTGGTGTGGGGCCCAGATGGGCAAATGTTCCCCCTTCCAGAAGAGAGAGGCTAAATTGCATTCCTCAGACCATAGGGAGGTCCCTGAAGCTAGGAAAGGGACAAAGTCTGTTGTCCACAGAACTCATCCCCTAACAACCAATTTGTTTAAAGGTAACACTGTTCTGCCAATTACATTGTGCCTAATGGTGGCTGCCCTGAGAACTATATAAAACGCCCACACAGCCTGGCATGTGGTTATTCAGTCTGCATGTATAGGGAAGTCCTAGCATGCTGGAGATTAAAAGTCCTCTTTCTTTTTGCATCAGAAAAAAAAAAAAAGTTCTGGGGTGGCAGCGGCAGCAGCAACAGCAGCAGCAACAGCAGCAGCAGCTGGTCCAGAGGAAGGGCCATCAACAGTGGAACCAAGCTGACAGGGTTCAGGCAGACCATGTGCCCATGACCACTGGCCATCACTGGCCAGCTGGGCTGCAAATAGAGGTGCAATTACGGCGCCTTTCACCATGCAGAAGCCACATCAGAACTCTGCCTCCTGCCAGTCAGTTACAAGAGACTGGCCTCCATCTTGGTTCTTGGATGCCAGAGAGATCAGACAGACTGAGGTCCGCAAATACAACCCGAGACCAACATCGCGGGGGTCTAAGCCCGACGGGCGTTGGCCTACACCCTGGCCCTGGGCTGGTCGGGGGGCCACCAGTGTGCAAACCCGGCCAGGAGGTTGTTTGCCCGGGCCGGCGCACATGTGACGCCATTTTGCCTACGGGAAGCCAGAGAGTCCTAACAGGCAAAACCAAACCAACTAACAGGCATAGCCCGAGGCGGACATAGCAGGGGTCTAAGATGGTCAGGCCCTGGACTGCCCCCAGGCCCTGGGCTGCTTGGTGGGCCATCTGTGTGCCAACCCGGCCAGGAGGTTGTTAGCCCAGCAGACTCTCCCAGCACTCTCAGGGAGCACGTGCACGCCTCCATCCTGACCACCTGACAGACCCAATTAACACTCACAGCTGAGGGAAACTTTGCTCGGACATTGGCCTGCCAGGCTTTTGCCTAGACTCAGGGCCTGAGCAGCTAGGCTAGCCTTGTGTGCACCAACCTGGTTGGGAATTCGGCTACCCAGCAGAGTGATCAGCACACAGAAAAGGTCCCTGCAGCATACACCCTCAGCACTCCCTGAAGGCACTATCTGGTTCACAGACACAATCTGGGGCAAAGCACACTAGGGCTGCAAGGGCACCCAAGAGGAGGACAGCACATCAGCACATCAGCAATCTGCAACAGGGGAAACCCTGCCATCCAGTGTTGCAGAAATAGCCCTAGAGCCTCTCAGGAGGCTAAAACACCAGTCAGAGACAAGACCAACTAGCTCCAGAGAACAAGATGGCAAAGGGCAAAAGCAGGAACGCTACTAACAAAAATCTAGGCAATATGGCAGCATCTGAACCAAACTTTCCAACATCAGCAAGTCCTGGTTATGCCAACACACCAGAGAAACAAGATTTGGCTTTAAAATCACTGGTCATGATGCTCCTAGAAGAACACAAAAAGGACATAAATGAATCTCTTAAAGAAATACAGGGAGGGCAAGTGGGGCTTCCGGGCAGCCAGCAGGGAGAAGTCGGTGTGCTCTGGTGAATCCAGCGGGCCCCAGCAGGAGCCTTCAGGCGCCTGCTTTGGGACCTGAACAGCCTGGGCCACAGCACTCGGTCTCCAGGAAGTGCGGGAGACCTGGTGTGCACCCAGAGGCAGTCTGGGAGCTCACAGCACAGCTCATTCCTGTGGCACAGAGCTTAGGCTTCAGTCCTGAGGCCTCTGGTGGTAGCCCTCAGACCTCTTCGCTTCCGGATCCAGATCAGCCTGAGCAGCAACACCACATCTCCAGGTCCTGAAAGAGGCAAGTGGGGCTTCCAGGCGGCCAGCAGGGAGAAGTCAGTGTGCTCCGGTGAATCCAGCTGGCCCCAGCAGGAGCCTTCAGGCGCCTGCTTTGGTATCTGAACAGCCTGGGCCACAGCGCTCGGTCTCCAGGCAGTGCAGGAGGTAAGTTGTGCACCTGAGAAAGGGCAGCTTGCACTGTTGAGTCCAGCATTGACAACACCAACTAACACCAGTGAGAACTAGATGGCAAAAGGCAGACGTAGGAACGTCACTAACAGAAATCAAGGCAATATGGCAACATCTGAACCCAATTCTCCTTTACCAGCATGTCCTGGATACCCCATCACACCAGTAAAACAAGATTTGGATTTAAAATCACTGGTCATGATGCTGATACAGGAACACATGAAGGACATACTTAAAGAAATTGAGGAGAAAATGGATCAAAAGATAGAAGCCCTTGCAAGGGAAACACAAAAATCATTGAAAGAAATCCAGGAGAATACAAAAGCCAATAATGAGGAAACACAAAAAAACACTTAAAGAAATACAGGAGAACTTTGGTCAACAGGCTGAGGTCATGAAAGAGGAAGCACAAAAATCTCTTAAAGAATTACAGGAAAGCACAAACAAGCAAGTGAAGGAGCTAAGCAAAACCATCCAGGACCTAAAATCAGAAGTAGAAACAACTAAGAAAACTCAAAGGGAGACAACTTTGGAGATAGAAAGCCTTGGGAAGAAATCAGTGGACATAGATGCAAATATCAACAACAGAATACAAGAGATAGAAGAAAGAATCTCAGACGCTGAAGATACCATAGAAACCATGGACTCAACAGTTAAAGAAAATGCAAAAAGCAAAAAGCTTGTAACCCAAAATATCCAGGAAATCCAGGACACAATGAGAAGACCAAACCTAAGGATTATAGGCATAGATGAGAGTGAAGATTTACAACTTAAAGGGCCAGCAGATATCTTCAATAAAATTATGGAAGAAAACTTCCCTAACCTAAAGAGAGAGATGCCCATGAACATACAAGAAGCCTACAGAACTCCAAACAGACTGGACCAGAACAGAAATACTTCCTGTCACATAATAATCAAAACACCAAATGTACTAAACAAAGAAAGAATATTAAAGGCAGTAAGAGAAAAAGGCCAAGTAACATATAAAGGAAAACCAATCAGAATCACAGCAGACTTTTCACCTGAGACTATGAAGGCTAGACCTCAGGCAGACTCTAAGAGAACACAAATGCCAGCCAAAACTACTATATCCAGCAAAACTCTCAATCACCATAAATGGAGAAACTAAGATATTCCCTGACAAAACCAAGTTTACCCAATATCTATCCACAAACCCAGCCCTACAAAGGATAATAGGAGGAAAACACCAATACAAGGAGGGAAACTTCACCCTGGAAAAAGCAAGATAGTAACCTTTCATCAAACCCAAAAGAAGTTAACCAATCAAATTTAAAAAATAACGTCAAAAATGACAGGAAGTAACAATCACTATTCCTTGATATCTCTTAACATCAATGGACTCAATGCCCCAATAAAAAGACATAGACTAAATGACTGGATACGTAAATAGGACCCTACATTTTGCTGCTTACAGGAAACACACCTAAGGGACAAAGACAAACACTACCTTAGAGTAAAAGGCTGGAAGACAATTTTACAAGCAAATGGTCTCAGGAAACAAGCTGGAGAAGCCATTTTAATATCAGATAAAATTGACTTTCAACCCAAAGTCATCAAAAGAGACTCTGAGGGACACTTCTTGCTGGTCAAAGGAAAAATACAAGAAGAACTCTCAATCCTGAACATCTATGCTCCAAATGCAAGGGCACCCTCTTTTGTAAAAGAAACTTTATTAAAGCTCAAAGTACACATTGCACCTAACACAATAATTGTGGGTGACTTCAACACTGCACTTTCCTCAATGGACCGATCAGGAAAACAGAAACTAAACAGGGACATAATGAAACTAATTGAAGCTTTGGACCAATTAATTTTAACAGATATATGTAGAACATTCTATCTTAAAGCAAAAGAATATACCTTTTTCTCAGCACATCATGGTACCTTCTCCAAAATCGACCATATAATTGGTCACAAGACAGACCTCAACAAATATAAGAAGATCAAACTAATCCCATGCCTCCTATCAGATCACTATGGAGTAAAAGTGGTCTTCAATAGCAACAAAAACAACAGAAAACCCACACACACGTGGAAATTGAACAATATTCTACTCAATGATACTTTGGTCAAGGAAAAAATAAAGAAAGAAATTAAAGACTTTTTAGAACACAATGAAAATGAAGACACAACATACCCAAATCAATGGGACACAATGAAAGCAGTGCTAAGAGGAAAACTCATAGCCCTGAGTGCCTCCAAAAAGAAAATGGAGAGAGCATACATTACCAGCTTAATGACACACCTGAAAGCCCTGGAACAAAAAGAAGCTATTTCACCCAGGAGGAGTAGAAGGCAGGAAATCATCAAACTCATGGCTGAAATCAATCAAGTAGAAACAAAGAGAACCATACAAAGAATCAACAAAACCAGGAGCTGGTTCTTTGAGAAAATCAACAAGATAGATAAACCCTTAGCCAGACTGACCAAAGGGCACAGAGAAAGTATCCAAATTAACAAACTTAGAACTAAAAAGGGAGATATAACAACGGAAACTGAGGAAATCCAAAAAATCATCAGATCCTACTACAAGAGCATGTGCTCAACACAACTGGAGAATTTGGAGGAAATGGACAATTTCCTTGACAGATACAAAATACCAAAATTAAATCAGGACCAAATAGATCATCTAAACAGTCCCATAATGCCTAAAGAAATTGAAGGAGTCATAGAAAGTCTTCCAACCAAAAAAAGCACAGGACCAGATGGTTTCAGTGCAGAATTCTATCAGACCTTCAAAGAAGAGTTAACACCAATACTCTTCAAATTATTCCACAAAATAGAAACAGAAGGAACACTACCCAATTCCTTCTATGAAGCCACAATTACACTGATACCAAAACCACACAAAGATCCAACAAAGAAAGAGAACTTCAGACCAATTTCCCTTATGAACATTGATGCAAAAATACTCAATAAAATTCTTGCCAAACGAATCCAATAACACATCAAAACGATCATCCACCATGATCAAGTAGGCTTTATCCCGGGAATGCAGGGTTGGTTCAATATAGGGAAATCCATCAATGCAATCCACTACATAAACAAACTCAAAGAAAAAAAACACATGGTCATTTCATTGGATGCTGAAAAAGCATTTGACAAAATTCAGCATCCTTTCATGCTTAAAGTCTTGGAAAGAACAGGAATTCAAGGCCCATACCTAAACATAGTAAAAGCAATATACAGCAAACCGGTAGCCAGCATCAAACTAAATGGAGAGAAACTTGAAGCAATCCAACTAAAATCAGGGACTAGACAGGGCTGCCACCTCTCTCCTTATCTTTTCAATATTGTACTTGAGGTACTAGCTCAGGCAATTCGACAACATAAGGAGGTCAAAGGGATACAAATTGGAAAGGAAGAAGTCAAACTATCATTATTTGCAGATGACATGATAGTCTACCTAAGTGACCCAAAAAACTCCACTAGATAACTCCTACAGATGATAAACAACTTCAGCAACGTGGCAGGTTATAAAATCAACTCAAACAAATCAGTGGCCTTCCTACACCAAAAGAATAAGCAGGCTGAGAAAAAATTAGGGAAATGACCCCCTTCACAATAGCCACAAACAGTATAAAGCATCTTGGGGTGACTCTTACCAAACATGTGAAAGATCTGTATGACAAGAACTTCAAGACTCTGAAGAAGGAAATGGAAGAAGACCTCAAAAAATGGGAAAATCTCCCATGCTCATGGATCGGTAGAATCAATATAGTTAAAATGGCCATTTTGCCAAAAGCAATCTACAGATTCAATGCAATACCCATCAAAATCCCAACTCAATTCTTCACAGTGTTAGAAAGATCAATTATCAAATTCATCTGGAATAACAAAAAACCCAGGATAGCTAAAACTATTCTCAGCAACAAAAGAAAGTCTGGGGGAATCAGTATCCCTGACCTCAAGCAATACTACAGAGCAATAGTGTTAAAAACTGCATGGTATTGGTACAGTGACAGGCAGGAGGATCAATGGAACAGGATTGAAGATCCAGAAATGAACCCATGCACCTATGGCCACTTGATCCTTGACAAAGAGGCTGAAAACATCCAATGGAAAAAAGATAGCCTTTTCAACAAATGGTGCTGGTTCAACTAGAGGTCAGCATGCAGAAGAATGTGAATTGATCCATCCTTGTCTCCTTGTACTAAGCTCAAATCCAAATGGATCAAGGACCTCCAAATAAAGCCAGACACTCTGAAGCTAATAGAAAAGAAACTGGGGAAGACCCTAGAGGATATCGGTACAGGGAGAAAGTTTCTGAACAGATCATCAATAGCATAGGCTCTAAGATCAAGAATTGACAAATGGGACCTCATAAAATTATAAATTTTCTGTAAGGCAAAGGATACCATCAAGAGGACAAATCGGCAACCAACAAATTGGGCAAAGATCTTCACTAACCCTACATCAGATAGAGGGCTAATATCCAATATATATAAAGAACTCAAGAAATTAGACTCCAGAAAACCAAACAACCCTATTAAAAAATGGGGTACAGAGTTAAACAAAGAATGGTCAACTGAAGAACTTCGGATGGCGAGAAGCATCTTAAAAAAATGCTCAAATTCATTAGTCATTAGGGAAATGCAAATCAAAACAACCCTGAGATTTCACCTTACACCAGTCAGAATGGCTAAGATTAAAAAGTCAGGAGACAGCAGGTGTTGGAGAGGGTGTGGAGAAAGAGGAACACTTCTCCACTGCTGGTAGGGTTGCAAATTGGTACAACCAGTCTGGAAATCAGTCTGGCGGTTCCTCCGAAAACTGGGCACCTCACTTCCAGAAGATCCTGCTATACCACTCCTGGGCATATACCCAGAGGATTCCCCACCATGTAATAAGGATACATGCTCTACTATGTTCATAGCAGCCCTATTTATAATTGCCAGATGCTGGAAAGAACCCAGGTATCCCTCAACCGGAGAGTGGATGCAAAAAATGTGGTATATCTACACAATGGAGTACTATTCAGACATTACAAACAATGAATTCATGAAATTCTTAGGCAAATGGATGGAGCTAGAGAACATCATACTAAGTGAGGTAACCCTGACTCAAAGGTGAATCATGGTATGCCCTCACTAATAAGTGGATATTAACCTAGAAAACTGGAATACCCAAAACATAATCCACACATCAAATGAGGTACAAGAAGAAAGGAAGAATGGCCCCCTGTTCTGGAAAGACTCAGTGAAGCAGTATTCAGCAAAACCAGAACGGGAAAGTGGGAAGGGGTGGGTGGGAGGACGGGGGAGGGAAGGGGGATTGCGGGACTTTCGGGGAGTCGGGGGTTAGAAAAGGGGAAATCATTTGAAATGTAAATAAAAAATATATCGAATAAAAAAATTATAAGAAGAAAAAGAAATACAGGGGAACATAAATAAGCTATAAACCCATATAATGGAAACACACAAATCACTTAAAGAATTGCAGGAGAATAAGGCCCAAGAGATAGAAGCCAATAAAGAAGAAAGGCAAAAAAAAAAATAAAAAAACTTAAAGAAATGCAGGAGAACTTGAGTCAACAGGCAGAAGTCATGAAAGAGGAAACACAAAAATCTCTTAAAGAATTACTGGAAAACACAAACAAAGAAATGTTCGTGATGGAACTGAGCAAAACCATACTGGATCTAAAAACAGAAGTAGAAACAACCAAGAAATCACAAAGGGAGACAACTTTGGAGATAGAAAACCTTGAGAAGAAATCAGGGGCCATAGATGCAAATATAAACAACAGAATACAAGAGATGGAAGAAAGAATCTCAGATGCAGAAGATACCATAGAAACCATTGACTCAACTGTCAAAGAAAATGCAAAATGCAAAAAGCTTGTATCCCAGAACATCCAGGAAATCCAGGATACAATGAGAAGACCAAACCTAAGGATTATAGGTATAGATGAGAGTGAAGATTTACAACAGAAAGGGCCAGCAAATATCTTCAACAATATTATGGAAGAAAACTTTCCTATTAAAGAGAGAGATGCCTATGAATATACAAGAAGCCTACAGAACTCCAAACAGACTGGACCTGAGCAGAAATACCTCTCGCCACATAATAATTAAAACCCCAAATGCACTAAACAAAGAAAGAATATTAAAGGCAGTAAGAGGAAAAGGCCAAGTAACATATAAAGGAAGACCTATCAGAATCACACCAGACTTCTCACCAGAGACCATGAAAGATAGAAGATCCTGGACAGATCTCATGCAGACTCTAAGAGAACACAAATGTCAGCCAAGACTACTATACCCAGCAAAACTCTCATTCACCATAGATGGAGAAACCAAGATATTCCATGACAAAACCAAATTTACACAATATCTTTCCACAAATCCAGCTCTGCAAAGAATAATAGGAGGAAAACTCCAATACATGGAGGGAAACTACACCCTGGAAAAAGCAAGATAGTTACTTTCCTTCATCAAACCCAAAAGAAGATAACCACTCAAATATTAAAAAAAAATCAAAAATGACAGGAAGTAATAATCACTATTCCTTAATATCTCTTAACATCAATGGTCTCAATTCCCCAATAAAAAGACACAGACTAACAGAATGCATAAGCAAACAGGACCCTACATTTTGCTGCATACCGGAAACACACCTAAATGTCAAAGAAAAAAAACTACCTTAGAATAAAAGTCTGGAAGAAAATTTTACAAGCCAATGGTCACAGGAAACAAGCAGGAGTAGCCATTCTAATATCAGATAAAATTGACTTTCAACCTAAAGTCATCAAAGAGACACAAAAGGACACTTCTTGCTGGTCAAAGGAAAAATGCAACAAGAAGAACTCTCAATCCTGAACATCTATGCTCCAAATGCAAGGGCATCCTCATTCGTAAAAGAAACTTTACTAAAGCTCAAAGCACACATTGCACCTAACACAATAATTGTGGGGGACTTCAACACTCCACTCTCCTCAATGAACCGATCAGGAAAACAGAAACTAAACAGGGACACAGTAAAACTAATTGAAGCTTTGGACCAATTGGATTTAACTGATATTTACAGAACATTTCACCCTAAAGCAAAAGAATATACCTTTTTCTCAGAACCTCATGGTACCTTCTCCAAAATCGACCATATAATTGGTCACAAGGCAGACCTCAACAAATATAAGACGATTGAACTAATTCCATGCCTCCTATCAGATCACTATGGTGTAAGAGTGGTTTTCAATAGCAACAAAAACAAGAGAAAGCCCACATACACATGGAGGCTGAATAATACTCTAGTCAATGACACCTTGGCCAAAGAAGAAATAAAGAAAGAAATCAGAGACTTTTTAGAATTTAATGAAAATGAAGGCACAACATACCCAAATCTTTGGGACACAATGAAAGCAGTGCTAAGAGGAAAACTCATAGCCCCGAGTGCCTCCAAAAAGAAAATGAAGAGAGCATACAGTAGCTGCTTTACGACACACCTGAAAGCCCTGGAACAAAAAGAAGCCAATTCACCCAGGAGGAGTAGAAGACAGGAAATCATCAAACTCAGGGCTGAAATCAATCAAGTGGAAACAAACAGAACCATACAAAGAATCAACGAATCCAGTAGCTGGTTCTTTGAGAAAATCAACAAGATAGATAAACCCTTAGCCAGACTGACCAAAGGGCACAGAGAAAGTATCCAAATTAACAAACTTAGAAATGAAAAGGGGGTTATAACAACAGAAACTGAGGAAATCCAAAAAATCATCAGATCCTACTACAAGAGTCTATACTCAACACAACTGGAGAATCTGGAGGAAATGGAAAATTTCCTTGACAGATACCAAATACCAAAATTAAATCAGGACCAAATATATCATCTAAACAGTCCCATAACGCCTAAAGAAATAGGAGTCATAGAAAGTCTTCCAAACCAAAAAAGCACAGGACCAGATGGTTTCAGTGCAGAATTCTATCAAACCTTCAAAGAAGACTTAACACCAATACTCTTCAAATTATTCCACAAAATAGAAACAGAAGGAACTCTACCCAATTCCTTCTATGAAGCCACAATTACACTGATACCAAAACCACACAAAGATCCAACAAAGAAAGAGAACTTCATACCAATTTCCCTTATGAACATCGATGCAAAAATACTCAATAAAATTCTTGCCAACCGAATCCAAGAACACATCAAAACGACCATCCACCATGATTAAGTAGGCTTTATCCCGGGAATGCAGGGTTGGCTCAATATACGGAAATCCATCAATGCAATCCACTATATAAACAAACTCAAAGAAAAAAACCACATGGTCATTTCATTGGATGCTGAAAAAGCATTTGACAAAATTCAGCATCCTTTCATGCTTAAAGTCTTGGAAAGAAGAGGAATTCAAGGCCCACACCTAAACATAGTAAAAGCAATATACAGCAAACCGGTAGCCAGCATCAAACTAAATAGAGAGAAACTTGAAGCAATCCCACTAAAATCAGGGACTAGACTGGGCTGCCCCCTTTCTCCTTATCTTTTCAATATTGTACTTGAGGTACTAGCTCGGGCAATTCGACAACATAAGGAGGTCAAGGGGATACAAATTGGGAAGGAAGAAATCAAACCATCATTATTTGCAGATGACATGATAGTCTACCTAAGTGACCCAAAAAAACTCCACTAGAGAACTCCTACAGATGATAAACAACTTCAGCAAAGTGGCAGGTAATAAAATCAACTCAAGCAAATTAGTGGCCTTCCTATACTCAAAGGATAAGCAGGTTGAGAAAGAAATTAGGGAAATGACCCCCTTCACAATAGCCACAAACAGTATAAAGTACCTTGGGGTGACTCTTACCAAACATGTGAAAGATCTGTATGACAAGAACTTCAAGACTCTGAAGAAGGAAATGGAAGAAGACCTTAAAAAATGGGAAAACCTCCCATGCTCATGGATCGGTAGAATCAATATAGTTAAAATGGCCATTTTGCCAAAAGCAATCTACAGATTCAATGCAATACCCATCAAAATCCCAACTCAATTCTTCACAGAGTTAGGAAGAGCAATTATCAAATTCATCTGGAATAACAAAAAACCCAGGATAGCTAAAACTATTCTCAGCAACAAAAGAAAGTCTGGGGGAATCAGTATCCCTGACCTCAAGCAATACTACAGAGCAATAGTGTTAAAAACTGCATGGTATTGGTACAGTGACAGGCAGGCAGATCAATGGAACAGGATTGAAGATCCAGAAATGAACCCACACACCTATGGCCACTTGATCCTCGACAAAGGGGCTGAAAAAATCCAATGGAAAAAAGATAGCCTTTTCAACAAATGGTGCTGGTTCAACTGGAAGTCAGCATGCAGAAGCATGCGAATTGATCTATCCTTGTCTCCTTGTACTATGCTCAAATCCAAATGGATCAAGGACCTCCACATAAAGCCAGACACTCTGAAGCTAATAGAAAAGAAACTGGGGAAGACCCTTGAGGACATCGGTACAGGGAGAAATTTTCTGAACAGAACACCAATAGCATATGCTCTAAGATCAAGAATTGACAAATGGGACCTCATAAAATTACAATGTTTCTGTAAGGCAAAGGACACCACCAAAAGGACGAATCGGCAACCAACAAATTGGGAAAAGATCTTCACCAATCCTACATCAGATAGAGGGCTAATATCCAATATATATAAAGAATTCAAGAAGTTAGACTCCAGAAAACTAAACAACCCTATTAAAAAATGGGCTACAGAGTTAAACAAAGAATTCTCACCTGAAGAACTGATGGTGGAGAAGCATCTTAAAAAATGTTCAACTTCATTAGTCATTAGGGAAATGCAAATCAAAACAACCCCGAGATTTCACCTTACACCAGTCAGAATGGCTAAGATTAAAAATTCAGGAAACAGCAGGTGTTGGCGAGGATGTGGAGAAAGATGAACACTCCTCCACTGCAGGTGGGGTTGTAAATTGGTACAACCACTCTTGAAATCAGTCTGGCGGTTCCTCAGAAAACTGGGCACCTCACTTCCAGAAGATCCTGCTATACCACTCCTGAACATATACCCAGAGGATTCCCCAGCATGTAATAAGGATACATGCTCTACTATCTTCAGAGCAGCCCTATTTATAATTGCCAGAAGCTGGAAAGAACCCAGGTATCCTTCAACAGAAGAGTGCATCCAAAAAATGTGGTATATCTACACAAAGGAGTACTATTCAGCCATTAGAAACAATGAATTCATGAAATTCTTAGGCAAATGGATGGAGCTGGAGAACATCATACTAAGTGAGGTAACCCAGAGTCGAAAGGTGAATCATGGTATGCACTCACTAATAAGTGGATATTAACCCAGAAAACTGGAATACCCAAAACATAATCCACACATCAAATGAGATACAAGAAGAAAAGAGGAGTGGCCGCTTGTTCTGGAAAGACTCAGTGAAGCAGTATTCAGCAAAACCAGAACGGGGAAGTGGGAAGAGGTGGGTGGGAGGACAGGGGGAGAGAAGGGGGCTTATGGGACTTTCGGGAAGTGGGGGGCTAGAGAAGGGGAAATCATTTGAAATGTAAATAAAAAAATAAAAAATTAAAAAAAAGAAGCAGGAGGAGGGGATATGGGATTAAATGGGGAAAGGGGAGAACTTTAGAAATGTAAATAAATAAAATAGCCAATAAAAAAGATAAAAAAGCCAATAACTTCAAGGTGAGCATTTTGCCTTCAATTTTTTAAAAACCCTCCAACTAAATGGAAGTAAAAAATATTGTACTTTTTACTAAGGTATAATTATGAGTTCTCTTGTTCAGTTTTCAAGATATCATAAGCCACAAAATATTAAATAGTATTTTTTGAGAACTTGGGGATAACTAATCTATGTTTTTTTTCCCCTACAGTCTTTTATTGGTCTGTGTTACCTACTAATGTATAGATGGGGATGTTGAGATGGCTCAATTGGTAAAGGATTCCTCTCTAGCATGTGGGCTTGAGGTCTATTCTTGGGATCTCATGGTGGAAGAAGTGAATGGATTCTATCTGGTTGTCTCAGACTCCCAACTGCACTTGTCATGTGTATATGTGTGTACACATGCACATACATATATCTACATGCATACACCCATGTATATGCATATATATATATATATATACATGTACACACACACACACACACACACAAAATTAAAGTTTAAATGTAATTAAATTTCTCCAAAAGCCTGTAACACCAAGTAATTGATTATCAGAATGGAAGAAAGGGTTTTGAAGCCAGGGTTCCTTTTGCAGGTCTAAAATCCCAGTCACTTATGACATGGAGGCAAAATGGGGTTTTACATTTAAAGCTTATCTGGTTATAGAGTACCAACCTGAGAAATTAGTGAGTCTCTATCACAAAATACCAACTAAAAGGGCTAGGAATGTGTGATTGAAATAGAATGGGAAGGGCTTAGGTTCTGGTCAATGGGTACTGGATTCAGGAACCTTGACTTCACAAGTGCAGGTGGGTCCCATTTCATTAAAACACAAACAAGCACTTACATCTACATGCTCCCTCATGTTTAAATGATAAAACAAGGCAATCATTGTCAATAAACATATACCTTGTTAATTATTCAGGAATGCATAAATGTAACCATCCTACGAGACTGAAATGAGGATAAATTCTAGTTGATGCCAGGGACAGTTTGCATCAGTCCAGTTCACTTTATGTGCATTCATGTTGACTGGATTAACTTTTCAGTTTCACTTACATTTTTCTTTCATTTTTGGTAACTACCTCCTTCAAATTCCTTTGACAACCTGAGAATATCTTTCAGCTGAACGCAATATTAATTACATTTCAAAGCAAACCTTTATTCATTTGGGGGCAATCTGTGAAACAGAAATCTGTGACTGAAGCTGCTGCCAAGCCAATTACTGCAAAATAACTCAAATATGTCTGGACAGATTGCATTTCTCCTATTGTTAGATTGTTTATTCCATAGATCAAAAGGCTACATTCACTTTAATTAAAATGAACCAACTCACATAGTTAAATATATCACACACCCCTTCTGATTGTATAAGGGATTATGTATAGACAGGCTGTGCTAATGAAAATCTGTTCTGTCTTAAATTTACAGCATAATTTATATTCTTTTTCTAGATATTTGTAGGCTTTCTTTATGTCAAAGCATCCTTCATATAAACAACTGAAAGAAGAAAAAAAATGTTAGAGATGAAGAACACAGTGCAAAGGAATTATTCAGTGCTGCAAGCAACCATCACATCACATCATGCATGCAGACGAGGTGGGTGAATTTCAGCAGGTTGGGAGATGCACTTGACATTCAGATGCTTATCTGAACTTTATCTGAACAATTCAGATGCCTTAGTTCTGCAACACAAAGCTATGGATTTTATTATTCTTTCCTGAAGCTTTTGAAGTGCTGTTGTATGAAGTTATAAACATCCTTTTCTCTTCAGGATGAAAAAAACATCAACCAATATATTGATCTAAAGAAGAAAGAAGAAAGCTGTACAGCTTTGAAGTCAATCTGTCAATCTCTACTATTATTGTATCATCTATCTCTTATCTATCCATCTGTCCATTTATCTACCTAAGCAGCTAACACATATCTATCCCTCTATCTGTCTATCAAGAAAACATTGTTTTCCTGTTCAAAACTAAAAGATAAATTTACGGGTTTTAATATCACCATTTTTAGTTTTTCCTAAGGATATGCAATGCTCTAAAAACATAAAAGGGTACACTTATGGCCTCTAAACTGTAAATGTAAATGAAATTACTAGAAACCCCAAACTCGCCCTTATTTTCACAACATCACCAAATGCTTGTTGTGATGTTCACTTCAGACGGTTTTAAGAGTGTTCACTTTGGTAGGAGAAAGTCCTAGAAATTTCAACTCTGACAGAAACAATACCAGGTAGGAGAACAGTGATAGATGTGTGAGCAGTGGTAACCAGACAAGAACATAAACCTAGTAGACCTTCCTAAACTTTATAGACTTACTAGACTCCAGCCCATGGTCTGTTTGCCCATGGTCTGGGTGAAATGAGGGAGGGTCTCAAACACTTATTGTCCTGATTCTCAGTCCTGTTGGCCATGCAACTGCCAAGTCCTCAACTGAGTCAATTTCACCACCTGTGCCCACTCATTCTATCTAGTCCTGATTCTCTAGACAGATCCATAGTTACTCTTCAACAGACATTGCACCATTTTTGCCTTATGGGGTTTCTCCCACTCATAGCATAATATCAGACACAGGGAAATTGTATTTTTAGGAGAACACATGTGAGTCACTTGTTAAAAGAAATGACAGTTTTTTTTCCATTCCTATGTCTCTGTTGTTTGGATGATATTAAAAGTCCAAAATTTGAGTGGAAAAATTCTGTCTTTCATAGTTGTGCAGATTGGACTAAAGATTAGTGTGCTCACCAGTTTGGTTTCTGATGAGGATGGACTCTGGCTCCCCGAGTTCATTTTCTCTGTGTGATGTCTCAAAAATATACTTAGAGTCTTCTTCATCTGCATAGTTAGTAATCCCACAACAGGTTCCAACAGTATTGACTCATTTTAGTCTCATTATCTTCCAAAGGATTCCCCTCCAAATACCATCATTTTGAGAATCAATTTTACAAGAGAACTGTGAACAAAGAACAATATTTATTTTATAGCAAAAACTACTCTTATATTGTTTCCTCACATGCATTTGAATATTCTAACTTTTAATAAACTCAAATTTGCCTCCTAGATTTTTACCTCTCCCCTTCCTATCTTAAGCCAAGGAGACATTTTTTGAATTATAAGTAAATAAACTGGAATTTTGACACTGATAACTCTTTTCTAAGCTATTCTGATTTAGCTGTCCCAAAGAGCAACACTCTTTGGGTTTTCTGGCAAGCAATGGACTTCAAGTAATATGTGTCAACATAAAATAATTGTTCAGAATTCATTTATTTCTCAGAAGAAATATTATGACTACTACATTATTAGAAATCAGGGCAATGTATGGAGAATACCTTCTCTTCTGTAGATGATGCTAAAGAATTTGAAGGAGTTTTATATATACATAAGTTCTTCTTTCAGAATATACAATACTCTTCAAAACTAAAGTTAATTACTCCAGAGTCCTCAGGAAGAATAAAAAATTACAAGGATTATAAATAATCCATCTTGGGTTCAGAAAGAATAAAGAATGACTAATCTAAAATACGTATTTATGTATGTGTGTATGTGGGCAGCATGGACCTCCTAGTACTCAGATTTCTTTTTATGAGAGGGTAGCTGCAAGGAGGATAAGGGGATACCTTGCTGGAACTACTGAGTCTCCAAGATTCTACCAAAGAATCAGATCAAAGGCTCCAGTCTCCCCAGTCTGCTTCCAGGCAATGACTAAGCTTGGAAGTTATGCCAGAGTTAGAACTATTCAGTGGACCATGATTGCAATTTCAAGGTTCTCTCTAGTTTACGTCTTCTCCTTTCTCCTTAAAGATGTTTACCTTAATATATACATCTTAAAATAGGTTACTGAAGGGACTGGATCAATAATGTATTTATGTAACCATTTACATTCACTTATAAGTTACTTCCTGTACATTTACAGTAAGTGGAAACTATATATTTCCTTTTGTAATGTATATATTATATATATATTGCCATGCATGTGCACACACTGTTGTACAACTCACACACAAGCATAATCACTCACTGATCCGGGGTTACATTTTAAAATTCAATGAACCAACCTCACACAGAAATGCTAAGAGGTGATAAATGTACCTTATGAATATTACAAGCTTTTCATTCTTCCACCCTTTGAGTTTGTTTTTCCTTGGTAATTTAAGTTTTGTGTGTCTTGCTCTGGTTGCTTAGACAGGGACTCAATCACTTGTAATTTTCTCTTATCATGTTGGTAAAATATTTTTCTCATTAGATTGAGAAATGGGTACTTATGTGAAGGATGAAATATTATGAAGTTTGTTAGTGGTGTTATTACTTTTATTAAAAAGATCAAAACTGAATCTAACCCAAAATCTGTAGTTTAGGTGACCAATATTTCTAGTCTATTTTTTATATAAAAATGTCCCATATGGGGTTCAGTGAGTAGAAGTTCATAGAAATATTAGGTTTTTTTGTTTTTAATTGTAATTTATTGTTATTTTAATTCTATTCTCAGAATGAAGCTTTATAAAGATATTAACCTAGTTTAGATACTAACCTAGCTTAAAACAGGAATGGCCATCTTCACTTATATAGAAAACCAAATTTAAATAATTTTTCTGAGATCCTATCAATGTTTTCCTCATGTGTTTGTGAGTTTTGAGGCCATGCATGCCTTTTCTGTACATTTTATACAATGACATGTCAATGAATACAAATCTTTCCATCAAAAATATATGATTTTGAAACTATATTATATCACACAATCCTGAAAATAACCAAAGATTATTAATTCCAAATGAGGTCTTTTGAAAGAATATCTTTATTCTCTCAAAGTATATAAGGAATATATACTTTAGAGTATTATTTCAACCAAATTTAAAATAACTATCACTAAAATATTGACATTATCAGCAATGCAAATATATTGAAAATAATTTTTGTTTATAATAAATGTAAATAAATAAATATAATAAATTGATTCTTTTCACATTTTAAATGAAATATTCTATGCAAATATATCTACTTCTAAATATATACAAACAAATATCCTATTTTATCAAAACCTAATGAATTAAGTTTGATAATTTTCATTGAAATGTCTAATATTCCTCTCTCCTTTGTTACATGAAAGTTTGTTTGAATGTATAGATTTAGAGCAAGCTTTGTAAAATTTGTTTATTGCAAAGCAAGAATATATTAGCGGGAAGCTTTTTTAAATTATTAAAAATTTGAGTTTAGATTCCTTTTTCTCTCTCCTATTCTGGATCCAATTGGCAAGATTTGAATTTCAGAAACTCTATTAGTCCTAGTCAGGAAAATATAGTCTATTTGTTAATTATGGCACATACTTGCTGTAGAGTATACGTTTAACAAAATTCTTTGCAAATTTTGTGCAGTTTGTTTTTTCATAATACTTTTTCATTAACCAACGTTTACAAAATTATTACTTTCTTTCTAACCACCCAGCTTCATGTTCTTTATTTCTCTCTTTCTAAAACAGAACAAAAAAAATAATAAAACCAAAAAAAAAAAATCAAGTAGTCCCAGTTCACTTGATCATGGAGGCCTACCCTAAACTGTGGTGATATAGTCAGTGTTAGTCCATAGAAGAAAACCAACTGTATTTCTTACAGCAGCTATCCTTTGCAAATGTCTTCTTGGCTAGAGGCAGGACTTTGTGCCCATTTCCCATCCCACCACTGGGTTTTGTCTAGCTTGATCTTGCACAGGTCTTCCGTATGTGTATTCTTCTTTCCCTCATAGTCCACTGAGAATTAAATTAAACCAGTTTGCAATCCCACCAGCAATGTGGGGCCCCAGCAAAAAGGGATGCAAGAAAAAAAAAAAAAAAAAAGGATGCAAGAATGCAAGAGGGATGAGCCAGGAGAGGGAGGGTGGGTGAGTGGGTGGGTGGAGCAGTATCCTTTTAGAGGCAAGGGGGATGGGAGACTGGAAAGGGGGATAACATTTGACACATAAATAAATAAAATAATCAATTAAAAAAGGAGAATTAAGTTGTGTCCATATGTTAACAGCTGATGACATTTCAAATACACTTAGTTATAGAAAGACTGAAAGGCTAGAGAATGCCCTTTGTGGATCCTCTCCCTCTGCGCATTACTCTGAAGTCTGCTTAACTTGCCAGTGAGATAATATGACGTGATTGTACAGGAGCTAACATGAGCTGGGGACATGCAAATTACAAGACATTTACAACTATTTCAGGAAATGAAGAGCATACTTTAAAAGCTAATAAAGATTTAACCCACTCTCGTCTTGGGCTTCAAAATAGTTTTTCAAAATTTAAAAAGAAAGCTTGTCTTATGAAACACAGGTATACTTTCCCTTTAATTTTTTTTTTGTTATTGATGCAAAACATGAGAGTAAACCAATCATGGTATAAGTATTGAGAGGCTGAAGGAAAATGAGATCACCCATTTCCTTATCTACTCCTGGAGCCTTGAGTAGCTCAATATTCTTAGACAGAGGCTGCCAGACAGACTCATTCTCCTCAAGATTATGGATCGGGAGACTCCAAAAAAAAAAAAAAAAAAGATTTGAGCATCTAATAGCTTAGGCACACGTTTAAAACAAACAAACAAACAAACAAAACAAATGTTGCAATTAATTACACGTTAAACTCACTCAAATACCTGAAGTTTTTTTGGAGAACAGTCTCAGAATAGCGAAGACTAAATCAGGATGAGCGGAGCAGATGTGCTGAATCTCTGCTTCCCTTTACAGCTGAAATACAGCCAACAATCATTTAAATGCCATTATGGCTTTAAGTTTTATACCCCGTCTTGCCATTTCTTGACATGTTGAAGAAATATGACAGTTCTTCAGAACAGAGCATTTTGAAGGGGCTAAGGGTTAACTGGAATCTTTCCTTAAGGTGTGGTTGGCCTTTCCCTCCCTCCGACTTTTTCCCCTCTCCTTTGCTCTCCCTTCAATTCCTCACCCTCCCTTATCTCTTCTTTTCTTTCTCATTCCATTTCTTCCCCTCATCTACTTTTCGTTTCTGTTTCTTCTTCTTTCTCTTTGTTTCTGTCTGTCTTTGTATCTCTCTGTCTCTTAGTTTCTCTGTCTTTCTCTCTTTATCTGTCCACCCTCTCAAGGAAGAAAGGAAGGAAGGAATGGAGGGAGGAAAGGAGGATCCAGTGAAGAAGCACAAAGAAACCTGCTGTTTTCAAGTCAGGAGGAAAACTACTCAGAACCCAATGGCGAGCACATAGCCACAGAATAATGGTTCATAGAACTATTAGAAATAATATCTGTTGTTTAAGCCTCTGGAGTCTATGATATAACAGGGCCCCAGGTGTGTCCTAAAATGGCCTCCTGACCCTATCAGCAAGTTTACAAGAAGTAATCCGAGTTTGCTTTATACATTAGCTGTCGTTGCCCTGTTTACACTTATAGATAATGTCCTGCATTGCTCTGCACTAGCCAGAGTCTGACTGGTTTTTGTAGACCCTACATAGAACATTTAAAAAAAGTTAGCTAGGGGAGAGTTATGCAGTTTCCAAGGTTAGTATATAAGGTGGTCTGCCTAAGAATTGCCATATAGCTTCATATATTTGAATGCTTGGTCACAAGGGAGTGGAACTGTTTGATAGAGGATTAGTAGATGTATCCTTGTTAGTGGAGTTGTGTTTTTGAGGGTAGGCTTTGAGTTTTCAAAAACCCATGTCAGCACACTAGACCCAGTCTCTCTCTCTCTCTCTCTCTCTCTCTCTCTCTCTCTCTCTCTCTCTCTCTCTCTCTCTCTCTCCCCACCCCCTTTTGGATTAAGATGTAGCTCTCAGCTACTGTTCCAGGACCATGTATACTTTCTAAGGTCTCCCCATAATGAGAATGGACTAAACTTCTGAAATTACAAGCAAGCCTCCATTAAAATGCTTTGTGTGTGTGTGTGTGGTGTCTATGTTTTATTTATTTATTTTCTATATTTTTTGTTTACATTCCATATGATTTTTCCTTTCCTGGTTCCCCCCTCCCCATAAGTCCCATAAGCCCTCTTCCCTCTGCCTGTTCCCCAATCAACCCCCTCCCACTTCTCTGTCCTGGTAATCCCCAGAATGCTTTCTTTTATAAGAGTTGACTGTGTCATGGTGTCTCATCACAGGAGAACAGTAACTCAGACAGTAAAAAATAGGGAAACGTTCAATAAGTACTCAGCCAAATTGAGAAATAACTTTATTTTGGTAATTCCTAATCTAGGAGATTGTAGGAGACCATTGGCGTCAGACATGTCTTTCTTAGGCCTGAGCAGAGTCAAGGTGAGTCACGGGAAGTGGTCTAGTCAGTCTGGAACTGTTGCTGCTGACTGTACTCTGAGCTATTGATGAAACACAGTGTGCTGACATATACTTTAGATTAGATTGTCTGTGAAGATCAGGTTGATTATCTTTGTTGGTTGCTTACCATATCCTGTTTTATTTTTGCTGCCAAATGCTTTACCATATAACAGCTATGTGAACCTGCATTGAACGAGACTTTATCAAAATCCTGTCTTGTCTCCATTTTTCATGTCTTTTGCCCCTAAGTACTCACTCCACCCCTCAAGAACCTCTTTAAGAATATGCAGGTGGGTTCAGAAGATGTTTACATTTCCCTTGGTGTATCTATTTGTTTGTATTTCTATTTCCAGTACCTAAGCTAAGAAAATTATTTGAAAACTTCTTACAAGGGAAATCAGTAAGTCCAAGGGTGGTTTGTGGACAGGTTTGGTTCAGTGTTTTACCTAACAGGTTGTTCAGGAGATAAGGGTTCATTCAAACACAATTTGATTGCTGGTGTAAAAGATATATTCTTGGCTCAGGCAGTTTCTTAAATGTTCATTTCAGACTCATCTTCCATATTTTGCCAAGACAGCAGTAAATATTCTTTTCTCTATGACATAGCTTTAAGTCCAGAGCAATATGGTAGTGGCTACAGCTTTAAAGAACTCAAAACAGGTTGTCAGGATGATTTATAGTCTGCAAAGAGATTATATGTCTTGTCCGAATTCATCTCTGAGGTCTGAAGGCCCTGAGGCTCTGATTGACTTTATTTGAGTGACATACTTTTCTTCCCTGAAATTACATTGAAAGAGAGGAGAAGTCTTTATTACCAAAACAAAGTTTACCAAGATAGGGTAAATGGGTGCCTGTTTATTCTTGAACCAAAATTTCCCACAGTCTAGTGGTTTTGGATATCTCATATCATATATAATTTTACATTTCATAGAGATGAACAGCTTTATCTCTACAAAGTGGTCCCCATATCTTCAACAGTGGCTGTGTTATAGTTTCCTAAGATTAGGATCTGTAAGTAATGTTCAGTTCTTGTCACGAAATATGCAAAATGTCCCTGAAGTACTTCTTAAACAAAGGACAGGTCTTCTAGTAGGTTTACTATTGCTGTGCTAAAACACCATGAACATAGGAAACTTCAGGAAGAAGGACTTTATTCTGTTTATACTTCTAGGTAACAGTCCATCACTGCAGGAGGTCGGGACATGAATTCAAACAGAGCAGGAATCTGCAGGCACAATTTGATACAGATGTCATGGAGGAATGGCGCTTACTGGCTTGTTCCTCATTGCTTTCTCAGCTTACATTCTTGCAGAATTCAGGACCTCCAGTCAGGGTGGATCTACCCACAATAGATAGGACTTTCCCACACCGATCACTGATTAAGAAAATGACCTACAGGCTTTCCTACAGCTTGATATCATGGAGACTAAATTGAAATTAAATTTCTATATTGAAGGTCTTGCTTCACAAATAACTCTAGCTTGTGTCAAAGTGACACGAAATTTTGCCAGGATAGGGTATTAGTTAAAACTGCCTCCTTCAATCTTCTAAACAAAAATAATAAAAGTCACCAAGGGGAGAGGGAGTCTAGTGGTTTCTCTTAGAGTTTTCCCCAAGTATTGTCTCTTGAGGGCTGGGCTTTCTCATTCCCCCTTCTTGTATCTTGAAATAACCTGTTCCTGTAGGATGCTTTGATATGCAACGGGGAGAGAGAAGTAGTATAGTTTTATTAGGAAATGGTTTAGAAAGACAAATATATATTTGATAGAGAAAACCTAATAAGAATATTAAAAGAGTTATGCAGAAGGTATAAAAAAGTAAAACCTTGTGTGACAAAGAGAAGCCTTGAGAGTTGGTTCAAAGGTTAAGAGGACTTACTGCTCCTCCTGAAGACATAAAAAGTTCAATTCCAGCATGCAAATACTGGCACACAACCACCTGTAACTCCAGTTCCAAGAAATCCAACCCTCTTTTTTGGCATTCCCTAACACCAATATGTATATGATGAATATGGGAAAACCTCCATATACAGAAATCAACTTACTTTTAAATTAAAAAGTAAAAACAAGCAAAATTACTGTGAGATAAAGTAGTCATCATTCCATCTTGGAATTATACGTTCTCTTTGGAAGAAATAAAAAAAAAATATTTAAAATATCCATGACTAGTGAGTTAATTTCTTATAGTGAGGATTAATAATAAGAGATTAATAATACACATTGGGCTTGATAAAAAAATCAGTAAAAAGTAAAGATAGGTATATCTAAGCATACTGATAAAAAATTTAATTATAGGGGATAAAGAATTATATATTAGGGATTAAATGATAAAATATGTATTAAAATTTATTTTGACCTAGAGAATATCTTGTTCTTTTTTAAAAATAAATGTTAACCTTAAACTTCTTTGGCGCAAACAAAAGAAAATTCAAGATACAGCAAATTATACTCTAGCGCAAAGAGAAGATTGATAGGACACTAAATTATTATTCTCAAGTGATATTTAAAAGGAACTGAAATTAGTAAAATGAGAGTAAGAATAGAGATTTTAAAAATTCCTAGTGTTTAATGAAATTTAACATCAATCACTATGATCTAAAGGTTTACATAACTTTCATTCTTGCAAAAATCCTACCAACTAAGTTGTAATTTGCTATTATAATTTAGCAGGTGAGCCCAGTTATAAGCTAAATCATAAAGGCTACAAAGCTAAGGTGCTAAATGTGATATACACCAGGACTTTCGATTTCAGAATATGCACGAAAATCTAGTATTTAATCATTGTGAGGGGAAAAAGTGAAAAGTCTTTCAAAATGATAAATTAATTGATTAGGGGAACATTAAAGAGCTACATGTGTTCTTCCTATGAACTAAGGGACTTGTAAAGATAATGGCTAATACACTAATTAGAATATGTGTGAAGCTTCCAGAAGATCCTGCTATACCATTCCTGGGCATATACCCAGAGGATTCCCCACCATGTAATAAGGATACATGCTCTACTATGTTCATAGCAGCCCTACTTATAATTGCCAGATGCTGGAAAGAACCCAGGTATCCGTCAACAGAAGAGTGGATGCAAAAAATGTGGTTTATCTACACAATGGAGTACTATTCAGACATTAGAAACAATGAATTCATGAAATTCTTAGGCAAATGGATGGAGCTAGAGAACATCATACTAAGTGAGGTAACCCAGACTCAAAAGGTGAATCATGGTATGCACTCACTAATAAGTGGATATTAACCTAGAAAACTGGAATACCCAAAACATAATTCACACATCAAATGAGGTACAAGAAGAAAGGAGTGGCCCCTTGTTCTGGAAAGACTCAGTGAAGCAGTATTCGGCAAAACCAGAAAGGGGAAGTGGGAAGGGGTGGGTGGGAGGACAGGGGAAGAGAAGGGGGCTTATGGGACTTTCAGGGAGTGGGGGGCTAGAAAAGGGGAAATCATTTGAAATGTAAATAAAAAATTATATCGAATAAAAAAAAAGAATATGTGTGAAGGAGTTAAGGGCAGTTACATGAGTAATGCGCTTGCACACAAGCTTGAAGTTCTGAGTTTGGATGCCCATAATCAATGTAAGATGAGTGTAATAATATAACTTATATACTAGCATCCTTATGGTAAAATGGGTTATAGATTCAGGAGGATCCCCAGAAGCTCTTGGGCTAAATACCATTTCAAAATGTCAGACCGTGTCTCAAAGATGGTAAAAGACAAGAACTCCTACCCAAGCTTGTCTTCTGACCTTCACATGTGTGCCATGGCAATGCATATGCCTACACACACACACACACACACACACACACACACACACACAAACACACACACACACACACACACAGGTGTACAACACACATCAATAGTGAACATCCTGAGAAGAATTGCAAACATGCATCAACCCAGATTATCTTAGAATAAATAAATTATTTTGTCTCCACGTAGTTGTCTTTATTTTCATTTTGCACTGCTTAGCCAAAATTCACTTTTCTAGAGAAAGAACAAACTGCAATTTAGATTCCACAGCACAGTTTGCCTTAGTAGTCCTGCAACTGATCTTAGGTTGCTGTCTTTTTAATTGGAATCTTAGGATAAGTAAGAAGGATTAGATGTAAGCTTGTATATTTTAGTCAGTGAACCATTGTCAAAGGGTCTCTGATATAAAATATATACAGTCATATTTCCTATGCAGACTCCCTATTAGAGGAATCAGATGCCAAGCGTTGGTGGATTTGTGTGGACAGAACTTTTTGTTTTTTTATCTCTTTGATCCTTTTTCTGTTTGGTTGACTAATTTTGATTTGTTTTAGATACATTCATTGAAGAACAAAGCCTTTGCAAATGTTGAAAACAAGGGCATTTTCCTAATAGTATTTTCCTCCTTCAGAAAACAAAGATTTATCCAAAGTAAATGAACTGGTCTAATCCTACCCCAAATCAAGTTAATGTTCTCTCTTTTGCCAAAGTAACAAAACCAAACAAAACTAAGAAATAAAATTTGTAATCTGAATTTACAAAACAAACAAACAGACAAACAAACAGAGTTTCTATAAAAATTACTTTTTATTCTGGATGCTTTCTTAGAAGTTACAAAGTTCTCACATGGTCAGTTGCATGCAAAGACCCCTATGTAGGTGAGAGTCACTTTAAGGGCTCTGCCCCATCTCTAAGAACATCTGAGGGGAGACAAGAACAGACACTAACTAGTAAATACTGATTTCAAGACGCATTGCATTAAACTAATTGAAGAATATTTCAAAGATTATATATTCAGTGTGTAGATTACTAATTTCATCTAGATATGTCAGAGTTGAAGAAATCAGAAAATCTTTCAAAGGATGCATAGTCTAAGTGTGTACTAGTAAACCGGGATTAATTGAACTTTCCCACATACAAAACTGAAATAAATGAAAAGATCTTCCACTGCTTTATATGATAGTAATTTCTCCCCCAACTTAAACATTACTCACTTTGCTGCTTGCTATATCATATTTTATGCCTTTGTTGGAAATTTTATTTCAACTATATTATGAAAATAATGGCTATCTTTTCTAATGATATTCCCCTACTGAATATATATATATATGTATATATATATGTATATATATAAAAAATAATGCTTATGTCCTTGTAAATAAATCAAATTAGTTTATCTGGGAGATTGGAAAATTAAGTATATATTTGTCCATAAATAACATATATTGTTTGTTTCTCTAAATTATAGGAAGTATCTGTTTGGTATATGATGCAGAGTATTAAATTATATCTATATCTATATCTATATCTATATCTATATCTATATCTATAGCTATAGCTATAGCTATAGCTATAGCTATAGCTATATATATATAAAATAGCAGAGAAATGTTAAACAACATTGTAAACAAAAGTCCTCTAGCTGACATGAAACTCACTTGGTAATTAAGAAGCTTAGTAATGTCAAGATGTACAGAGCTAATTAAAGAGAGGAACATCTCATATAAATAGCAAAATGTGATTCTAGGCAGATATCTAATGATGAGATTCAAAATGCAAATGGCACAATACAGTCCTGCGTCTACCCCAATGCTTTGGTGGTGGCAGCGGGCAGTCCAATTATGCGATTTCATTCTGTATGAGAGCAGGAAGCAGTAGCTCAGACTAACTAAAAACCAACTCAAGTTTTAACAGGAGGAGACTTGGTGGATAGAGAGCAACTTCCCCACATTGGGTCATGTGCAATTGAAAGCAAAACAGTAGGAGGAACAGGTGGAAGATGAGCTCTAATTTGCAGTTAGGACATAGGTAAAACATATGTGTTGTTGTATTGTAGTGCTGGAAGGGAGTAAAGAAAACTCCAAGAAATAAAACGCAAACCAAACCACAGCACGGAAGACAAAGAAGTGTTTTCAGTAAAAAGACTGAAGCAGGATCACAACTGAGCCATGTGTTACTTACAAAATGCATGAGATGTAAAAGTAAAAAAGACAATGATAAGCAAAATTCTTCTTTAATACCAAGCAGTAGCAAGTCTGTATAACTCTCCTACTCTGAAGCAAGCAAATTAGGTTTAAATACATGATTTAAATAAAAATCCATTATTGGGGGAAAAGCCAGTGCTCATCATACTCATTTTATGCTTCAAAGACCTGAACTATTCTAAGAACAAAGCAACAACAGATACATACCTAAGAGGAGATAGAGAAAACAAGAATCACAGTAAGATGTTTCAACATTTCTTATTGGTTATTTTATTTATTTACACTTCAAAAGTTGTTCCCCTAACTCTTCCATTAGGGTCCCCAGGATCAGCCCAATGGTTAGTTGTGAGTATCTCCATTTGTCATAGTCAGGTTCTGGCTGAGCCTCTCAGGGGCCATCCATACCAGGCTCCTGTCAGCAAAGGCTTCTTGGTGTCAGCCATAGTGTTGGGGTTTGGTGTCTGCAGATGGGATGGATCCTTAGGTGGGGCACTCTCTGGATTGCCTTTTCTTCAACATTCTTTTAATGATTATTTTAAACTAGATGAACATAGAAATAACAAAACTAAAGACTCATTTCAACATAACTCAAATGTGTGAACCATATTTAAATTAGCACCGTGTACTGAATTTTACATAATACTGTCAAGCATAGATAATTATTTTTGTAAATTCCTGTTTACATGGCTACAGTGCAAGTCAAATAACTTCAATAGAATAGTTATATAACGCAGCTACCAGCAAAGATAGACATTAGTGCTAAAAATGACATTAAATGTAGTTGATAATTTTAGAACTCATAAATAAGTTACAGTAGGAGATGTAACTACACATTTTGAAACACTTTTGACTTTGTAATATTTCAAACTGAACTAATGAGGTGAAAATCAAAATTGATATAGGCAAAGTATGCCTCAAGTTTAAAATGTCAGTTGGGGTGGCAGGGATAAATAATGATGTATTAGCTATTAAATTCATTTCTGAAATTAATGAAGTATAATATAGTATAATAAAGTATAAGAAAATAAAAACAAGAACATAAAGTCTAAGTTTTATTTATTTATTTACTTATTTACTTATTTATTTATTTATTTATTTATTTATTTATTTATTTATTTATTTATTTATGGTTTTTTTGAGACAGGGTTTCTCTGTGTCGTCCTGGCTGTCCTGAAACTCACTTTGTAGACCAGGCTGGCCTCCAACTCAGAAATCCGCCTGCCTCTGCCTCTCAAGTGCTGGGATTAAAGGCGTGTGCCACCAACGCCCTAGACAAGAACATAAATTAGTGAATCGAGAACAACATGAGTGGTCAACAGAGTCAACTGAGCATATTCTAAGACTACTAAAACAGAGAAGCATTCAACTGTATGAACAAGGAGAAAACAAAATTGGCGAATGTGAACTACCATAGTAATAGAATAGGAAAGTGTGACATCTAGGAAATAGAAATAGGTAACAAACAGCAAATGCCCGCATTTTAAACCTTATACATTGGTTCAACTATATGACTAAAAACACATATCCACATTAAGTGCTTACCACAGTTTTTTTTTATCTTGTAAGTCCTAATCTGTTCAACCGATCAATTATTCTAACTTCATTCTAATACCAAATTGCTTTGTGTGTAAAACCATATATATAGGCTTTGATTTGTCTTACCCATCGGATAATTACAAAATATTATTGAGGGCAGATATAGAACAATACATAAGCAGACAGATTATATATATATATATATATATATATATATATATATATATATATATGCAGACAGATTACATATATATATATGATAGAGAATATTTTAATCTACATTTATGATTACTCTTTGTGTATCTGTCTTTTTTTCAAATCAAATTGTCATATTTCTCATCACACCTGCCACAAAGTGCTGTCAGAAGTTATAAATCTGGCATTCAAGTACTCATTATAATGGTTCATTCACATGCCAGCCTGACTGGAGTGAGGGCACTGGTGTAACATTAAATATTCTTAGTATTTCTACAGACATGAAGTCTATCTCCCTTCTGCTGAGAGAGGTGCTTGTGATGTCCTGGCACTTGGTTAGAATGTGTGGATCCTTGGCATTTCTTGAAGCTCCTGTAACAGAGACAGACTCAGTGTTGCAGAGGGTCAACTAACTGGGAAAGATCTGCTTCAGGCCAGCTGACACCATGGAAGCAGCTGCAGACCAAACTGGAAGAGGCTAAAGGAGCAAACACATGCATATTGCTGCAAAAGGACGACTTCCTCATGCAGACTCTGGTCTCAAAATGAGAATTATTTCATTAGCTCTATTCATTCTGGGGCAGGGGCTTCAGAAGTGCCTCATATAGTTTTCCTGGGTCCTCCAACTCACTCTGGGACTGCAAAACCCCTGTAGTAAGCAAATGACCATAACCTTTCCTTTCTCATTCATCTTTCTATATCATGGGAAAATTACTACTGCTGAATTTTGGCTAAATCTAAAGTTTCCTTTAGGGAAACATTTAAAGACTTAAATTGTAATTTACAGTATTATGCAGATTTTACCCCCTTTCCTTTTGTTAATTTTAATAAGTTACATTGTCTAAGAATTTGTTTTGGATTTCAAATTCATTGATATAGTTTATCATACTCATGTATGTTTGTGTCATGTTTAATCCCTGTATTGACATTCACTTGTCTTGCAACTTTGTCATATTAGAGTTTCCAAAATCATAAATTTTGTCAGATATCTATTTAAATCAACTTAAATTACTTGTCTACTGTTTGTGCCAATTTTATACTTTATTCACTTAATAATTTTCTATTATTTTTCTAAGATTAGATTTTAGAATTTTATTATTCTTTCAATTCTAGGGATTGAATTCAGGACCTTGTACAGGTTAAATATGTATTCTTCAACTGAGAGCTAGAACCTTATCTATGTTCTTTCAAAGTCCATTGTCTGTACTTACTGTATATGTTACCATATCATATAGTGACAATTTCATGTCATTTTAAAATGAATGTTGTACACATTAATTGGAACGTTGAATACTTAATTTCAGCATTATTTCTTTCTTATTTGGATACAAATGCAGCATTTGTCCTTTCTCATTATATATTTAAGACTATGAATTTGCCTCATAGGAAAGCATAGCTGCATGAAATGTGATTTGAGTAGCAACTATATTCAGTGTCATTGATGCAGAAAAAATTTCTTTTATGCCTTCCTTTATTTTTAAAGAATTATTTATTTAGTATATGTATATGTATGTGTATGTGTATGTGTATATGATGTATATGTATACGATGTACATGTATATGATGTATATGTATATGTATAATGTATATGTATATGACTACACTGCAGCTGTCTTCAGACACACCAGAAGAAGGCATCGGATCCCATTACAGATGTTTGTGAGCCACCATGTGGTTGCCAGGAATTGAACTCAGGACCTCTGAAAGAGAAGCCTATGCTTTTAACCACTGAGCCATCTCTCCAGCTCTTATTTCTTCCTTTAAAGATGAGTTATTTAGATGCTTAATTTGGGTTTTAGCTTCACATAGACAGAGAAATTTTCTCATTTTATATTATTCTGGTTAAATTCTAGTTTATGCTATAGTTAGAAATCACTTTAATTGTTGGTAACCATTTGAATGCATTGAATTGGTTTATGAACAGCAAAAGGCCAAGCATCAAAGACACATTCCATGTGCACTTGAAAGATGTCTGTGTACATTTTAATGCCTTATATCTCTTAGTATTTCCAAAGCTCATGAATAATATCATTCAACATTAATTTAGAAATATCCACATCTGTCTGCCTTTTATTGTTTCATTTTGCTTTCTTATGCCTCTTAGTTCTAAGGATTTCTTTCTTTGTAATATAGTCTCCAGTGTGTCCATCTGCATGTGTTTGTTGTTGGGACATTTTTTTTTCAGTTTTCTTTGCCTAAATATTTATTTTACATTAGTTTAGTTTCTTTGTCATAATCAGTATATTATCAGTTATGAAACTTAGAGCTTTTATTTTGTCACTTATAGAGCTTGTATTTTAAATTTGGAAGTTATTTCCCAGTATTCATGGTGCTCTCTGAATAAAACACCATCTTCATATTTTGAGCCAATATGAATTATTTGCCTTGTCCTCAGTAGTTTAAATATGCCCATACAGAATTTAAAAAAATCTCACATAGATGTAGTATACTACATATACTATATATAGCTTTTAATATAAAGTTTGACATATCCTGTCAATTTGTGAAAAGATAAAAATTTAACAATTTGTACTTTTGTCTACTTTATTCATTCTCACCAGTTGAGAATCAATCACACTGCTACGAGATGCTCCTGGTCCTCTCCATATGACTCTTTTGTGCTTTTCTTCCAAAAAAATTCTCTGTACTTTAATTTTGATTTTTATTCTGATTTATCTTGCATTCACTATTTCTTTTTAAATGATGTTAAATTCTCTTAAGCATTTGATTTTTCCAATGTTGTTCTATTTCCAGTTTTTCTAGTTTCTGTTTCTATACTACAAGTTTTAACCCTCTGTGTTACTATCTTGTAATAATAGTGAATTATGTAAATATATGCATAGCATATATTTGGCAATTCCTTTACAAACATACCAGGAGGTATCGTGGTGATTCTCACTGTTTCGACTTACAGTTTTAATTTTGATTGGGCATACAGTTAGCATAGAATAGGAAAAATTAAAGTAATATTTTAGACCCAGGTAGATAACTTCTCTTTGTAGAGTAATCCTCACACACATATCTCATAATTTTGTCAGTCATTTGGGGATAATAGATACCTTATGTTAATGTAATTCAGTTTGAGTAATGAGAATATTTAAAGGATTCAGTTTTTCTTGAGTGTTTTTCTACCTCTGGTTCATTTCATTCCTATTACACAGTGTTTTGGTACATCATTTTAGATCACTTCATGCCCTGTACAAAAATGTCTGCCTCCCAGTGCTTGCCTTAGCTCTGAATCATCTGTTCCATTCAGATAAACCACAGATTTTGGGGGAAACTCTGCTATTATAGTTATGAAACTTGATCCTGGCTTCCAACAGACTATTAATTTTTTTCCTAAAATGTATAGTACCTGGATTCATTAACAAAGTAGTCACTTCTTTATATTTGCTTTATCCTTTAGAAGCTGATTCATACCTGTTCTTAATTCATCTGACCCCTTACATCTCTCAGACACTGACCTACCCACCAGGCACACAGGAACTGGTCCGAGGTCCACGACACATATGTAGCAGAGGATTGCGTGGTCTGTCCTTAAAGATAGAAGACTAACCCTGTGCCTAAGCCTTGAGAGACTTGAGGCCCCAGGGAGGCTGGAGGACTGGCAGCGAGCGGTAGCAGTAGTGGGGGTGGTGCATCTTCTTGAAAACAGAGGGCAGGAGGAGGAATGGGATGAGGAATTGTGGAATGGTGGACCCAGATGGAGGCAATGACCCGACTGTAAAATAATAAAAGTAACAACACAAAACAAAAACAAAAACCGAACAAACTAAAACCCCAAAACTTCCATTTCAGAGTATCCTATTTGGCCATGGTATGTTAAAAGTTGCAAGTCTATACTTATGAACCAATGGCGTATTTTTGAGTATAATTGACAGTCAGAATTTAAGACTATAGAAGCATTAAAAATAAGTTGGATTAATGCCATAATCTTGTACAACTGTGAAATCAAATTAGCTATTACTCAGCATCTGCAGGGGCTCGCTTCCAGGAACCCTAAGGATATTCCCTAGAGAATTCTACAAGAGGAAATCTTGTGTGTGAACTGAAAAGAATGCAGGTTTACTTTCCCCAAACTATTTATTCTCTGAATTTAATCAAAAGCATCGTTTTGTATTTGCTTCAAGGGGTACTTGCTTCATTTTTAATATTGCTTTCATTTGATTTAAAACTTCATTTTAAAAGATATTGTATAACATTCTCATAAATATCTTTTCACATGAACTGTGAATCATTCCATTTTGCTAAATCACATTTCCGAATTCTCACCAAAATTGTTATGTGTGCATGATTAACATGTTAAGAGGTATTTGACACCTTCTATAGAAAGATAATGTTCTTTTCTATTCACCCAAATCCTTTCTCAGTCTTTTATAAAGCTTGGTGATACTTGCTTATTGGTCCAATGTCTTTGTACCCTTTTATTTAGTCTAAATGTTTTTAAATATTTTTTTAAAATGAAGTTTGCAAGATAAGAAGTCTTCCTTGATCTCTCCTTCTTCTATTCCTTTTCCTTCCTTCCTTTTCCATTTTCACCTCAACCACCTTCTCTCAATATAATCTACTGATTTCATTTTATAATTTGAAATGTGAAAGGTCTGAGTCAAGAAGAATTTAGGAAGCAAAATTGAGGGTGAATGCCAAAGCTGTGTCAAATTTACATGATGGAAGGAGATTTTAATCTTTGTGCTGGCAGGTATATTGGAAAAGGGTCTATCAACACTGAAAATCCCTTGTCCCATTCTGCCTCGTGGGTCTCAGAGCTCCCTCATAAAATAATGCTAGGATAAAGATAGGGCATGAGAGTGACCGCGGATGTCCGTGCAGGGGTAAGCATAACAGTCTTAGAACTCATGAATGCCAGCTGTCAGCTGGCTTCAGTCACCTCCTCTCCATAGCACAACTCCCAGACAACAAGACATTGCCTTTGCTTAATGGGGCAATTCAGGGTCTAAGTAGCTAATTTACTCTTATGTCCAATGTAAGATTTGGTCTATTCAAGTCGTTCTTGCTTAAGATGAGGGGCATTAAAAGGAAAGGTGGCTACCAAATGTGAGGGAAGATACCTTCAGTTGTATGGATTTTTTTCAGGGTGGGGGAGATATCATTGGAAATTCTGCTAATGATCATCCTTCCCAATTTATTTGTCATGAGAGAAATCCATGTTGGGGTTCTCTTGTCCTGCTGGATTTATTCCTGGTAGAGATAAGAATTCAGAGATGTATTTTGCTGGTAGTTTATGAGAACAGTGTCCATTGTGATGGCAGGCAGCATAGCAGTGTGGATCCATGGTATCTGTGGCAGCAAGAGCCTGTGGATACTTGTGTATATCTCAGAGTACAATGACAGTGACACAGAGAATAGAGGCTTTAAACAGACTGAGAAGTTCTAAAGTCCATAAGCCTACCCCAGGATTCCAAACCCCCCAATATACAGGAGCCTTTTGGAGATGTTTTGAATTCAAACCCTATCAGGAGGATCTGTAAACCCTTTTCAAAAATATATTTTTGACCTATTACAAAAACATAATCTAAATCTTCCTGCTCTATTTCTTCTCTAGTAGCAATCTTTCCATTTTCTATCATCAGTGTGCTCCTCACAGATGATGTCCTAAGATCAACAAACAATTTGCTCCTTTCTTAGTGGCCAGTTTAAATTTTACCTAGCCATTCAGGTAGACATCTGTTCTACTGTTTCTGCAACATTTTACAATCATACTAACTATGGTGATATTTCATACAATGCTTGCCAACAATGCTTCTCAACTTATAACAGAGTATAAAAATTTACATGAATATGATTTTTACCTATAATGAATAAGTTACCAATGATCAACATTTCTGTGGTGCTATGTATTGTGTCTAATTTATATATAAGTCACAAAGTAGTGAAACTTTCAGGTACATAAGCAGGTTGTGTAATGAGCTAGAATATGATTGGACAGGGCACTGCAGTTTTTCACTGTAATAAATCTCTGTAATTAGATCAATCTGAAAGAAGACCACCAACAAAAATAATTGGGAGTGCCAAGAGGTCATTTAATATGTAACAAACAGAAAGGTAAATCTGAGGCTGCCATAAAGCCCAGCAGAGTGGACTGAGCCAAAAGTTTGACTCCTGGCCAAAAAATTCAGGCACTTATTTCCATATTGCTCCTGTTGGGGAAAAGATAAACCTGAGAGCCTAGCATCTGTGCCTTGGTGTTGCCAAGCCCATACGCTGAGTGACCATTCTCTTGGCTTAGATAATGAAACATATTGAAAGGGGGTGCAAGTGGACGAAACCCCACAATGCCAGCAGGAGTGGAACTGCCGGCCAAGCATGGATCACCCTGTAATGTAACAGCCAATTAGTTCTGTAATTGCATTTTGCCAATAAAAGGCAACACTGTCTTTGGAACTCTGTAAATTTTATGCCTCTCTACACCTTAACAAAACTGTAAGGAAGGTTTAAAAATAAGTTTTTATGTTATTATTTCTGTTGGAAAATAAATAATGATTTATTTCAAATAATAGGACAGTAGAACAACAAATTTAAGTAGAATAAATCATTATATATTAGCTTTTGCATAAGAAAGCAAAAATGACTTAGAAATTGTAACTGACCAGTGAATTGCTGGGAACTGCATGGGAAGATGATATTTTGACTTCTTTTTAATGAGATGGGTTGCCTTTATGTATAGGAAGCAGGTAGGTTCATCAGTTATGAAGGATAAACTATACTTATGGCATACTTAAGGAGTCAGGATAAGGTAACACACAGGTCAGAATACAACAGATTTAATTTCAAGTGAGGTTTATCTTTATTCATTATGTTTCACTCAAGAATTGCAAACCCCTAAATGAGAGGAGATTGAAATGCACAAAAAGACATTATTGGGTCTCCCTCCTTCAGAGTGGAGAGGTCTGCTGGTATAGGAGGGTGGAGACATTCTCTTGGATAAGGGGAGTAGGAAGGAGGAATGGGATGAGGAACTGTCTGAGGGCAGACCAGGAGGGGGATAATGACTGGCCTGTACAAAAATATTAAAGAATTTTTTTAATAAAAGGACAGTATTGGAGACTTGGATCAGAATGGCAATGTATTGGGTTTGTGATATGTATTGTGACCAGTCTTATGTAATCATAATTGAATTACTAAGCCAGAAATGAGGTTAGGAATGATTTAGAGAAACCCTTGCCAATAGTTTAATAAGAAAAATACAAGGAACCAAAACCAGAAATACCATAAGACATTTTAATGTGTGTATGGATGTGTGCATATTTGCATAAATACATGTATGCATCTTTTTCTCCCCCCTCGTGTGTGTGTGTGTGTGTGTGTGTGTGTGTATGAGAGAGGAGGGAGAGAGAGAGAGAGAGAGAGAGAGAGAGAGAGAGAGAGAGAGAGAGAGAGAGAGAGAGAGAGTTTATGCATGTAGTACATAGTGCGACTGGTCCTTTTCTTTGTTTGAGCGTAGGGTAACCAGTTGTGAACTGCTGCTTTTGTCATGGGGGCTTGCTTTGACGGAATTTCTTTTTTCTGTCTCCTATTCTTGTCTTACAAGAACTGGTGTTACCGATACACAGATCTGGATTTTACATGGGTCCTGGGGATCTGAATTGTCAGTCTCAGGTATGTGAAACAAGTGTTCTATTTCCTAGACATATCCTAAGTTCTCAAAGAACATTTGAAACATGATCTATGAGACAGTACATCTAGTTTGCTGATCACTACCTTCTCAGGTTACAGATTTGGAAGTATTTAACCGGAAGTATGGATTCACTGAATACTGTAAATACCCAAGAATAAAGAGTTCTTCCTCCAAAGATGTTTTTGAAATTTCTAGGGTAGAAAGCTCGCGTCATCAATGCCCTGGAAGAAGGATTATATTCAACGAAGAGAAATGGAGAGCCTTTCTTTCAAGATCCAGAAAAACAAATAATATCTCCTCACTGCTTCTATGTAAATGGCAATATCTTATCATAGAAATCAGAAAGCCATGACATGTGCCTGTTTGATGAGGACATATTCTTTTGTTATAATTTCATTTATTATTTTGTACATCTTAAGTATTTTTCATTGAAAATAACATTTAAGTACAATATATATTCCTTCCTCAGTTCTTCCCAGATCCTTCCCTTCCAAATCTGTACTTTCTCTTTCTTTCATTAGGATACAAACAGGCATCTAAAATTCAATAAGAAAAAAGTAAGATCAGATAAAACAAAAACACACACAATTTTAAAAACCCAATAAAAGGCTTAGAGTCTCTGTCAGAGCCTGACAAATACAGAGACGAATGCTCACAGCCTACCATTGGACTGAGCATGGAGACCATAGTGGAGGAGTTAGAGAAAGGGCTGAAGGAACTGAAGGGGTTTGCAACCCCACAGGAAGAATAAAAATATCAACTAACCAGATCCCTCCAGAGCTCTCGGGGACTAAACCACCAACGAAAGAGTATACACAGAGGGACCCATGGCTCCAGCTGCATATGTAGCAGAGGATGGCATTGTCTGGCAACAATAGGAAGAGGGGCCCTTGGTCCTGTGAGGGCTCGATGCCCCAGTGTAGGGGAATGCTAGAGGTGGTGAGGTGGGAGTGGGTGGGTAGGTGTGGGAGCACTCTCATAGAAGCAGGGGGAGGGGGATATATAGGGTATTCTGGAGGCGACACTGGTAAAGGGGCTAACATTTGAAATGTAAATACATAAAATATCCAATAAAATGAACAAACAAACAAACAAGCAAACACATATAGACACAGAGACACATAAGTCACAAAGAGAAATCCCACAAAAACTTAAAACCAGAAACCATAATATATACAAGCAAAGAACTTACAAGGTTGGGAAAAAAAAGTCCTGATAAAGCATTATGAGACAAAGAAACCCTTAAAAGCCATTGCATGTTTTGTGATAGTTTTCTACCACTGGGAATCGGGCCTGGCCTAAAGAATAATTTGTATACCCAGTGAGGCTCCATTAGAGAAAGCTAATTTTTCACTTCTGAGTGGTTAACAATTGGACTTAGCTTATGTGTTAAGGATGTGAGCTTGTGTCCACTCTCTTCAGTGCTGGAACTGCACCAGGCCTAGACCTGTATAGGCCCTGTACATGCTGCTAGAGTTCACAGTTCATGTGTGCACCAGTCCTGCTGTTTGATGAGGACATGTTCTCATGTTATGATTCTTCCAGTCTATGGGATCAGTACCTGATTACAGCATAACTGCAGGACCCTAAATCAATACACCAAAATCAAAAGCATTTTTCTATATGGTGCCAATACAAAACACAAATAAAAAGATTAGTCTAATTCACGGTAGTTTCCAAGAGATCCCAAAAATCTAGGAATAAATTTTACAAATAAGGTCAAGGTTCTGAATATTGAAAACTATAAATCACTGATTAAGAGAATTGAATGGGTTCCATTTTAATTGTCATTTCATAAGTTATAGCGTCACTTTTTATTCTTCTTTTTAATATTTATTTATTTATTTATTTATTCATTTATTTATTTCAAGTACACTGTTGCTCTCTTCAGAAACACCAGAGGAGGTCATCACATCCTATTACAGATGCTTGTGAGCCCCTATGTGGTTACTGGGAATTGAACTCATGACCTCTGGAAGTGTAGTTAATACTATAAATTTCTGAGCCATCTCTCTAGCACCATAATGTCATTTTAAAAACATCCACCCTACTCAAGCAATGTACAGATACCACTTGATTTCCATCAACAATCCAATGGCATTTTTTTCATAGTAAATGAAAAAAATCCTAAAATATATATGGAGCCATAAAATTCACCAATAGCCAAGATAATCATGAGCAAGAAGGACAGAGCCTCAGGCAAATTAATCTCCTCTTGGAGATGATGACTCTTCCTTCACTACTGTGGCCCTTTCAGAAAGAAATTCATTCTGGTATGTTTGTGTTCATCCAGTCTCAGGAACTAACTCAATCCAACACGCCAAAGCTGCTCCTAGTACCTTCTCCCTGGTATGGTGAGTCCAATGGTTACCCTTCTCTGAGTTTAGAACCTGCCTTCACTCTGATGGAGGGAGTCCTCACTCTTGGAGTTCTGACTTTTACCTCCCTGGGCTCTTCAGAATCAGGATTTCTCTTTTTATGTTTCCTTTGCTTCTTCAGCTAAAGGGGTCACATTGCTTCCTTCCATTTATTATTTATATTGTCTTTATTTTTTTTTTTTTGCCGTACACTCATTTAAATAATCATTCTGTAGTATGGGTCTTAATATGGAATTCTGGCTGGTCTAAAAATGCTATGCACACCAGACTGGGCTGAACGCAGAAATGTGCCTCGTCTACTCCTCAAGTGCTTGGTAAAGGCCCCTAGCACCACACCATGCTCAGCTAGTTAGTGGTCATATTCTCTTTCCACTCAGCACATTAAGTCCCCACAGTTGAAACTTCTGCTCATCATATAAAGATATCTAAAGACTATAATTAAATTATTCTGATTCATAGTTTTCATTAAAAGAGCAGTAGGAACCTGGCGGTGGTGGCACACGCCTGTAATCCCAGCACTCTGGGAGGCAGAGGCAAGCGGATTTCTGAGTTCGAGGCCTGCCTGGTCTACAGAGTGAGTTCCAGGACAGCCAGGGCTATACAGAGAAACCGTCACTCGACAAAACCAAGTCCAAAAAAAAAAAAAAAAAAAAAGAGCAGTAGGTATCAACCAAGAGAGGCATTTACTCTCATTCGGAGGTGTAAATGAGAGTCTAGGAACCATGCTAAACCAGGTCCATCAAATGGTTCAACAGATCTCCATCCTACTTTCTCCTCAGTTGGTCTTTTTCTTTGTTCCATCTTACAAACAACATCAATACATAAATCAAAAATAGTTGGTCAGTGATTATAGCAGAAGTTTACATATGCTTTCTAAACTATTGAAATTCGGGTATGACACAGCGACTCAATGGCTTCTCTTCATTCTGAGTATAGGACAAAAATCTTTATCAATATTTCAAATTCTCTGTACATCTGTTCCTTTTTCTTTATTAGCTCCTTTGCTGCTTGGTTCTGTTTCCAGTTCTCACGGGCTTCATTCACAAATCTCTCATATTTTCTATGCTCTCCCCGTTAGGCTTTAAACATACCTCTTTCCCTTTATCATTTCCTTGTGTGCATGTTCTATGAGAGTGAGGATAAGAGCACTTTTATTATTCTGTAACTTTCCAAACTTCACCACATGGGTCTTTGGAGTCAAAGCTATCAGGATTGGTCCCAAGCAAATGTTCCACTGAATCACCTTGCCAAACCCTAGGCTTTTTACGTGTTGGAACAATGTGCTAAATTTTCCTATTTCAGACCTATAATGCAGAGTTCAACTTGGGTCTTCTTTCATAGAGAAGCCTCACCTTTCTCCCAGTTTAGAGTAGTCTTCTTTTTTTTTAAAATAACTCCAGGAGACTGATTTTCTTCATTAGGGCGTATATATTGCATATTCTATACAGTCTTTGACTGAATGGCTCCAATCTATGCCGTTCACTACATTGTACATTCCATGAGAGTACAGCCTTAAAAATATTTACCTCAGTTGCACTATAACTGGAAAATGACAGGCTTACAACATATATTCATTAACTAAAATGATATCTATACATTTGTGAGTTGTTGCAATTCATAAATAGGTGCTTTATGGATTGAAATCTGTCTTTTGGATCAAGGTAACAGATATTTATGTTTTGTATAATGTGGCTGGGAAAATTCCTATTTCTCCCTAATCTTCAGTGGAGGCTTCAAGCTAAGATTCTTGTGAAAAATGTCTTCAATACAGTTTATTTTAAATTGGTGGATCATGGATATACAGTTTTTGGTAAAGTTTTATGAGATGGCTGATCTGTTAGAATTGCTACAGGAATGAATGTGCAATAAAAATCAAATATTTCTAAGTAGAAGTCTATTCAGTACCAAAATACATTAAAATACTTTGCTCTATAGCTAAGCACTTCACACATTATGCGTTTTCCTTACAGAAGGGGAGATTGAGATGAATGTACCAGCACTTCATAAAACCCACAGCTGCTATGAAGACATTTGCCTGCAAAGAAAGGTATGTTTATTAGGAAAAGAAAGCAAGAATGTATCTGGGAGTTAATAGAGAAATATGATTTTCAGTATATTTCAGATAATAATTTATATTTCAAATAAACATACCAACAGAAATTGTTTCATTACCACAAACTTTCCTTGACCACCTGACATATAGTTTTATATATTTATAATTATATATGTACTATATATGCATGTATATGTATTTATACACAAAAAAATGAGTTATCTTTCTATCCAGTGGCTAATTGTTTTGAGTTAAAGACTAATTTCTTTTCTTTTATGTTTTAACCCCAATAAGAGTTTTAGACAAATTCAGATATTCTTTTTATGTGTTAGGAAACAACAAAAAATCAACCTGATTGTATACATAAAATCAGGAAAAAGAACCCAAGTCTCTAATTCTATGTATTACCTTTCAGAATAAAGCATTGCAAATACAAAATTCACTAAAGAATTTTAAAGATGGCAGATCATTAGGCTTTATTTTTTTTTAATATTGGCACTGTCAAAAAGAGTATTGATTGTAAATATCTGCTGGAGGTGAACATTACGAGGATTTGGAATGTAACACTGAAGTCCATTATTCTCCTAAATTTTTAAAAATATTTTTAGAATGTTTCTACATTATATTTTATGCACATTACCTCATTATATCTTAAGAAAGATGACATGATCACCTTTGAGATTCTGTTGAATTAACTATATGCACTTACCCTAAATCTCATGTCCTTCAAAGGACAGACAAATATCAAAATATGTCATTCTTGTTGTCCCCTAGTGAACTTCAAACCAAGAATGAAGTTCCAAAATATTTTTTTGGAATGTTAAAAATTATAAAGTTAAAACAAAGCACTCAACATTTTTTATAAGTATTGCGTAATATTTCTTAGAGAAAAAGAATTAGTATTTCTAAAAAATATTCTAAGAATTGAGGTAATATATGCTACTCCTGGGCAGAAATATTGAGGTCATATTAAACCATTTTTCTAGTAAGAGACTTTTAAAAGTTATTTTTCAATTCTATCATTATCTGTGCTATTTAAGCCATTTTTCTGAAAATGAAAGGGACATCCATTTTAATGTTTTTCCCATGTGGTGCATAGCAAATCAGAAGCCACGCTTTTGTGCAGAAAATCTTTGATTTTGTGTATGTGTGTGTGTGTGTGTGTGTGTGTATCTTTATCCATTTATGTGCCTGTTGTCTACAGGGAATAGTTCAGATGTTGTGAAAGGTGACAAATTGTGTGCTGAGAGACCAACAGAGTGACATAGATTTGCCAGATCATGAAATCCCCACATAAAGAGAGACAGCTCAGAATAAGAGACTCGGCAGCACCAGGACTTCTGAGTATCCTTGTAAAGAACAACTTGCTGGTGGATCCAGTGATCCACAGAGGAAAGGCAGAGACAGAGGAGATCTTAGGGGTATTGCAGTGGACCCTGGTGGATCTGAACATAGGCAAAAATTCACTTTAGAGTGTTTTGTGGAAGCCATTGGGCATTAGCAACAATGATTTTGAAGAGCTAAGTCTATTCTATCCTTGAAAAACACAGCCTGCCAGACTTATCTCATATCTTACGTATCTAAATAGATAAAATTATAAAAAATAAATGGTTTTGAATATTTCACATCTACCATATACCTGGGTGTTCTCTTTTTCAAATTATTATTTTATTGTGGTATCTTGAGTAGAATGGATACTCATGAGAGTAATAATTAATTTTCAAGTCAGGATGTTATATGACGGTTGGCAGAGGGTTTTGCTTATTGCTTATTTATTTTCTTTGTTTGTTTTGGTTTTTTTAGATTTGTTTTGTTTTTTGTTTTTTGTTTTTTTTTTTTTGTTTTTTGTTTTTTTTTTTTTGTTGTTTTTTTTTGTTTTTTTTTGAGACAGGGTTTCTCTGTGTAGCCCTGGCTGTCCTGGAATTCACTTGGTAGACCAGGCTGGCCTTGAACTCAGAAATCCGCCAGCCTCTGCCTCCCAGAGTGATGGGATTACAGGTGAGCACCACCACCATCCGGCTTATTTTTATTCTTAATTATTTTTTATCATGAGCATCAAACCTTAGACCTCCTTGCAAGACAATGTTTTTTGCCAATAACCTTACTGCTGTGTGATCTCTCTAGCCCCTCTTTTCTTAAAAAAAAATCAGCATGTTGAAGGAAGACTTATGCTAGGCTATTCATTTCATTCATAGTTTGATAGGCCTGATCTCTAAAATCCAAGACTAAAAGCCATCACCTTTACTGTGGACGAATACTTGTACATTTCAAGTTTGGAGAGACACAGTTTGACCTATATCTGTATGTATTTTTAACTTGCTTAAGCTACTGTTATTATGGGTTTTGTCTTTAATAGTCAAGTGTAACTGTGACTAAAAAGAAGGCACATTCATGTTCACAATCTGTAGAGGAAATTTCACCCCACCGAAGCTTAGAGGATAAATATGAAAGAGTAAAAAGAAATCTATACCTTGACTCATTGCATTATTAATTTGCTTGATTATTTGCATAAAACTATATCACTGTATCACACTGATCAGAAATCTAAGCAGATACAAAAGTAATGGTTGCTCACAATTGTCAAAATAATGGATAGAATTGATGTGTTGAGTTTCAACATTATATTTTTAGGAAACATTTGGAAAAGCATTTGGACAAAAAGTATTCTCAGAGATGCTTGCTTATAGCTGGCTTATCTTATATAACCTCAAGGAAAAGTAAATCGTCATAATTTATCTAATCCCAATATAGAATCAATGAGGTGGCAAGCAATCTGTGATGTGCAGTGTGAAACTGAATCAAACTACAGATAGTGTGTGAACACCACAGTTACACCACAGTTCATCTGGAACAAGGATATATATATATATATATATATATATATATATATATATATATATGTATAAAACATATATATATTATAATTATTTTCTTCTACAAATTTTTCAGGCTAAATTATATACTAATCAAAGATTATGGTTTTTTTTGTTTGTAATTTCATTGTGTTTCATATAATAATTATTAATTTTTAACCTAATGTTTCAATTACTAATCAAAATTTTAAATGAGTTAATACTTTTATATCTTAAAAATGATTTTTTTTTTTACTTTTACTTTAAACCTGCCTTTTGTGTCTTCCAGTATTAAAAGTTTAAGAAAAGAAGTCAGTCATAAATCATGCTGGGTATGGAATGTAGAAACTCATTCAGAAATACAGCCAGCTCTTACCTTGTTCTAGTTCATCCTTCCCACAAATTCAGAGTGTAAATCTCACTACTGAACTTTTAAAAATGAGAATAAACAGGCATTTCTCTTAGGAACTTACTGGTAAATTGGTCCATGTAAACTCAGTGATGGGTTGCCCTCACTGATTCCTGAAATCCATCCTAATTCCTCACTCTATCTGGGAATGAGGAAACAGGAACCCATGGGTTGGTAAGATAAAAGTCACATGATTTGTAGACTAAGAAATCAAGATTCAGTGTCAAAGATCTCTGTTCCAAAGCACAACCTTGTTTTATGTTTTGGTCTGATGTGTATGTGTGTGTGTATGTGTGTGTGTCTGTCTGTGTCTGTCTGTGTGTGTGATTGAGAGATAGAGAAACAGAGAGAATCTTCAAGGAAGTGGAAAAGTAGTGAAAGAGATGGGAAAGGACTGCTGTAGAGTGTGTTGAGCATCACTATGCTAACAGTAGTCTGTAAACAAGAAGCTAGTGGTGGGTGAAAGCCACAACTAGGAATGACAGATCAAGAGACAGAATAAGTAGCAGGAAAACAACTGCATTTAAAGACAACAGGGAGAAGAAAAACTAAGTGCTTAGCGAGGGAATACCATTTGGGACAAAAGCACATTGTGCTTCACAGTTGAAGGATACTATGGAGAGGAGACTCAAGAAATAGGTGCGGTTTTAGTGATAGGCTGGAGTGGGTCACAGATTAAGTTTCTAAGCTATACCATAGAAAAGCATATGGTGTTCTGTTTGTTTCATAAGTATTATTTGACCTGACCTGAATTACACTATAATGATTATTTTGATAGAGTGAAGACTAAAGAGAAAAAATGAACCAAGGTTTATTAGTAGGGTATTATAGACTCATAGAATGAGATTAAGTCATAGCCTAGGGTACTAACTGGGAGAAATAACAGATACTGAGAAAGTGAGATAAAATTGACAGACAGGTTGATCAAACAAAGGAATGAAGAATCATGTATGGTCCATGGGCCTGCCACTCACTGACACTGTGGTTTTCATTGGATATACCTCCGAGATATTTTGGGTTTGGATTCACAGGAGAGCCTTAACATTAAGATTCTAGCATATGGATAAAAGTTTATGGGTAACATAAGGAAGTATTAGCAATGGTCATGGTCTTCAAAGTTACAACCCCCCTAAGATATATGAATTCAGTATGTCAGTGTACATATCTTTATTAATTGTAAAGAACTCTTCACACTTGAGCATCCTGGAATATAGAAGTGTCTGATAATCTGCTATCCTACAGATTGATTGTGTATGCAATCTATAAACACTGATCTCCTGAGGGAAATAGGGGAAAACAAAAACAAAAAACAAAAAACACCATGGGTCATACTTCAGAATAAGAAAACATTTCACTGTATGGGAAAGATCTTTCATGTTTACTTACAATTAGAGGAATCTACCTGTGGGTAAGGGGAACTAATCGGTAAACAGCACAGACTAGAAGTATAATATAGAACACACCCAATCATCTAGAACACCTTTAAAGAGTCCTAACCAACAGCTTTATTCTGTTTAAGAATGATATATAAGACTTTAGATAGACTTGAAAGAAACGTGTTATTCTAATCACAGATTTACATAAATTACAAGAGACTAGATAGGAATTTCATTTGAGTCTTCCTATAAGCAGCCTAAAGCCATTTAACACATTCACAAGACACACACACACACACACACACACACACACACAGAGGAGACACTAATATGTGTGAGACAAGATATCCTCAGATAATAACTTTTCCCAAGGGGGATACTGATGTATTTGCTGATACTGTAGAGAAGACACTTAAAGGGAACAGTTACTTGGGAAAGTAAAAAATAGTCTAGTGACTAGAGCTGATAATTATTGGCAAGGGCTGACTAGAGTTGTGAACTGTTTAAGCAGGTGGAAGGTGGACTGGTACACAGTGCTGTAGATTAACTGGGCAATGTCTTTGATTATCATTTCTGTAAAGAAATTAAACGGCAGGTGAAAATTGTGTCATTGGAATATGTATTCCAAGAGACGACTTGTATGTTTATTCCAATAAATTAATCGGTGTTACCTAAAATCATTGAGAAGTTCAGACATAATCACTCCTTTGCCACAGAAGGGAACCTGTTGTCCACATGTCACATTTTTTTCTCCTTGATATTTAGCCAGCTACCTTCATGATGTGCCTTTTTTACTGACTTGTTTTTTTTAATTGCTCAGTCGCTCTCGTTTTTTAGGGCCTTGATAGCCTGTCTGTAATCCATTTTATTGATATACTGTGGGAAAGGACTATTTTGAGAGCAGACCTTTTCAAAAGTCAGTATGTCCCATAACAGCATCAAGGAGGGATTACAGACATATGCTGTTTACAGAGATCCTTGCTTATCTTGAATACGTAGAATTAGTGACTGTGAAAGTCTCTATATAAACATCGATTGACCATCAGTCATGGATTCGTGGATACCAGAAATTAGAGTTGACTGATCTTGATTTCTTTCTGTTAACCTTGAAAACTGTGTGTGTGTGTGCGCGTGCGTGTAGGGGGTGGTTAGTGTAAAGATAAGGGAGTTTATTGTGACATTCTCTCTCTTAGTAATGTGAGACAATACGCAAATAAGGTTTCACCATCTCGATGGCTCAACCATTAGCAGAGCAAGGATAACAACTGTAGACAAACCAAAGAGGAGTGTAAGGATGGAGCTCAAGAGGCCCCACCCCTACACAAGGAACTACAGAAAACGTAAGAATGCTGAGAGTGAGAGAAATTGTCTTCTCCAGGGAAGAACACACCAATTGGTTATCTAATACCAAATGGTCAGCCCAGAAAACATACATACAAGTGATATTTTACAAAATGAACAGATTATATTTAGGGATATATATGGGCATACATATATGCATGCAATAACAGTGAAAAAAGGTGGTCATGAAATTAAAAGAGACCAAGGATATATATATATATATATATATATATATATATATATATATATATATATATGGTTTGGATCGAGGAAAGGGGAAAATGTAATTACATTATATTATCAAAACTAATTTTTTATACTACAGTTAAATAAAAGGATTTACTCCCCATCCCCTTGCTTGTTCCAGCCCTTCTAGCAGGAGCCCTGCATCTCATCTGTAAAGCTCAGTAGGTGTGGGCGAATCAGCCCCAAGGGCATAAGGATGGTGGAGCTGGCCTCACACCTAGATAGGGCAGTGCTGGAGTGCTGGCAGACTAAATACCATCACGACTGCCCAGGCCCACATCCAGGGCTTTGAGTTTGCTCACCCCAAGATCTACCCCATTTATGAACTGCTAGAGTGCAGGAAGGAGCCAGTCTTGCAGAGCAACACTGCAGGATCTCCACAGCACTGGGCAACAGCAGGATATCTCTGAGGCATCCCAGTGAGGATCCATAGTGATGGCGTGGCAGAAGTTAGAGGCCTCGAACCAGACCAATAGCTCATTACTATGAACATTTGCTTTAGCTTCACCTGTAATAATACTATTAGGATTAACAAAGGAAACGGACTAAAACCTAATTGCAAGTCAAATTCCCCAGATCAAATGCAGGTATTGAATTACTAATAGAAAGTAATGGTTAATCTGCTCCTTGTCCTGAGCTAGGAAAACCACTCGCCAGTTGCTATTAGAACAGCCGCCAACCTATAGTGCAAAACAGGCTCGTTATAGACTAGGAAGATTTCCTACATTTCTTTCCAAACATGCTTGTTTTTCTAACTCAAAACCATGTGGTGAGTTTCTATGCCGCTCGAGTAACTTAACTAATTTCCTCTAGCATTTTGTGTTGGTATTTTCCAACTTCAGTAATCCCTGCATGATAAACAATTACTTTAGCAAACCAAATATGCAATTAAATGCATGTAAGTATATCTCTTTGGGCATTATGGTCAGTCTTTAATGCTGGTCGCTAGCCACATTTATCTCCATTATACTTCTGGACATGCTGGCATAAACTATTCACTTCAAAGCCTCATTAATTTTAAAGGACAGCTCTAGTATTATTATTGTATGGTTTTTTATCACCAACATTAAAGTAGTAATTAAAGCATAAAGAATATTTAATAATAGATAAATGAAATATTTTTCTTTTATTCTTAGATAAAATTTTTATTTACATTTCAAATGTTGTCCCCTTTCCTAACCCCCTGCAAACCCCCTAGCCCATCCTCCCTACACCTGCTCACCAATCCACCCACTCCTGCTTCCCTGTCCTGGCAATGCCCTATACTGGAGCATTGAGCCTTTTCAGGACCAAGGGCCTCTCTCTCCTTCCTCTGATGTCCAACAAGGCCATCCTCTGCTGCATATGCAGCTAGAGCCATGGGTCCCTCCATGTGTACTCTTTGGTTGGTGGTTTAGTTCCTGGGAGCTCTGGGGGTACTGGGTTGTTCCTACTGTTGTTCCTCCTATGGGGCTGAAAACCCCTTCAGTTGCTTGGGTCCTTTCTCTAGGTCCCCATTGGGGACCCTGTGATCAGTTCAATGATTGTCTGAGAGCACCCACCTCTGTATTTGTCAGGCACTGGCAGAGGCTCTCAGGAGACAGCTATATTATGCTCCTATCAGCAAGTACTTGTTGGCATCCACAATAGTGTCTGGGTTTGGTAACTGTAAATGGGATGGATCCCCAAGTAGGGAAATCTCTGGATGGTCTTTCAGAGACTGAAGGCAATGCAACTTTTAAAGGCCAGTTGGGCCTTAATCAATTCACAGATGTAAAAAGAAGCTAGACTCTGGAAAAGCTAAAAAAAAAAAGTGGAAGATATTCATATGCCGTGAATATATCACGTCAGCGTATATTTAGAATCATGGCTACTTTGCTTTTGAATATGTCTAACATGGGATGGGAAGGTCAGTTTGATCTACAATGGATTATGACACTGTGATTGCAGAACAAATCTCTGTATTGAAAAAGGATTGAAACATCTGTTAAAGCTTATCTGGTTTTATTCTAATTTGTGGATCAAACTATGTTGTATACAATAAAATTCTGTGATATGTTTTACTGAATAGAAGAAAATATGATTTTGCCTGAATTTTATTTTTAGAAAAAAAAGTTGTCATAATATAAATTTTATAAAAAGAATACCATGTTCTTATTTATATAAGTTATGAGCAATGAAAGTGTGTTCATTTTTCTTCACAGGCTATAAGTTCTATGGATCAGGTATAAATATATAGCCTTTTTTCTTCCTCAGAAGAAAGATTATTTATAGATGAGTGTGATGTCAATCCAAAATTGCCTTTAAAAGCTCGATTTTTGCTGCTGCTTAACAGCTACATATAAGAAGTACCTCAGATGCTGTCAGGGTAACCAAAGGAAACATACATTTGTACCTTTGTACATATGCTATTCAATTTAGAAACCAGTTACAATCTAAGGTTATGGAAGTGGGACTTCCTGATAATCAGGTCTCAAATATCTGGTCATTAATACCTTTGTAGAAACATATGGTCAAACATAGATTTCTTTATATACTGAATGCTGATTATATACACAGCCTCGTATCCAGTTCATGATACATCAGAGAACAAAAGGTTAATTCCTCAGGCAAATTTTACTGAAAAAAGGAAGTTAAGCCAAATAAAATGGTAAGTTGATATTTTTATGTTCTCTAAAACTTGTCTTTCCTCATTTTCTGAAAACAAAAGAATTTTTAATCACTAGAAATAGCGACAATGTCTCAGATGTTAAATCTACTACTCAGCAACTTAACAGCATTTCTCCATTGAGGTATCACATACATTATGTATTCTTGGATATCCCCAGAGTTATCTTAGTGAATGTCATACACAGATAATCTTGTGTTTTTCCCCAGCAAAACACCAGGGATAAAAGTTATATCAACTACACAAAATGATAGTATATTTGCATTTCAATCTTAGCATGCTGAAGACAAATTTATTCTGCATTCACAGAAGAAAAAAAAAAGTTTAGGTGAATAATCATGGTAAATAAATCAGAAGCTACTAATAAACTCCTGCTGCTGTGAAACCTGGCCACCTTACCAGAAGCTAAATAGGAATCCCATGCTCACCTGCCCAAAATTCACTTTGATAAGATTTGCTTAAATTCATCAGGTAGAGTCTACTTAGAAATTGTCTTGACAGCTAATTCGTTATTATATCTTTAATCTTTTCAGTGGTCTGGAACAGCCTTCACTTGAACACTGCAGTACGGAATAGACCGGGTGTGCCCAAGGCCCATAGCTGCTCTAGAACTGATTAAGAAGAGATACTGTGCAAGTGGAAACAAGCCAGTGCTGAGCTGGCTATATCTGAGGGAAACAAGTAGCAGCTGGTGAGCAGACTACACTCAGATGCCCAGCTGGACTCCCTGAGAGACAGAAAAGGTTTCTAAGGGGTAACCACCCTTTTCCTGGTGTACTTCCCCTGGAGGTCTTTACAACTCAGATGGAGACCCATCTGTCTGAGTTCAGAAGGCTGGGGACTAAGAAATAGCATGAGGCCATTCTTGCCAGACATCAAAATTGATTCAGAATCTGTCATACACTAGCTGATGGAGACACAAAATGGACAGAAAAGTCATGGCTCTCAGAGTTCCCATGACTGTCTGAAATCAGAATTCAGTCAATGAATTGGTCTTGGGTAACAAGAGGGTCCCTCAGCAAGGCAGTCCTGTTGTAGGGAGCCATGGCATGCTTAATGAAGCTGTGGTCTTTGTTTGCTTCCCTGAGTATCCTATATCAAATTGGTGAAGTAATGAAGCTTGTTAACATAAGATGAAGTCCTTTAAAAAAGCATTTAGAAGTAGACTTGGTTCTCAGTTAACAGTATTGTAGAAGCTTTACTCCATTAAGTTGCAAATCTTGAAATGTTATAAATCTTTCGATAGAAGGAATGTGCCTAGGGCTGGCAGATCATTTCCTGGACATAAAGAGATTTTCTACACAGTGTTAAATGAACCTCCAAGAGAACCAGTGGGACAGCAAATATCTTTCCAGCAGGGAGAACATGAGCTTTAAAAGCACCAGGCTCAGCTCCCAGAGTAAATGTTTTTTAGATTTTGTATTTTAGAACAGTATTTCTAAGTGCAATAGAAAAGCTGGACCTATGCACAGAACCAAGCTGCAGACACATTCATCGTACATCTGTTTATCAATGAGGTGGATTTATTGGGCAACCTTGGCTGTTTCCTCTCTCACAAGCGTTTAAGAATATCTGGATCACTGGCCATAAGTGATATTAAAAGTGTAACACAGTCAAGTCATTTCTATTTTGGAATGATTAATTTCTTTCTCTAAATTGCATCTGAATTTTAGTAGATTCCTTCATCTATGAGATACCTTTAATTAGACTGACTAAACATAAAATAGTATATTTCAATACAATTTTAAAATATATTATCTGACAGTTGTGGTGCAGCTCAGTGTCTTAGCAGACGGAGAGTGTGAACAAGAATGGGGAAAGAATAAAACATACAAATGATTGTTTCAGAGTTTTGAATATTGAAACTATAAACTCAACCTTTAACTTGTTAACCTTACTATTTTTAAAAGAATAAAGATATTATAGCTTTTTTTCCAGAGAGGGAAAAAATACAAAAATTATCTATATATAATGACTGTGCTGAAAAGTACAACAGTAAAGAGTAATTCTCAAGTGGATAGTGATTAATAGATCAGAAAAAAAAATCAAACAAAGCAAAAGTAAAAATAAGTGCCACAAGAAAAAAAAATTAAAACATGAAGATGTGGCAAAGGAAGGAAGTATTATATAGTAGGTATGGTGGATACAGAGAGAGAATCTAATATTTACATGATTGGATTTCTAGACTGAAAGAATGTCATGAAAAAGATATTTACCATGTGACGAGTTATTCACCAGGCATGCAGGCAGTTCACATACATCTATGCAAGCATCAGGGCCTAATTTCAGTACTTGCTTAAGGGGTTCATTAATGGTTATGGGCCATCATTATATGTCCTTCATTTTTTCCTTTATACACATGGGAAGGTTTTTATTATTATCTTACTATGAGCATAAATGAGGATCATTCTTGTTCTCACATAACTTGTTGCTGATGTTGCCTTCATCAAATAAAATTGCATCCCACTCTGACATAGATACTAATTAGCACTATGCAAGGATTTGGTACTCTTAGTTCAAACTGTCTACTGTTTGGAATCTCTGGTTATTCTACTGTAATGAAAGAATTATATGTTTGTATCACATGAAAGTTCTTAAGCAAATTACTTGGAAAAAAAGCTAAAACTGTATTATTCTCCAATATCTACCTTGTCTTTTTTCTGACTTTACTTTCTTCATTACCATTTAATGTCACAAAGGCCATGTGGAATATGATTAGAAATGATATACGCACTGCATCCATGTAGAAGCTCTAAGAGCATGCATATACATTGCCAATTTCCACCTACCTATCATCCTCATGGTCTGGACCAGACAGCATTCCAGACAATAGCTGTTCTGCCAGGCTGCTCCTGGAGCCAGGACGGCAGTGGTACAGGGCAGTGATGTTTCAGCAGCTAATTTGCAGTGGACATGAGGCATGAGAGAGTCATAAGCCTTTGTTGATTCACACCATCGAGACTTAGTGGATCCGGTTACCTTGGCATAGTATACCTCACGCTGACTCATTCAAATCCAGCTGCGTATCACCAGTAAAAATGAAGAAGAAACCATTGTCTAATCATGCAACGAAACTCACAGCAAATAAATTCAAGTGAGAAAACTGTGCAAGAGCAAGAAAAGTTTTTTCAGAAACATATTGAAACAAAAAGTCATGTTAAATAGCATATCCAATAAAATTAGAAAATGTGATGTTCAAAACAGGTGAAACTGGAACACAGTGGTTGGTAATGTGAGTTTATACAAACAGACAATGGAGAATCCCCATGACAGTGATTAGCCTGGCAATTACCCTGCATGGCAGAGTGCTGTTGCGAATGAGGACAGAGAATCTGAGAAGCCTGTGAGACTTTCTGTTCTCCTGTTCATGCCGGTTTCAAACATATCTGTCTTGGTAACTGTTTTGAGGGATCTACATTTGCAAATCATCTGGAAAGATGATTCCACAGATACAGAAGGCAAAGTCACAATACTGATATTCTTTGTATACTTTAATATTTATCATTGTGATTCATCCCCTCAACACAAGCATAAAAAGCATATAGTCAGACAACTAGTGGGACCTGTGGGAGCTTTAGTTTACGTACACAGATAAGAGGACTCAAAGCCACCCATCTGACTTAAAAATTACCAGTGAGTATTTTTCAAACACATTGTTTTAAAAAAAATTTCTTTGACCCTTTCTTGATTGGCTCGGAGCTCTAAAACAGACAGGGTTGGTGAGATTAGTATAAACCACAGGTCCAGTCATTCTCCTCTAGTGTACACTCAATAGTTTTGAATCATTAAATGAAGAAAAGGTCACCATTTGTTTTACAACATTGACTCAGAGAAATCAATAAGGTAGCTTTTTTTCCCAAACATGTTATTCATCTAGTGAAACTCCTGGAATATTATTTATGCTTTCATGTGATTTATTTGTTATCATTTATTTGTTGATGAGAAACTTCATCCTGGAGATTGGTGATTGTGGACAGATTTCTGCTACATAAATCACATAGAATTATTTTTCAGGACTTTATAACCAATATTTGGTTTTTTTTTTTTGGTTATAAAGTCTAATATAATGAAATCAACTTTCTGAATGTCCTGTTTTCTAAAGGAGCCCAATGCTTTTGCTTACACTCACAGCCACTAACTCAGCCAGATGATGCTTCCTGAGGATACACATGTATAAGTATTTTCTCACTTCTGGGACTAACCTGAACTTGCCTGAACTTGTTATTCAGTAAGGCTAGTGTATCACAAACCATTAGATTTATTGCACATACCTATGATACAGTTTTATCTTCCTACAGATTTATTATATACATCATATAAAGCTATCTCTTTAGGCAGTGGTGGCTCAATGCCTTTAATCTCAGCACTCAGGAGGCAGAGTCAGGCAGATCTCTGATTTTGAGGCCAGCTTGTTTTACAGAGCAAATCCCAGGTCAGTAAGGGACACACAGAGAAACCATGTCTTGAAACACAAAACTGAAAAAAAGAAAAGAGAATTATTTCCCTCACCTGAGTACTACAGTATTGGATTATCACAATTGAAATTAAATGATGGCTCTATTAATAATATTTATAAACAGGCAATTGTTTCTGCAGGTGGGTTCTTACATGGAAAAGTAAATCTCATGGCAAGCATCTTAAGAGCATCACGTACCAGCAAGTTGCTCATGGGTGTCTTGTCTACTTAAGACATTTTTCTAGGTTTATGAACTAGTTCGAGGTAAAATGCTCACAAAATAGTGCGCTTTGATTTCATAATATTTACATTTCAGTAAAGGAAAATATAAGTGAAGAAATCAACTGAGTACCTAAGTGAAGCATGCCCAACTAAGCACCTAAATCTAACAGTACCTAAGCAAAACACAGAACAGAGGAAATAAGACAGAGGAGAAGGTAAAGACAGGGAAATGCTGAGGAAGACATTCAAGTATAACAAGTGCACCAGGATGCCCTCACTGATGAGCTGCCATTGGTATATGGATAATGGATTTTCTCAGAAGCAATTGTGAGAACAGCTAGTGTAAAATAGCATTGAGATAAGAGCATGGCTGGGACCCTTGAGGCAAGCCGAAGGAAAGGCCAGCTCACACAGAATGGCCAAGGACATGCTTGAGGAGAAAAGGCCTGAGCAGATAGTTCATCATAAATTTTACATGCTTCACTTAAAACTTTGGGTTTGATCTAGGGGTTGATTGCATGCTACACAATTCACACGCTGGAGTTTTAACATCAGAGGTGAGGGCATTTAGATGTAGTGGGATGGTGGGATGAGCAAACATGAAGAGTATTGAGGAGATAGCTTAGTGTTGAAGGATTTGAGTTGGAGTCTCTGGAAGCCAAGAAAAGAGCTAGGAGCAGAATTATGTGTCAACAATTCTAATGATCCAGAGAAAAGAGAAGGGAAGGAAAAAAATCTGCAGGGGCCAGCTAGCCTGGAATATGCAGGTGGTACACAGGGATACTCTCTCAAATGAGGTGATGGACAATGACAGATCCCTAAGCCTGGGAGACAGGTCTTCTGTGGGTCAACACTACGTCAAGGGCCAACTGAACCTTTAATAGGGGTCACCTAAGATCATCTGCATATCAGATATTTACATTATGATTCTTACCAGCAGAAAAATTGCAATTATAAAATAGCAGCAAAAATAATTTTATGGTTGAGGGGGTCACCACAACATGAAGAACTGAATTAAAGGGTCACAGCAATAGGAAGGTTGAGAACCACTGATCTTAGAGTTTCCAGCATGAAATAAATTAGCATTTATTAGTATATTATTCTGTATTGGCGGTGTAGAGATACTGATACAGTGGTACTGGAGGCTTATAAGATGCAAACTGACCTCACTTGATTTAAGAACATTAATGTAACTGATGTATTGGTAGTTCATGATGGATAGCAAATAGGGAATAAGAGTATTGAACATATGGCGGTGTTTTGTACCTCTTCAGTAGAGATAATGTGGTGAACACTGATAGGGTTGTAAATGCAAATTTGGATTTCTTCTGGCTATAGTTGCTGAAGGACTAAATGTAATTATAAAAGAAAGTGTCACCTCAAATGGTTCTTTCATCTTTTGACTGGGACTTCTAAATTGACAAAAAGTCCCCAAATTTTTTGATCATTAATTTATTTATTTATTCACTTTAACACCCTGATTGCATCCCCTCCTCCCTTTTCTCCCAATTTCACTTCTCTACCCTTCTTCTCCAATTCCTCCTTTCCTTCTCTTCAGAGAAGGGGAGTCATCCAAACTCCCTGCCCCCTCTACCATCTGGCCCAGGCACATCAAGTCCCATCAGGTCTAAAAGCACATCCTCTCCCCTGAGGACAAACAAGGCAGCCCAGCTGTAGAAAAGGAATCCAAATACAGGCAACAGAGTCCCAGTCTGAGGTAGATCCCCTCTTTAATTCTAGGGGGTTCCACATGAAGACCAACCTACACATCTGCTACAAATGTGTAGGGGGATTAGTTCTAGTCCACACATGCTCTTTGGTAGGGGATTCAGTCTCTGTGAGTCCCAGTGAGCCTTGCTTAGTTGACTATGTAGATCTTCTGGTGGAGGTATTGACCCCTCCAGCTCCTTCAATCCTTCCTGGGACTCTTCTATAAGACTCCATGAGTTCTGCTTAGTGTTTGGCTGTTGGTTTCTGCCTCTGTTTCCATCAGCTGTACGATGCTTCTCAGATGACAGTTGTGCTAGGCTCCTGTCTGCAAGCATAGCAGAGTATCATTAATAGAGTCAGGGGATGACTCTTATCCATAGGGTATGTCTCAAGTTGGGCCAGTCATTAGTTGGCCATTTACTCAATCTCTGCTCTATCTTTATCCATGCACATCTTGTGGGCAGGACAAATTTTGTATCTAAGGTCTTGTGAATGGGTTAGTGTTAGCTGCTCTACACTGGAAGCCATATATGGCAATAGGAGGTGGCCACTGAAGGCTCCATATGCCCTGCTGCTAGGAGTCCCAGCTAAACAGAGATTTTCAACAGAGGAGTCTCTAATGGACAAGAAGCACTTAAAATGTTCAATGTCCTTAATCATCAGGAAACTGCAATTCAAAATGACTCTGACCTTCCATTTTATACCCATCATAATGGTTAAGATCAAAAACTCAAGGAATACCACATTCTGAAGAGGATGTGGAGCAAGTAGAACATTCTTGCACTGCTGGTGGGTGTGTAAACTTGTACAACCCCTTTGGAAGTTTCTCCTTCACTTCTACTTTAGGACATAACTTTCTTAATCATATACCTAAAAGATACTCCACCATATCACAAAATACGTTCTCAGCTATATTCATAGCAGCTTTATTCATAATAGCCCCAAACAAGAAACATCCCAGATGTCCCTCAGCTGAAGAATGGATAAAGAAAATGAAGTGCATTTACACAATGGAATACTACTCAACTATTAAAAGAATAGTGACTTCATGAAATTTCTTATGGATGGATGGAACTAGAAAGTATCATCCTGAGTGAGGTAACCCACATCCAGAAAGACACACATGGAATACACTCACTTATATGTGGATATTAGAGCTAAAATACAGAATAACCATGCTGCAATCCACAGACACAAAGAAGCTAATTGTTAAGGAGGGTATAAGGGAGGGTGCTTGAATCTCACTCAGAAGGGGAAATAAAATAGTCATAGGAATTGAATGGAGAGAGGGAGGGAATGGGTGAGAAAGAAAGTCAGGAGGAGAATGAGGGTTGGGATCAGGCATAGGAATAGAAGGCATGGGGATGATAGGATGGGAAGGAAGAAGAGAAATAAGTCTGGGGGTTATGCATCTCTGGGATAAACCTGTTAGCTGGGACTGGGAAGGTTCCTGAGAGGATATGGGGGTGACCCTAGCTGAAGTCCCAAATTTCTACTCAAGATTTTTCCGCTGGCTTCTGACTGTGTAAGTTAAGCTAACTAACTCATCCATTTCACAAAATTATTGAATGCCTTAGCAGTTAAGCCTAGTTCAGCAAGCAAAACCAAAGAAGATCGTTAATATAAATTAGAAAGCTTGCACTTCAGTTAAAGCAGTGGTGATGGTGTTAACAGTGGCTTGATACAAACATTAAAATCAGAAGACTGTATGCACATAACGATAGCTGGATACTAAATTATGCCAAGTAACAGATTCCCACAAAGGTTAGTCTTTTACATGGAGACTCTAGAGGAGGACTTTCTGAGGTGGTGACTTTGAATCTAAAAATGAATAAGGAGGGATAAGCTAATGATAATGAGGAAGGAGCAGTGACCACAAGAGCCCTGTGGCCCTACAGCATTTTCCAAGGACAAGGGAAAGTGGATACAAAGAAATGGGAACAGACTGAATGAGGGGAAGTGACAGTATCCAAAGTAAAGAACACTAGGGTTCTGCATCATGGGATTCTCCTTCTGGTGAAATCAGTGGTCCTTCTGTGCACTGCAGGATGTTCATCTACAGCCATTCCAATAGTATCCTTTATTCCAATTGTAAATGTTAAGAAAGTCTTCATATATGCTGAAATTCACTTAAGTGTGGAGAAGAGGAAGTACGGTTGAAAATCATTGCTTTGAAATACTGTGAACTAAGGAGGAATTGTTGGTTGGTTTTATGCAGGGAATGAACAAAAGGATTTTTATACAGAATCATAGGACAATGCCAATTGGTCTACTGAAAATTAACCATAGCAGGGCTGGAGCGATGTCTCGGCAGTTACAGGGACTTTCTGTTTTTGGAGAGGACTTGGTTACAGTTCCTAACTACCATGTACTCACCACAAGTACTCCAGTTTCAGGGAAACTTGACACCCTCACCAGGTTCCTGAGGGTACCTGGCGTGTGGTACACATATGCACATGTAGGCTTACACACAAAATAAATGAATAAATAAATAAGTAAAAATAGGCAAAACATATGCCATGTTTCTATTCTTTGAAAATTACAAAGGTACATGATTAAGCTTACGCTTAGTTTTCTATATCGTGCCTCTAGCAAGAGATGGACAGTTCACGAGCTGAAGCTTATCCATCAGGAGGCATTCTGTTCTTTTGTGTCACCTTGAAGGAAGTCAGGAGACATTACACCTTTCTCATTCATGACAACTTCTCCTTCATTTGCTTCCCTGGGGCCATAGGTAAAAAGCTTCTTGCCAGGATGCGCTGTCTAAATACAGCTGGAAATAATAATTGAAATGCACAAAACTGAGAGCTAAACTGTAATTTCTTTATGAGTTGTGTGCCTCAGGTATTTTGTTACAGCAATGGACAGGTCACTAACATAAAGAATACATAGTGAAGACCTAGCTTCATTCATTTATGTTTTCATAGTTCAGATGAAAGAAATGACAAGAGAAATCTATTGATGTTGATTTTCAATGCACCGATGAGAAAAGGTTAAGGGAAAATATGTTTTGATCTTCCAACAAAGCTTGTGATTCTCTGCATCTCAGCACTGAAGGAAAGAATGTCTTTATTCTATCCTTTTAAGGTTTCTTACCTCAGCAATTGACATCTAATTTACTGAGAGAAAAACTGAAGAAACAAGATTGGAGTAGTGATAGAGGAACTGAAATATTAATTTAATGTGATAACTAATGGAGTGTAGGGATGATTCAGCATTTAAAAACTTCTTGGAAGACTAGAATTTGATTTCCAGCCCTTAATTCTGGTGTATTATAACCTTTAGTATTTCCAGCATCTAGGGAAATATATAAATAAAAATAAATTAAAATAAATTAAAAATAAAATGCTAAATAGAAGCCTAAATAAATAATCGCACATGCAAGACTGGATTCCAGGGACTGGAGGAACTGCCAATAGCAATTTGATGACATCATTTCACATGAAATCTACTTTACTTTCAGGGGATTGCCATAAACAAGAGTTACAAATTGAATGCTTTATTCACTGGAAGTTTATCATTCCGAAGTTCAGGAAACTAGATCCAAAAGTAAGGTGTTGGTAGGGTTGGTCCCATCTGAAAAGTAAGAAGACAAAATGTTTCTTATCCTTCCGTTAACTTAGGCATTTATTTTTTCTGAATATCTTTGGACTCATTGCTTAGTAGAAATGTCATCCAAATCTGGCTTCAATTTCACAAAGTCTGATGCTGTTTTTGACTGTGTCTGAATGTTCCCTTTTTTATGGACACTAGTCATATTGGATTGCGGGCACATCCTATCCCACTCTGAGCTCATCAAAATTTACATAAGTACATGTTCATGCCCTACGTATTTTAATGCATGCACAATAATAATTTATGTCAGTATATAATCAGCAACTAGCTTGAGAATACAGAGCATAATTTTCAGAAAAAAATATGTTTTGAGGTACTAGAGTTTAGGTTTTTAACCACATGAATTTTAAAGGACGAAGATAATCCTATACAATAAGATGAAATGCTAATTTGAGGTGAAGTAATTTGGTAAAAGATCCATATAATGATAGCAAACAAAGCAGGTTAGGATACAGAAATTTGGAGACATTAAAATACACAGATCAGAAATGTTGGAATCAGAATTAAACAAATCAATGCAACATTCTTAAGAAGTCACCACAATACTGAAGGAAAAATGAAGTTTTTTAGCCCAGAAAAAAAAAAGATGAAAATACTTTGAATACAAGAAGTGATCAATTGAGAGGAAAACTGAAGAACTAATCACCAAATTCTTCAAAATGGAAGACGTCTATGGGCTAAATAGAAGTAGTTGAGATGTGAGTCTGTTAGAAAATAGTTTAAGAGAGAAAATGAGATGTGTTTAATGGTATAAACATAAAAAAAAATCCCTTTGAAGAATTTTTTCTTGAATAAAAAAACAGAGTTGTAGAAGTCAGATTTTAAAGTTTCTTAGAAATGATCTTTCTTCTTTTTTTTTTTTAGATTTTCACTTTTTTTAAATTTATTGATATATTTATTTACATTTCAAACGATTTCCCCTTTTCTGGACCCCCACTCCCTGAAAGTCCCATCAGTCCCCTTCCCTCCCCCTGTTTTCCCACCCAACCCTTCCCACTTCCCTGTTCTGATTTTGTTCTATACTGCTTCACTGAGTCTTTCCAGAACAAGGGGCCACTCCTCCGTTCTTCTTGTACCTCAACATCAGATCCCTTTTCAGATGGTTGTGAGCCACCATGTGGGTGCTGGGATTTTAACTCATGACCTTCAGAAGAACAGTTGGTGCTCTTACCCACTCAGCCATCTCTCCAGCTCCAGAAATGATCTTTCTTAATCAGTGTTCTATCATGGCAGATCTTACAATGGACAGCATTTAATTAGAACCTGCTTGAAGTTTTAGGAGTTTAGTCCCTTGTGGGAAGCATGGTGGCACACAGGAAGATATGGCGTTGGTGAAGGGACGGGTTGGCGGGGAGCAGGAAGAATGAGCCACTGGCCCTGGCTTTGGCTTTATGGTCCCCTCTGGCCACCTGCACACTTCCTCCAACATGGGCACAGCTCCTATTCTCTTCAAACAGGGCCACTCCCTAGCGATTCAAAAAATGAAACCATTGGGTCCATTATTATTCAAACCTCAACATGATCTCCGTGGGAATACTAAGTATATTTTAAAATCTAATTTTTGCAACTTTAGCTTTGGTTTTAGTTAATTAACATCCTATAGTCACTTATAGTCATACAAATTCTTATTTTTATCTGAAAGATAAATCTTCAACTAATCATATTCATTAAATCATTTATAAAGGTAACTATTTAAGGCATAATATGAAAATATATTTGAATCATTGGTGAGAATTTAATTATATCCTAATAGGTTCATTTTACTATAACATTAAAATGCTTACAATGGTGTAGCATATGTAATTAATACCAACAAAATATATTAGAAATATTATAAGATTTCTTTCTATATATAGATATTTAAAAATGTGTAACTTTGACACTTCAAATTATTTTGTGGCACTTACATCTAAATTATTTAATAATTAAATATGAGGGACTTATTTCATAAAAGGGCTAACATTTAATGTATGTGTAATAAGAAATAAATGTTTCTGTCACAGTTATAAAACTCACAATGCAATGTATTTTAATATAAATTTGTTGAGAAATTCATACATTAGTTCTAGTTTTACATCATTTCCATATCTTCCTCTTCAAATCCTTCTGTGCCTACCCTCTACCTCTATTTCCTCTCAAATCCTTTGCCTGTTCATCTTTAATTATTAGTGACATACACATACATACACACACATATGTAGATATGTATGTATAATAATTACATGGTAATATATATAAATATGTATTCCTTTTTTATTCATTTTTATTGCTATTTTATATAATAAATTCATACTCAACATTTTTTATATTCATTTAATATTATTTGTGTGTGTGCATGTGTGTGTGTATCTCTGTATTTAGGGCTAACTACTTAAGACTGGATAACCTATCAGGTTTCCACCCCCCCACCCATGGAAAGATTAAATCTCCCTCTGTCAGCATCCATTGATTGGCTGTATGTCCCCATCAAGGAATAGGAACTTGTACCATTTCTTGCCTCCATCTTGTTGGCAGGTCAACTGCTGCTGCCATTAGTTAGAGAACATGATTCTGTGCAAGGTTTAGCACACACACTTGAAAACAATACATTTTCCCATAAAGCTAGCAATTGGCTTCAGAAATAGAATAAATTCACGTTCATACCTGGCACTTTATAAACAAAACTATGCTTTTTTTGGTATCAGCTAATTCATAACATCACAATCATGTCTCAGCTCATAAGAGTTAGATGGGACATTCCTTTTCCTCTGCTTATACAAGTCTGTTTCAGCCTTAACACAACTGAAAAACGTTATTTTCTGCTATTTTCCTCTGTAACTGAAAAATAAATACCCCTGGGGCATCTTGATGAGTAGTTAATAGATTCTTAAAAATTGTTTGATATTCAGAACGTGGATATGAAGTGGGAATGGACTGAGCAGACTATTTAATGAACAGAGGCATTTAGTTCATTCATAATGGCTGGAAGTTGCTTGCAGCTTAAATCTTCACTAATCAGAAGGAAACCAAATCACAAATCACTAATCATGACTTTCCTCTCATTCCTGAGAAGATTAAGGGAAAATAATGCAAAGAAACTCACAGCAGGACACACTAGGTTGACACATCTCGAATGCTTGTATTTATCATTGAAAGGAAAAAAAGAAGAAAGGAAAAAATTAATCCCAAGTAATCTTTAAGTCGCTATTCTTTTGTAAGTGGTGCTTGACTTTTCCTGTGTGTGTGTGCATGTGTGGGAGTGTGGATAATCAATGCTTTTTAAAAGATTCTGTCAAAGAAAGCCTGAGGTTCATGCTGAGGAAACCTCACAACCGCCAGGAAACTATTGTTTTACTCCTGTTTCTATTTGTTCTCCTGTATTGACACAGCATGAGGAGAATTGCTGAGGCTGCTGGGGAGAAAGAAGGCAGCATCTCAAATACTGTCCTTTCTTTCCAAATGGAGCCCTCCTAGTGGGTAGAAAAGACCAGCTGTAATGCTGAGTTTACTTCCCTTTTGCAAGCATAAAGAGCAAGATGCACCAACTGTGTTCCTAATTCAAGGCTCCCAGAGTCACAGCCTTCTCCCCATGGTTTCATAGCAACTCCTAGTCACCACCAATAGTCTGAGTTAACTGAAGTAACTTCAGGAATGCAGTAAATGGGAAGGGTAGCTTTTTAAGCATCCTGAATCCTCCAAAAAGTCGCATTTGCAAAGGCAAGGTTCCTGTCGCTCTAACTGGAACACTGAGAATCAGATTTGGGGGAGCTGTTATGAAGGGATGCCTGGGAAGATGGAAACATTTCAAATCTAGATTGTGTAGATTTGTAGGCTTCACAACCCTATAAATTTAACAAGAACAAAAAACATGTGTTCAACCTTAGTAATGAATACTAAGTAAAATGTCTTAAGAAATTTGGGAAAAATACATGACTTAGTGTAGTTGTTTTAACATGTTAAAATTGTATAGTACAAAATGTTTTCTTTTTATTTCACTTATTTACTTATTGTGTATTTGATAAGATATCTTATTTGTGAAAGTGTCAGTGACTCATAAATTTCACCAAAATAGTGCTTTCTTCCTTTGTAAAATATACACATGTGTGGGGGATAAATGGCCCTGCTCAGATGGTTTTATTAACAGTTAGCCTGCTGATAATTAAGTTGTTTGAAACAATTTTGCTTATTTTGAATGTGTGAGTTGTTGTCTGTTCTTGGTCAGTGTGGTCTTGTATCAATCTGAAGCAACAATGTTTCCATCTGTGCTTTCCAATAGAAGAGAGGATGTTGTTTGTTATTTTACTTATAACTGTATTGCTGGTAATTACATGTCTTTTTCTTCACATGTCCTCATTCTTTCTAGGCTTATGACTCACTTTGGGATTTGTTTCCACAGATTCTTGTTCATGGTTGAATGCAGTCAGACATGATACTGGAGTAGGTAGCTGAGAGTTTCACATTCAGATCAGCAGGTGTCAGGTAGAGACCTATGCTCTGGACATGACTTGAGCTTCTGAGACATCAGAGCCCATCCCCAGGGGCGCATGTCCTCCAAGGAAGCCATGTCTACACCAATCGAGGCCTATACTTCCCAATAGTATCCTTACCTATGAGCCTTTGGGGTCCATTTACATCCAAATCACTACTGAGTAGCTCAGTGTGATCAATGCAGACACGTGGCTATGGTTGTTGTTCTGGAGAGCAATTGTAATGAGGTTTTCATCATCCCAGAAGGCTCTGATAAACAGCATTTGCCTAGAAGATGACTTACATTAAAATTAATTATTTATAATAAGACAGCAATATCAACTCAAGATACATTGATTTGCAGAATAATGGCCCAGATGAGTAGGTATGATATATTTTACTTTTGTTGAAACTGCCTTCTGTTTCCACTGTATATCATTGTTTTTTAATTTATTTTCTATATTCTTTGTTTACATTCTAAAAGCTTTCCCCTTTCCCAGTCCTCCCCCAATATGTCCCATAAGCCCTCTTCTCTCCATCCATTCTCCTATCTTTTCCCCTCCTTTTTCTCTGTCCTAGTACTCCCCTACAATGCTGGATCAAGCCTTTCCAGGATTAGGGCCCTCTCCTTCCTTCTTCATGGGAATCATTTGATGTGCTAATTATATATCTTCAGTATTCAGAGCTTCATGGCTAATTAATATCCACTTATCAATGATTGCATTCCATGTGTATTCTTTTGTGATTGCGTTACCTCGCTTAGGATGATGTTTTCCAGTTCCATCCATTTGCCTAAAAAATTCAAGAATTCATTGTTTTTAATTGCCGAATAGTACTCCATTGTGTATATATACCACATTTTCTGTATCCATTCCTTCACTGAGGGATATCTGGGTTCTTTCCAGCTTCTGGCTATTATAAATAAGGCTGCTAAAAACATAGTGGACCATGTGTCCTTATTGCATGTCGGGGAATCCTCTGGGTATATGCCCAGGAGAGGTATAGCAGGATCCTCCGGAAGTGTCATGTCCAGTTTTCGTAGGAACCGGCAGACTGATTTCCAGAGTGTTTGTACCACCTTACAATCCCACTCTCCAGTCCCTGTATATCATTGTTAAAGTGGGATCCCAGAAATGTCATATGTGGTAGAGTGTGCAGAAGATCCTGGGCCTGGTCCCCCAGTACCACCTAAATGTTTAAATGATTCAGAATACCTCTAAAATATTTTCAAATTTCCAAATTATTCATTAGATAATTAAATTTTCCCCAAATAAGTAATCAGAAAAATAAGATTACATAATTTTTTATGTATGCCTCTTTTGATAAAAATGTGAAAATAATCCTTGAGTACACATCTTATGGATAGACTAAATATGGTTGATGAATTATTAAAGGTAATTTAAGAATATACCTATTTTCTTTCCTTCCTGGGTAAATGTTAAGAAAGAAATGGAAAGAAAAGAAAAAATGACAAAAAATACTCAATGGCAATATAACTGTTCCTCTTCTTCGGATTTTATGTAAAAATTGTAAAGAAAAACAATCTAATGCTTGTCTCACAATGGGAAACTGGTTTCCTACAGATGGAGTAGTCGTTAATACTTTTTGTGTCTCTTTTCTCTTTGCAAATATTAGTGTTTCTATAGTTGTTTCTATTTACCAGCTCAGTGTTAAGAAATACAGCTGTATTGTTACTTCTTACATGCACAGAGTACGCTTAGAGTGTAAACCCTGAACTGATTGCTGGAAAAAATATGCTAGAACTAATAAATTCAGCAAGGTTTCAGGGAGTTAATATAAAAGATCTGGAGTATTTTCATATGCCAATAGTATATTATATAAAAGAGAAGTGAAGAAAGAAGCCATTCACAATAACAATCATAAAAATCCTAGAAATAAATGAATGGAAATGAGGAACGCTGTTAAGAAAAGTGGAAGCAAACACATACACCCATGTACTCATGCACACATATATGCATCCACACTTATACAGACATAGTTGCACATATGTATTACCATGCAACACCAATATTTATACACACATATGCAGTGGAATGGTATCCTGTGTTCTGTTTCATGAAAAGACATATTTTCTCCACAAAAAAATGATTAATCAATATTGTTTAAACAACAAGCTGTCCAAAGAAATCAACATTAGAGTTTTCCTCATATATATATATATGTGTGTGTGTGTGTGCATGTGTATGACCTATAAGTATATAATGTTTATGCATATGATGTATGTGTAAGTACATATGTATCTGTATAAGATGTATATATATGATATATATGTAAATTATGAATATGTGTATGTGTATATGTATGTCTATTCATGGCATTCTACTTAGCACTAGAATATCTACTTCTAAAATACAGAACCATAAAAAATAATTAAAACAATAATAACCCTCTAAATTCAAATAGTAAAAGGCCACAAAGCACAAACCTACAGACAGTAGCATCTGATGAAGTGGTATGGGACAAAGCTAGAGCTATTAAGATGGCATGATTTTAACTGAACAGACACAGTGATCAATGACAAATAAGGAAGCCTAGAAGTCAGAACATGTCTCTCCAGTCTGCTGATTATCAACACAGAAGGTAAGAATGTGTGTGCTAGAGAAACGATGGTATTGTCAGTAAATGCTGGTAGAACTGAATGAGTATTCATGTGCAGCACACTGAAGAGATAGAACCCTATTCCTTACCAGAACAGGATTTGACTAAAAATTCTTTAAGGCATTAAATGTAAGACATGAACCTAGGAAACTAGTAGGGAAACACATGGGGTGGTCCAAAGAACATTAATAAGTAAGAAATATTTAAAGAAGTCCCCAAACATACAAGAAAATGATAAAGATGGGATTATATCAGTCTTCATCCTCTGTAAAAGAAATAAACATTTTAATGAAGAGGTAAGCTAAATAACAGAAAACACTATTTGCAAATTGCATATCCAGCACATGTGAGAAACTTCAAAATGCTAATAATGAAAGGAGAAGTAATGTGACTAAAAACTGGCCAGTAGATTGAAACAGACATTTGTAAAAGACATTTGTTAGACATACATATGACTAACAGATATATGGAGAAATGCTCAATAAATTCAGGGAAATCCAAACTAAAACCACAATGAGCTGTCACTTCATTCTATTATGAAAAAAAAAAATCCAAAGGCAATGTGAATGAACAGGAATGCGTAGCAGAAGGAACTTTGTGCCCTGTGGCTCAAGTTATAAATTAGTTCAGCTATAGTGAAGAACAATTTGAAGGTATCTCAAAAACCTAAAGGTAGAGCTATATGATATAGAAATCTAGTTACTGAGTATGTATCTAGAGGAATTAAAACAGTCTGTATTTCTAGATTGATTGCACTATTTACAATTTCTGAGAAATGGAAATAATCTATATATCCTTCTATGATTAATGAATTAAAACAAATGAAGCAAAACATGCCCTGGAAAGCTGTCAGTCATTAAAAATGCAAACTGGCTATTGATAATAATATTATCATGAAGTCATTATGCTAAGTGAAATAAGCTATGCAGAGACAGACCCATGCCACATGACCTAACTCACATTAGAAATCAACAAAAAATTACACTCTTACATGTTAGAAGATACCACGTGATCTTAGAATCATCGTTAGATTTGCTTCTCAGAAATGACAGGAAATTAAACACCACAGCTCCCACTGAAGCTCTTCAATAAAGTCTTGTGTTTGGGAGAGGAGTCAGGTCACAAAATTAAAAAAAGTTGACCATAGTAGTTGAAAGAAGGGCCATCCATATCTGGGAACAGATGTAGGAAGGAATAAAAAGGCTGTTATATAGATACTAGGTACTGTCACGTCCAACCTCACTGGTAAGGAAGATGCAACACCAGGGAGTTTCTTCCTTCTTGCAGTTTATTTCGGGAACCTTGAACAAAGCTTATTTCTTCGGCCCGAGCCCTCTCCCTGCCTCACCTTATATAGCCTACTCAGCCCTGTTTGCCATAGAAAGATAGTGTGCTGCTTCCTAATTGGTGAACTAAGTGAATTCTTCATTAGCATGTAAGTGTGATAACAAATACAGCTCACTGCGCATGTACTAAAGTTGATTTACTACCAGGGAGCTGCATCTGGCCAGTGCCATCTTGTAAATGAGATGAACAAAAGGTGGCTTACTACAAGGTATGTTTAGACATGAGCAAGATATACTGTGTGCATTGAGAGTACCAGTAAATACAGTTTTATAGTAGCTAAGAAAACTACAAAAGAAGACATATTTTCTTCACCAAAAAATGATTAAGGTTTAAAGATATGGGTACATGCTACCTGCTTTAAACATGATGATATTGATTCATGTTTCAATTATCTTATTCGGCATAATTTTTATAGTTTTATATATAGTGAATCATTTGTAGAGGATAGGGGGTATAAAATATGTTTTCATTCTAAATTTACAAGGTTTCCTTTTAAGAGCTTTCTTTTTATCCTTTTGTATTATCTGGTGTGTGTTTGCATATATGTATATGTATATGTATATGTATATGTGCATGTGCATGTGCATGTGCATGTGTATGTGTATATGTATATATCTATGTATGTATGTATGTATTACTTTTCTACCCTATTTGCATGTCAGTGTCAGAAGACCTAGCCACCCAGTAAGTGGCTAGACTCACTGGATAACAGGCCACAGGGATGCTGCCATGGATGTTCAGCCCTGGGATAATAGGCTTACCCTGAAGGTCCTGGCTTTTATGTAGGTGTGGAGGATGTGAACTCAGGTCCATATGCTTGTACAAGAAGTTCTTTGCAGATAGACACTACTCCTATCTCTAGTCTTTAATAGCTACATGAGCAAAACCTTTACTACCTGAATTTTATGGATAAGTAAAACTAATATACAGGGGGGACTAAAAATACTGCCACATAGTCTTAGAGTTAATTGGTACTATCATTTAAAACTAAAATTAAGGTCTTCCTAATTTTAAAATTTTGATCTCCTCTCTCTTAGGGAGAGACAAGATATAATTCATGTTTCCATTCAGAAATTAGAATGTTATGCCAAATAATTTGTGATGATTAAAATATGATTGTTGGAAGCGGGAGATGTGCAAAGAGCACTGAAGATAATGCAAGATTCCTGTACACTGTCTGCCACAAGTCCTAGCGTCTCACTGAGAGCAGGAAAGACTTCCACTGAACCACTAGCAAAGTGGGGAGAGTTGACCACCTTCTTAGTAACTGCCTAGAACTATTAATCTTCTACTCTAATGAACAGGAACTTTCACATAATTTATCTACTTCTCCATTCACAGAAGATATATTCAATGTGGACCTTGTGAGAGACAGCATTTGATGGTATGCAGACACAGACTTGAAACAAAAAATAACTCTCTTCTCAATCTACTCTCTGTATCAATTAGTCTTTAAGCAAGATATCCAAGTAAAGAATAAAACAGCATGAGAAAAATCTTAGTCTGAAACTATAATGGAAATTGTTCCCTTGGTTGGAAGATGAGCTTGGAATATTTGCTTTAACAAAAAGTTTGGTCAGGCTTGATCATTAGCCTGGCCACTCTTACATGTTAGAAGATACCACATGAACAACATCATTGCTAAACTATGTTAATTGAGCCATGCATGTTAGATTTGCTTCTCAGAAATGACAGGAAATTAAACACCACAGCTCCCACTGAAGCTCTTCAATAAAGCCTTGTGCTTGTGAGAGGAGTCAGGTCACAATTAAGAAACATTGCTCTCCATTAGCTTTTATCCCCCCCTCCCACCTCAGTCTTCACTCTTTCACATTTTCCATGATCCTGCATGCTTTGGAGGTATCTAAATTGAGCTGGGAAAAAATGGCATGAAAAAATCTAAGATTAGTGCCTGCTATGCAAATCATTTTGTTTAATTGTATGTTTTATTGGTCTCTTATTTTGTAGATCTATTATACTATTAAAGCATGTGCTGGGGTTTGTTGTTTGCAACTATTCCTGGGATGCTATAAACAAATGTCTACTCAACTCAAAGAACACATCACAGAAAAAGGAATGATATCACCTCAGTGCAACTTGGTGATCCAACAAGATTATTGATGCTACTTACAAGTATAGATTAAAATGGATGACCTATACTTCCATCACTAAAAGTCCACAGCAGCAGGGGTGATGTTTCATGGAAGCTGGAACCCTGAAGCTATGTACACAATTTACAGGCGGCTTGACAATTCTAAAACTTTCCGCTCCTCATTAGTCTTGTTGCTTGTATAATAAGCAAAGAGGGTGGGGTCTTGTGAATCTGCTAAGTTTCGGAGATTCCCTGGGGTTTATGAGATATTTACTTCCTGTCTTATAAATGTCCTCCTCCTTTTTGATTTTCCAAAGTTTCAGTGAGCTCCACTCCGGGGTAGAATGTTTTAATTTGGAGGAAATTGCCGGACAACAGATTTAAATGTGAAATATTTGTTATATACCCATGTGTATGAAAATGTTGTGGTGGCACTATTTGGGAAGGTTGTGGAAATTTTAGAGAGTGAACTCTTCCTGAAGAAAGTGGGCCACAGCGGGTGGGAGTGGGGATCTGGAGTGTTTGTAACCTTGCCCTGTTTTCCTTTCATCTTCTGATTCTTGACTGTGGGTTTAATGTAACCAGCATGCTTCCTGAACCTGTTGCCATGATTTTCCCTATAAAATGAGGTTTATCACTTGAAACTGTATGGCAGAATGTGTGCTCTAGCCTTAAATTGATTTTATTGGGTCTCAGGAAAAGTATGTAATAAAATATATAAAAAAGTGAAATGGGGTAAGTGAGGTGACTCAGAGAATAAGAGTGTCTGTTGCCAAGATTGGTGATCAGAATTTGAGCCCCAGGGCCCACATGGTGTTTGGAGAGAACTGTCTTACAAAAGTTTTCCTATAGCATGTGCTGTCTTGTGATTCTCTCTCTCTCCCTCTCCCTCCCCCCTCTCTCCCTCTCCTTCTCCTCCCTCCCTCCCCCATCTCTCTGTCTCACACACACATATACACACACTAAATGAGTAAATGTTTTAAAAAATTAAAAAATGAGTAAATGAAAAAACTATTCTTAAGCTTTAATTTTTTCACATGATCTCTAAACTTTCCAGTCTCCTTCAAAACCTGACACCAGTGGCATCTAAATATAAAGTCATCCAGCAAAGACCTTGGATACTGGCCAATTTTTAGGTAGGATGTCCTATTCTCTAAAATCAATAGTTGATAAGGCTCTACCTTACATTCTCTCAAATTATTTTTCTTCAAGTAATATTGAATTGTACAGCATCCTGTGAGCATAATAATAAAACACAACTTTCCATGTTTTATAATTTAGGTTTATGGAACATTTATTTATATGTGGCGAAATGCATGCTTTCCAGTGCATCATTTTATAAACTTGAAAAATGTGAGCTACATGTGACCTTCTCTGTCTTCATCAAAATCACTCCCGATCATTTTTAGAATTCAAATACAATCTCCAGATGGTATTATATGACCTCATATCAGTATTAAAAATACAGCCATTTTATCTGAGTTTCTCCTGCATAGCATTTGTGGAATTGTAATAATAATTTTGATTTCCTATATTCTATTAGTCACCAATACATTCCTTCAAATTTTTCTTTACATTGTCCAGTTGTTTCAAAAAAGAATAGGTAATTAAATACGTTCAGTTTCACCAATTCTGGGGTCTCTTCCCGTGAGTCCAATCTTGTTTTATACATTTTACCTACCATAATAGTTTCATTTTACATTTCTTAAAATTCAGTAGGAGAGTACTACTGCTAAGAAATTTTGTCAGTGCTTTGTTTGACTAACAAGGTCTCTATTTGACCATTGATCGTGAAGGATAGTTTAACTAAGTATAAAATTCTAGCTGAATACATATTTACCTTTCAGTAAATGACCTATGTCTTCTAACAATTAGAATTTTGTGATTTTTATGTTTGTCTTTGGTGTGAAATGTGACCTTGTTTTCTTATACTACAATCAAGTCTTGAAGATTTTCAGATGTTTAAATTTTATGTGCCCTTGTACATTTGTCTTACATCTGTGTGTGTGTGTACTTTACTGTTGTTTGAACTTTTTGACATGAAGATTTCCTCTGTCCTCTTCAGTTTCTAAAAATAAGCTGTCTCCTTGTATCCTGCTTCTGCACTATTCTTGACTCTTCTTCTCAGGAATCAAATTAAGTGTTTATGTGTGACCACTTGGTATTTTCCACTGTTTTCAATGAGTTGTGATGAATTACCTCATGACATCTATAAATGCAAAATAAGACAAACAAACAAACAAACAAATAAAACCCACATGACATCTTCAGTCCCTAAACTACTAGAAACTTCTTTTGCTTTGAGCTCTCTTAGCCTTCTCAATAATAGCATGTCTATTTTCTACTTCCTTCCAGAAGCTGCTATGAATCTTTCCATTAATTACATGGCCATGAGATTTTCCTCCATTATCATCAGTAGACAGCTGTATTTCATTTAAGATGCAAGACTACATCAGGCTTCTAACATTTTTCATAGAATTTTCTCCATTCCTTGTAGCCTGTATCATCAAGCAACAATTCAGTTAAATCCAATTGGATGGACTCACATTCAACAGTCTATAGAGTAAAAAAATTGCCAACTGAGACAATTTTTCCTACTGTGTGTGTACCTTTTAGGTGCTTGCCAGTTTCATGACAGTCTTTATCATTTCCTTATCAAAATGATGTAGGTAAATTCTTTTCACCACTCTACACAGTCTATTTTTTGCTTGTGTTTTATTAGAGATGTATAGGTCTCCACATTCCATTTCAATGTATAGACATCCAATTCCTTGAGATTTTATTACAGTTTTTACCTGGTGACTCACAGATTTTGGTTATTGCTAGAAAATCCACTCTTGATATGTTGGGAGAGCTGTCCTCTCTACCTTTCCACATCCTAGGAAAGGTCAATAAATATGCTTTAATATTGTGTCTAAGCACTACATTCTTACAGTCAGAAAATTTGCCTGTAAATAAAATCATGAAAGTTCATAAGAGCCATGCCTGTAGCTTAGGGAACTTTTCAGGATCTGTTCAAACGTCTGTTGATACTTGTTGAGTCTGTGCTACTCTGTCAGACATAAAGTGTATTCTGTCAGACAAAGTATTTGGAAAACCCCAAATGCAAATATCATTTAATATTTTGATTGTGATGAAATATCAAATAAGTTTGAGTATTATAGGTGTTTTGGGGGGTTTATACATTTCTCTAACTAGGTGGGAAATCTCTTCTGCAACTTAAAAATGTTTCTCTAAGGTCAGTGTCATTTTGTTACATGTATATCCATATATTACATATTAATTATACATAACATTATTATATATTATACAATATATTAATATAATACATAATATTTTATAATAAATATTATATACTTGAATATACATATTTCAAAAAAGACATTGACCTTAGGGAAATGTTTAAGTCTCAGAAGATGTTCCACATTTATTTATGAATATATATGTATTCATATATATGTATATAAGTTCCACATCTATTTCTGAATATATATATATATATATATATATATGTATATATATATAAAATATTCCAGTCTTTAAGAAAAATGTAGTATGCGTATTAAGTATACATAAAAGGAATTTGGTCACAGTGACTAAAATATTAATTTGAAATCTTTAGATAGGTGGGAGAGAGTTGTCTTCATCTATATTTAAACTCCATTAAACCTTGCAGAATTCAGTACAAAACACAATTCTTAATATATACATTAATATAAGTAATTATGACTTTATTTATTTGTAATTATGAGACAACTCAGTTTACTGACATGATGAGGAAACTTATTTCAATTTACAATTATTAAAATATAACATAGGTAGGCTTATGAGCATTAACTGGTAATTTTATTAAGGAAATACACTTTCAAATATTTACTAGAACTGCTCTTCATACTTATGATTATTTTTATAGGGATAAAAGCATTAGTTAAATATTTGGGAAACTTTATTACTCAGACCACTGGAGTGCTTTAAAACAATAGTAATTATGTTTAATTTATAAGTAATATTTAACTGTCAATGGCAGATAGTTAATCAAGGTTTTAAATGGCAGTAAATTTAATCAATGGCCTCTTAAAAGTTTTGTAATTTGTTAGCATATAAATAAGGAACAAGATTTGTAATGAAAAATAAAAGATTTGTCAAGTTTTTGATTTTTAATGGGTAAATTAAACAAATTATGTACTAATTTTTAAAATAAAGCAGAATTATCTTTTATGCCCATAAATAAATTCAGTTATTATACATGAAAAATATTGTACTTCTGAGTTGTAGAAGGAGCAATTAATTGTTCTATAACCTTTTAGGGAGTTATGTAAGGTGATTTGACTGAAATGGCCCCAAATGGTCATATCTTTATTGGGAAGAACAAGGAGGAGGCCTTGTTGGAGGTGGTGTGTCACTAGAAGTGGTCTTAAAGTGTTCTACAACCCCACATCAGTCTAGTGTCTCTCTGACCAAATGCCTGGACCAGATTACAAGACTCTCTGCTACTACCCCATGACCATTCCTGTCTGCTTTCTGCTGTGTTGATAATGGGCTAATCCTCTGAAAGCATAAACATATCCTCAATTAAGTCCTTTTTCCTATGTATCACCTTGGTCACAGTTCTCTTCACAATAGAGCAGTAACTAAAAGAGCATGGTAGTTATGGATACCAGTGCATCTTTTATAGTAATTGAAGATGAAAAGCAACAGTAGAGATTAAATAAATCCAATATTTATTTGCCATTTTAGGATAAATTGTAAGGCGGTACATAAATTAAAACATCTTTCTTCTTTTATTTTTCTACAACACTTTTATTTTTCTTCACACAATGATGTGTCACTGGGGCTTAATGTTCTCATTAAGGAGCAGAAAACAAAAAAAAAATTGTCATTTCTTAAGTAGTACCAAAAAAAATCACCCTATATAAATTAAAAGGATGAATACATTTACAGGTGTCAAAGCAAATGTTCCTGACTCAGGGAAAGTCACAACCCATGACAGTCAAGAGGGAAAAACACAGAATGGAAGTGGTATCCTATGCTTCAGACTTTTCCACTCTGATCTACAGCCACTAAGCGGCCAAGCTGCCTAGCATAAGGACTAAATCAAGATACACAGTATATTAAACATAAACCAAAGATCTTCAATCCTGTCCCATTGATCCGCCTGCCTGTCACCGTACCAATACCATGCAGTTTTTAACACTATTGCTCTGTAGTATTGCTTGAGGTCAGGGATACTGATTCCCCCAGAATTTCTTTTGTTGCTGAGAACAGTTTTAGCTATCCTGGGTTTTTTGTTATTCCAGATGAATCTGAGAATTGCTCTTTCTAACTCTATGAAGAATTGAGCTGGGATTTTGATGGGGATTCCATTAAATTTATATATTGCTTTTGGCAAGATGGCCATTTTAACTATATTAATCCTGCCAATCCATGAGCATGGGAGATTTTTTCATTTTCTGAGGTCTTCTCCCATTTCCTTCTTCAGAGACTTGAAGTTCTTGTCATACAGGTCTTTCACTTGTTTGGTCATTGTCCCACCAAGGTACTTTTTGTTGTTTGTGGCTATTGTGAAGGGTGTTATTTCCTTAATTTCTTTCTCAGTCTGCTTATCCTTTGAGTATAGGAAGGCTACTGATTTGCTTGAGTTGATTTTATAACCAGCCACTGTGCTGAAGTTGTTTATCAGCTGTAGGAGTTCTCTGGGGGACTTTTTGGGGTCACATAGTTATACTATCATATCATCTGCAAATAGTGATAGTTTGACTTCTTCCTTTCCAATTTGCATACCTTTTACCTCCTTATGTTGTCTAATTGCCCTAGCTAGTACCTCAAGTACAATATTGAAAAGATAAGGAGAGAGGGAGTAGCCGTATCTAGTCCCTAATTTTAGTGGGATTGCTTCAAGTTTCTTTCCATTTAGTTTGATGCTGGCTACTGGTTTGCTATATATTGCTTTTACTATGTTTAGGTATGGGCCTTGAATCCCTGTTCTTTCCAAGACTTTAAGCATGAAAGGATTCTGAATTTTGCCAAATGCTTTTTCAGCATCCAATGAAATGACCATGTGGTTTCTTTCCTTTGAGTTTGTTTATGTAGTGGATTGCATTGATGAATTTCCATATATTGAACCATCCCTGCATCACTGGGATAAAGCCTACTTGATCATGGTGGATGATTGTTTTGATGTGTTCTTGGATTTGGTGGGCAAGAATTTTATTGAGTATTTTTGCATTGATGTTCATAAGGGAAATTGATCTGAAGTTCTCTTTCTTTGCTGGATCATTGTGTGGTTTTGGTGGCATTTTAATCCTCAACAAAGGGGCTGAAAATATTCAGTGGAAAAAAGATAGCCTTTTCAACAAATGGTGCTGATTCAGTGGAGGTCAGCATGAAGAAGAATGTGAATTGATCAATCCTTATCTCCTTGTACTAAGCTCAACTCCAAATGGATCAAGGACCTCTACATAAAGCCAGACACTCTGAAGCTAATAGAAAAGAAACTGGGGAAGACCCTTGAGGACATCGGTACAGGGGGAAAGTTCCTGAACAGAACACCAATAGCTTATGCTCTAAGATCAAGAATTGACAAATGGGACCTCATAAAATTACAAAGTTTCTGTAAGGCAAAGGACACCATCAAAAGGACAAATCGACAACTGACAAATTGGGAAAAGATCTTTACGAACCCTCCATCCGACAGAGGGCTAATATCCAATATATACAAAGAAATCAAGAAGTTAGACCCCAGAAAGTCAAATAACCCTATAAAAAATGGGGTACAGAGCTAAACAAAAAGTTTTCATCCGAAGAACTTCGGATAGCTGAGAAGCATCTTAAAAAAATGTTCAGCATCATTAGTCATTAGGGAAATGCAAATCAAAACAACCCTGAGATTTCACCTTACACCAGTCAGAATGGCTAAGATTAAAAACTCAGGAGACAGCAGGTGTTGGTAAGGATGTGGAGAAAGAGGAACTCTCCTCCACTGCTGGTGGGGTACAACTACTCTGGAAATCAGTCTGGTGGTTCCTCAGAAAACTGGGCACCTCACTTCCAGAAGATCCTCTGTACCACTCCTGGGCATATACCCAGAGGATTCCCCAGCATGTAATAAGGATACATGCTCTACTATGTTCATAGCAGCCCTATTTATAATGGCCAGAAGCTGGAAAGAAAGCAGGTAGCCCTCAACGGAGGAATGGATACAAAAAATGTGGTATATATACACAATGGAGTACTATTCAGCCATTAGAAACAATGAATTCATGAAATTCTTAGACAAATGGATGGAACTGGAGAACATCATAGTAAGTGAGGTAACCCAGTCTCAAAAGATCAATCATGGTATGTACTCACTAATAAGTGGATATTAGCCTAGAAAATTGGAATACCCAAAACATAATCCACACATCAAATGAGGTACAAGAAGAATGGAGTAGTGGCCCCTTGTTCTGGAAAGACTCAGTGTTGCAGTATAGGGCAAAACCAGAACAGGGAAGTGGGAAGGGGTGGATGTGGGAACAAGGGAAAGGAAGGGGGCTTATGGGACTTTCGGGGAGTGGGGAGCCAGAAAAGGGGAAAACATTTAAATGTAAATAAAAATATATTGAATAAAAAAACCACATACCACGGAAACAGTTAACTTGAATAAAAAGTCAAAAAGCAGCAGTGTCTGACAATCCAGTACTGATATCAGATAGAAGCTTCAAGAACAAATTTCTATTCGAAGGCCTCTTCCAGATTAGAAAGACTTGCATTAGGTGTGTATATTTGCCAAGGCCAATCGTTACTTCAAGATCAGCTCCTGTAGTTGGTTCCTAGCACCTGCTCACCCGATAGATTTGAAGGTGGTCTCATGGATGCCACAGGACTCCATGGCAAGGAAGGAGGTCTGGAAGGTAGCCTCTAGGCACTGAAAATGCTCATTGTCAGTGGTGATCACCTGCCCATCCATCAGCTCTTAGCTCTTCTCCAAGGAGGAAGAGGATGCAGCAAAATTCTATTCTATTCTATTGCCAAAATTCTATTTCTCCTTAATGTCAGGAGAACATTAATACAATCTTCCACTCAGCTGTGGTGGTGAAGTTGTAGCCCCACTGTGCCATGGACTTCATTAGGTATTCTGTAATATCCCAGACAGGTCCAAATGCAAGATGGCATGGGCCTCTTGATAGGATAGTCCTCATAGATGAGCACTCTATTTGTCATCCCTCTTGAAAGGGATAGTCCTCATAGATGAGCACTCTATTTGTGATCCTGTTGCCAGATTCCATTATCTGGTTAATATTTGTTGTCAATATGACAGGTTCTAGAATTTCCTAGAAATGTCCATGAAGGCATTCTAGACTGAGTTAGGTGAGGTTGGAAGATCTACCCTGAAAGTTGCTGTCTTTCTCTTTCTCCACTTTCATGATTGTCGGGGCAGTGTGACCTGGCATCCTCTGTTTGTGTTGCTGAGAATTCCATATATAGCATGTGCCAGCCAACTGTGTGAGCCACAGTGCCAACTGTGTGAGCCACAGTGCAATCTGCCTTCTTTAAGTTGTATTTGGAGGTGTTATGTCACAGTAGTGAGACAAGTCACTAATGCAGACAAAAAAGATTAAAAATTACTTACCTTTGTATGGCACATACAGAAAGTATGTAATATGATATGTTTTCCCACTAGCTATAGAGAACATGATGTTTGTGCACAATTCAGTGTGATATAGTTCAAAGCTATATAGTAGACCTGATCTTTAAGCTCTGAATAACTGTGACATCCTGGCTGTTCTGGAACTCCTCAAAATATAAGTTCATTCACAGCGGAACATAATATTTCAAAAACCCTGTTGAGAAGATAAATTTAGATAATGCACCAAACATCTAGCTCTAGTTAACATGGGTCTAGCTTGCACTGAGTGTTCTGTTAATTATGATCCCCTTCAGGAAAAACCTTATACTTCTTACTGAAAGAGCAGAAAAGGTTATTTTGAGGATAGAAGCCTGCTTTTAGAGTGCTGCAGAGTTGATAATAGAAATTTACTTGAAAAAAAAAAAGGGTCTACCAATGTACAGTCTACAGAGTGTATTTCTAGAGAGTAGCTGCCTGGAAAATGTTGTTGCAAGTTCAACCAGAAAGGGATATAGAGTCCTCTTAAGCTTTTGTCAACAGGGAGTAGTATACACCTTGGGCTGCCTGAAGTATTTGGCATCATCCATGAGGCCAGGGATCTCTATAAGAGTAAATCTGATGTCTAGACTAAATGGTTATTAACGGGAGATTTATTAGATTTATTAGATTTAATAGGCTAATATGATATGTTCTACATAATATAGTAATCACCGTTTACATATGGGACAGGCCAAGAACTAGAAGCTGCTCAGTCTAAGAAGCTGGATGCATCACAGGTCCCAAGATGAAAGTGAAGTCCAGGAAGATTCATAGAGGGCCACTGGCTTCCAAATCATGTTAGAAAGGAAGTAGATTCTTGTGTCAGAGAAGGGCAATGGGAGCAGCAACAGCAGTGGAGATGAACAAACACCTAAACAGAGCAGATGGGCTCATCAACAGGATGAAAACGTATACAGGAAACATTCCAAAGCTCTTCCCACAAACTCTCTTAGATCTGAGCCACCATGGGAATGCTGCTGCCTACATTTCAGTAATTTTATGCATTTCTGTCAAGCTAAGAAAATCCCCCACAGATAAACCAATAGGCTTGTCTGACACTTGACTCCAGAACCAGTAAAACTGATGCTCAAAACTAACCATCACAACCTTCTATGCAAAAGTATCAATAAAAGATTTTTGTTCAATCATTGTTGCTAATGTACATAAGGATCAAAAAAATATTTTATAGTCTAATCTCTGAGGTGACCAATTGGATGATATGTGGACTATCTACAGATTATTAATGCAAAAATATTTGTGTGTGGACATAACTCACTTTATAGCAAGTGACAAAACAATGTATAAAACCTATGTTTTATTCCACTCTTAAGCAATATTATTGTAAGGGTGAATCCCTTTCAATACAGACTCTTTTTTTTTTTGGTGGTGGTGGTTATAGTTTGCATTGATGTAACACTGACTGGTTACTTCAGTGTTTTTTGCTTTCTTATTTTACGTGTGTGTGTGTGTGTGTGTGTGTGTGTGTGAACTCTCTCAATAGTTTTTTTCAAGGAGTCAAGTTTCTCCAAAGCTCTCAGTTATGTACAGATGAGGAAACTGTGCTGAAGTTCTCCAAACATTCAACAGAGCTTGTTTGGTATCCTCTGATATACCAGCGGCACAATGGATGTAGACAGCGGTTCTTGTGCCTGAAGGACAGGAAACAACTGTCTCAAGCACAGGATTTTAATTATAGGGAGTTGTTAACTTGAAGTTAGTGCCCAGGATGTATGAATGTTGAAAGTTTTTATCTCTGATACAGAATACTGTAAAAAGCTGCCTAAAACCTCATGCTTACTCTTACACAATTACAATTTGTTGGTTAATTCAAACTCAAAAAACATAATCACTTAATAAAAAGAAAACATATGGAATCAAACAGAATATTCTTTATCATCTCCTATCCATAAGGCTTCCTTTTGTTTGCTTATTAGACAAATGTAGCAATTTCTGACTTAGAGATAAAAGTTAGATTCTGAAAGTTTAATTTTAATCATTCTGTCAAAATTAAGGAAATCTGGGAGGACAGTGTGAAAATGGCAGGAATTTCTGCTGTGGGAAGCTAAGGCCATGTTTTCTCCCTAGGAAAGGAAGGCCTTCCTTTGTCTTGACAGATATTGCAATATTCCAGATAACAAAGAAGTGGAGCCAAAGGCAGCATATAGGGACATAAGAAGATGACTTTGGGAAAGTTATTGTGAAGTTATTAACACTACAGTCCACACATGGAGCCATTTACACTCCTGGAGCTTCATGCCATGTCTAAAACAGTAAGTTTCTTCCTGGCTGCTACATTGCAAGTCTTGCAGTGAGAAGCAATTTTTTGAGTTAAGATGAACGCATGGACGTGGTATGCTGATATCATAGAGTCGTAGGTTGTGAGAGGTTGTATTATAGATAAATCTTTGAGTTCATATTTGAAAGCAATTTTTTTTTTACTCATGGCTTTAAGGTTTAGGAGGACCAGGGAAGCAAGAACAGAATCATGGGAAGGAATCTAGGTGACTCCAGCATCAAAGTGTCCAATTCTCATGGAAACGTTAACTATAAACAAATAAAGACTTAAGATTTTACACTCCAAGTTCCCTTAGAGTTTACTTTTTTTTTTTTTTTTGATGAGTCTCAGAACTTCTTAGCTCAGACAGCATAAATGAGCTATAAGCCAAACAGATTTTAAATTCGTATCACTGATTTGAGTAGAAACTGATATTTTCTTTACTTCCAGCTCTATGGATTTGTATACTTGATGGTATATCTTTCTTAAATTCTCACAGTTTCGACAGAATAGAAAACATAAAAAATAAAGGAACGTATTAGATTTCAGCAATTATGGTTTAGATGAGTGTAAGTGATATTTTCAGTCAGCATTTATTAATATCAGGCTTGAGAATAAATACATTAAATATATCAGGGAAATCTGTTTCAAACAGTCTCTGATGCCTGTTAATGTCAATGGAAATATTATTTTTGTGTGTGTGTGTCTGAAATGCTTTCTTTTTTTAAAATTCGATATATTTTTTATTTACATTTCAAATGATTTCCCCTTTTCTAGCCCCCCATTCCCCCAAAGTCCCATAAGCCCCCTTCTCTCCCCCTGTCCTCCCACCCACCCCTTCCCACTTCCCCGTTCTGGTTTTGCCAAGTACTGCTTCACTGAGTCTTTCCAGAACAAGGGGCCACTCCTCCTTTCTTCTTGTACCTCATTTGATGTGTGGATTATGTTTTGGGTATTCCAATTTTCTAGGTTAATATCCACTTATTAGTGAGTGCATACCTGACTCACCTTTTGAGTCTGGGTTACCTCACTTAGTATTATGTTCTCTAGCTCCATCCATTTGCCTAAGAATTTCATGAATTCATTGTTTCTAATGGCTGAATAGTACTCCATTGTGTAGATATACCACATTTTTTGCATCCATTCTTCTGTTGAGGGATACCTGGGTTCTTTCCAGCATCTGGCAATTATAAATAGGGCTGCTATGAACATAGTAGAGCATGTATCCTTATTATATGGTGGGGAATCCTCTGGGTATATGCCCAGTAGTGGTATAGCAGGATCTTCTGAAAGTGAGGTGCCCAGTTTTCGGAGAAACTGCCAGACTGATTTCCAGAGTGGTTGTACCAATTTGCAACCCCACCAGCAGTGGAGGAGTGTTCCTCTTTCTCCACACCCTCTCCAACACCTGCTGTCTCCTGAATTTTTAATCTTAGCCATTCTGACTGGTGTAAGGTGAAATCTCAGGGTTGTTTTGATTTGCATTTCCCTAATGACTAATGAAGTTGAGTATTTTTTAAGATGCTTCTCTGCCATCCGAAGTTCTTCAGGTGAGAATTCTTTGTTTAACTCTGTACCCCATTTTTTAATAGGGTTGTTTGGTTTTCTGGAGTCTAACTTCTTGAGTTCTTTATATATATTGCATATTAGCCCTCTATCTGATGTAGGATTGGTGAAGATCTTTTCCCAATTTTTTGGTTGCTGATTTGTCCTCTTGATGGTGTCCTTTGCCTTACAGAAACTTTGTAATTTTATGAGGTCCCATTTGTCAATTTTTGATCTTAGAGAATACGCTATTGGTGTTCTGTTCCGAAACTTTCTCCCTGTACCGATGTCCTCAAGGGTCTTCCCCAGTTTCTTTTCTATTAGCTTCAGAGTGTCTGGCTTTATGTGGAGGTCCTTGATCCATTTGGAGTTGAGCTTAGTACAAGGAGACAAGGATGGATCAATTCCCATTCTTCTGCATGCTGACCTCCAGTTGAACCAGCACCATTTGTTGAAAAGGCTATCTTTTTTCCATTGGATGTTTTCAGCCCCTTTGTTGAGAATCAAGTGGCCATAGGTCTGTGGGTTCATTTCTGGATCTTCAATCCTGTTCCATTGATCTGACTGCCTGTCACTGTACTAATACCATGCAGTTTTTAACACTATTGCTCTGTAGTATTGCTTGAGGTCGGGGATAGTGATTCCCCCAGACTTTCTTTTGTTGCTGAGAATAGTTTTAGCTATCCTGGGTTTTTTTTTATTCCAGATGAATTTGAGGATTGCTTTTTCTAACTCTGTGAAGAACTGAGCTGGGATTTTGATAGGTATTGCATTGAATCTGTATATTGCTTTTGGCAAAATGGCCATTTTAACTATATTGATTCTGCCGATCCATGAGCATGGGAGGTTTTCCCATTTTTTGAGGTCTTCTTCCATTTCCTTCTTTAGAGTCTTGAAGTTCTTGTCATACAGATCTTTCACATGTTTGGTAAGAGTCACCCCAAGATGCTTTATACTGTTTGTGGCTATTGTGAATGGGGTCATTTCCAAAAAAAAGCACAGGACCAGATGGTTTCAGTGCAGAATTGTATCAGACCTTCAAAGAAGACTTAACACCAATACTCTTCAAACTATTCCACAAAATAGAAACAGAAGGAACACTACCGAATTCCTTCTATGAAGCCACAATTACGCTGATACCAAAACCACACAAAGATCCAACAAAGAAAGAGAACTTCAGGCCAATTTCCCTTTTGAACATCGATGCAAAAATACTCAATAAAATTCTTGCCAACCGAATCCAAGAACACATCAAAATGATCATCCACCATGATCAAGTAGGCTTTATCCCAGGAATGCAGGGTTGGTTCATTATACGGAAATTCATCAATGCAATCCACTACATAAACAAACTCAAAGAAAAAAACCACATCGTCATTTCATTGGATGCTGAAAAAGCATTTGAAAAAATTCAGCATCCTTTCATGCTTAAAGTCTTGGAAAGAACAGGAATTCAAGGCCCATACCTAAACATAGTAAAAGCAATATACAGCAAACTGGTAGCCAGCATCAAACTAAATGGAGAGAAACTTGAAGCAATCCCACTAAAATCAGGGACTAGACTGGGCTGCCCCCTTTGTACTTATCTTTTCAATATTGTACTTGAGGTACTAGCTCGGGCAATTGGACAACATAAGGAGGTCAAAGGGATACAAATTGGAAAGGAAGAAGTCAAACTATCATTATTTGCAGATGACTTAATAGTCTACCTATGTGACCCAAAAAACTCCACTAGAGAATTCCTACAGCTGATAAACAACTTCAGCAAAGTGGCAGGTTATAAAATCAACTCAAGCAAATCAGTGGCCTTCCTATACTCAAAGGATAAGCAGGCTGAGAAAGAAATTAGGGAAATGGAAATATTATTTAATGTTTAATATATTATATACATATGAATGCACATAATATATACATATTAATGCAGACATATATTAGAATGTATAGAAATTAATAAAGTGTCTATGTCTGTAGAACTGTCTATGTTTGAAGAAGCATCTATGTCTGTAGCTGGTTTCTTGAGTTCATGCATATAATTTATGTATGCAGATTTAGAGCTTGTGTTTGATTTCAAGTATACAAATTATTGAAGTGCCACTACAATTTAAATATAGCATTTTCATGTGGTAGAGGAAGAATCTCAATTGATGTCTACCCACATGTTGCAGAACATCTGTCTATACACATCTGGGTCAAGAAGGCTGACTTTCAATATGCTATGTTTTTCCTCTTTGAACAAACTGTAGCCCAAAGAGAAAAAGAGAAGTAAGGAAGAAGATTTAGTTAAAGCATAGATACGAAATAGGAAAATAGCAGTAAAATAACTATTCTGAATCATGTCTGAAAAGAGAAATCAAATGGAACTCTGGCATTTAAGGACATAAAAACTGTCTGCATGGATGCAACCTCATCAGAGCCTTAACCGCAAAGGAAAAAGCTAGAGTTGAAACAGAATAAATTTCCTAGGAGATAGGGCCAAAAGTAGGCTATGAACTTGGTGTTTTCAAAGTAACACAAAAGCATCAACAAAGATTTTAGTAGGAGTCAGTAGTTTTAATCAATACATTTCAAATGTCCCAACAGTTCAACCCTTTGTTTCTAACTCCTGCATATGACCACAATATTTATCTTAGAAATAAAACAAAGTTATTATAATCCAAAGAAATCAAATTATCCTCACAGGAACAGCTAGAATTTTTAATTACTTCAAGGGTGCTTCAGCATATTGTCATTTGCAGACTTCATACTGAAGTGTTTATTTGCTTTGGAAAAGAGAACAATGGAATTGTAAGTCATGTTTGCACTCTGAAAGACAAACTCATCAGACCACATGACTTCCAGCATAATCCAAGTAAGAGAACTTTTAGGGAAGGAACCTCACAGCACAGAATGGCCATAGGTAATCTAGCTTGTCTTTGACGATGTGTGTGGAATGGCATGTGTGTAATCATGCTTCAGTGGGTTCTGGAAGCATTAATAAATTCTGTGAACACATAGCTCAAGAGCTCATGGTACTTAATATTGTCTAAGTGTGTCATCTATCTCCATATTTATTATATATGTAAATAAGGGATTTTCTCTTAAGCGCTTTAGTTTTAAGAAAACTTAAGAAGAAATACTGTAGATCTAGTTTATATGTCATTTTTTTTCCTCTAATACCAGCCGGACTTAAAGTGGGTGGTAATAGCATTTTAGTCTCAATTTAAAGTGACCCTAAAGGATGGTTTGGGAGTGAAATTCTTCTAGAAAGCTGCATTTTTAAAAAAACATACCATTTTTTGCCTTGTTTGAAAGGAAAAATTGCCAAAGAAATGGTTATTCAGAAATTCATAGGAAGCAGCTAATTGTTTGGCTCAATGGGTGTAAAAAGGGATTCTCATGAGAACTTATAACAAGACCTTCAATGAATTTCTCTGAATGGACACTGATTGGGAAGACTTGTCTGTCCCATTTGAATGGCTTGGGTAAATGTTCACATGTAAAACAAAATATAAACAAAACAAAAAGAAAAAAATCCAAAATAAAAACTATAAACCAAGACTGAGAAGGAAGTTCTTTGTTTATCCCTAGTAGCTGGCAGGCTACCCAGTCTGAAAAATAAAAGACACTGTATCAAACAATGTAAACTGTGAAGACCAATATCCAAGCTGGTCTTCTGACTACCATACATATTTCATGCATATAAATACCTACACTCACACTTATAATGAACACACACTCGCACATCGACACACAGATACATACACACAGATTTTATAAAAGGATATTTAAAACAGTAACCATTTTTTAAACATCCATTAACCTCTCTACTAAACCACCATTATTCATAGTTGTTAGGCTAATGAGCAAATTGGCTAATCTGGCAGGCATGAACATTATACTTAGAATGCACAACATTAATTCCAACTTCAGGTAGTTCTCACTGCACAAATCTGACAATTGTCAAGATAACTTCTGCTCTGTAGTGTACAGCATGATGTAGGGATGCCAACCAGGTTTCTCGGCATTTGTTATCGGGAATATTCTCATCAGAGATGAGAGGGTTTTGGTCTCATTGTCAGTAGTGTTCTGTTAGGCTACCATGTAAAACTCATAAAATGATAATTGTTTACAATTATTTACAGTTTACAGTAATTGCCATGTTTCTTACAAAAATTCGTTTTGGAAAATAAACATTTTAGTAAAATGAAGTATATTCTGATGACCACCTTTCCTCTCTCTACTTCTCCCAGATCGTCCCTTCTTCTGTACCCACCTAGAAAACAAACAGACATATAATAATAAAACTACTGCTACTACTGCTGCTACTGCTACTGTTACTACTACTGCTGCTACTACTACTACTAATAATAATAGAAATACATGAGATAAAATGAAAGGAAAAAACAAAAACAAACAAAAACAGAAAAAAAATGAGCCAAAGAAAAAGCATATGAAACATATATGGACTCAAACATTACCACATTCATTCCTACACACAAAAATCTCAGAAAAACTTAAAATCAGAAACTATAATATATAAGTTTTAAAACTGCTAAAGTTTAAAAACTGCCCACATAAACCTACATAACTTATTAAACATGTAGAAATTGAGCTGGCTCCTATAGTATCTTCAGCCCTATTGACTAGTATTAATGTCACTAGAAGCTGCTCTGCCTGATATAAAAGGAAAAAGGTAAACACTAATCTATCTACAAACCTTGAGTTTTACAGTGGTGACATTCCTTCAGTGCAGTGGTAAAAGACTAGTCCAAAATTTATGGGAGTAGCCAAGCACTATCTGATCTGAACAATTACTTTTGAAGATGCAAAAGTGGGATCATATTGATTGCAGCAGCCTGAAGGACTGGAACAAACCCAAGGAATGAAGAGGGGCTCCATGAATTATTCCCATGCCTCCATAGTTTCCTGTATGATTATAATGTTATTTTCTTAAAGTTTAAAAATCTCCATCCCTAAGGGATATATTGTCTCCTGTAATTAGAATCCGTAGGATCTGGGATGTGGACACTGCCTATAGCCAACTCTACAAACTAGTGTAACCACAAGGAGAAAAATGACCAGGATAATTTATATCCACTACATAGAAGAAATTGTACTTCCAGAATATGTGTGTGAGTGAGAGTAGAGCAGAACCCTCTCTCATCAGAAGGTACATCGCATCCCAAGACATGTAACAGATGCATGAAATCACAAATAGTAGTTGTTTTACTTGTACCTTCATAATTATGATAACGTTTAATTTACAAATCATTCCTGACAAGAGATTAATAATAAAAGATGAATTTTATTTCTAGTAATCTAATACAATGTGTGATTCTGGATTCTCTGGATTCTCTTTCCTGCTCTCAAGAGATCATGCTGTATTGAGCTCACTTCTCTTCCTCTCCCTCCCTTTCTCTTCCCCTTCTCTCTTGATCTTCTTGCCTTCTACTTCTTCTCCCCTTCTTTTTCCTGGTCTTTCTATTCTTCTAAGAATTCCTAGTATTTTTCCTCTTATCCTGGTGTGATAGATGGTAAGATGGGAGGAGTTTTCTAACACACCCATTATAATGTAATGCTAAGTTATCACAGAAGGTTTATTAAACACAAACATTGTGATAACAAGTTCAGTTAATTTGGTAATAGCCTGCATATGCTGAACACAGGATGATTCTGCGTGGGGTAGCTGGCACAACACATTATTTCAGGATGTTACTCATCAATCATTTGCATTTGAGATGTCCAGAATGCTTCCTGACATGTTGCTTAATTATCTTCAATGTCCTTTATCCATTATCAGTAGGTAATCTAAATTCTTAAATGGAAATTTTTAAATTAAATTAACTTCTATGCCATTACAAGCAACATCTTGGATTTTTGTACTCTTATGTCCATTGATAAAAGTCAATTTTAAGGTGCAACAAACTCTATGAAATGCTGCAATATTCAGACCTAGGGAATGAGGATTTAAAGTACCTGACAGAGCACAGAATCTTGGATACTTGATTGATTCTTAAAGGAAGAGAAATAAAAATTAACCTTTGAAACCAGAAGTCTTAAATGTCAGCTAGGACATTTTGATTCATTATAGAAATGAGGTCTAGAGCTGGAGCTATTGCTATCTTACTTTAATATAAAACATTTGCATGCATTATAGCAAGGGCTTTTCTTTCCCATTTCCCATAATCTGTGCCCCTACTATCTAAAGTAATTTGTGGTGAGATTATTTAACCTTTACGTCAAGATTTTCATTACTGAATATCAAAAAGAGATTATGACTTGACTAGAACAGAAATCATCCAACAATGAATAAAATGGGGTAATAATTTGCCGATCAGGTTTTGGATGGGGGAGGGTCAATGTATTTGCCTATGCATGAATGGTAGTTAAATCATATTACACAGACTACTGATTTTACAATTGTTTTGGTTGAAAATATAAAGATATTTAGATGAAGGGTGTATAGGTAGAGGGCATTTAGACATAGCAGTAACTACATTGTCTGTACCAAGTTCATTTAGGTAACTTAAAATTATGTTTTGTAGAATGTGTTTCCATGTATGGTTCTAAATTATGCCAAAAGAACAAACAAACACAGAAGACTATCAGAAGTTGTGACACAATACATACCCTTTGTGCTTTAAAGGTACACATACATACACATGAATATCTTGCCAGTCTGAATACTAGCTAGGTCCAGAACTCCTCTCAATCCTGCTCACCATTTCTTTCAACATCCCTGTGCTCTGATCAGATGACAGCCACTCTTGCTGGCTCACATCTCTTGAGACTGGAGATGGTGGAAAACAAGATGGGTTTTCAAACTGTGCTTGGACATTGGAGGTGCTTATCCTGTACGAGGGTGTTCCACTTTGTTCCTGCCAGTCACAGTCATATACCCAGCTTTCCCCAATGCCAGGCAGTTCTGTTCTCTCACAGAAATGCATACCTCACACAGGAGCAAAACAATCAGCTTCATATTAATTTCTTGGCCAGCTCACTGTACCTTGTAAAATAGACTCCTTACACTAAGCCTACCTTCCATATTTCATAGTGGTTTATTATTTTTACCTAATGAAGAAATGGCATGCAGAAAGTTTATCCAACTAAAAGTTGAAGTATGAGCTATGAATACTGACCATTGAAACAGGCAGGTTTGAAACAAGAAGGATTTGAAAAACTATGTGAATAAATATAAAAATTCAAATGACACTTGCAAATTTTAAGTAAAATCCAATTTGGTAACCCAGGAACATTTAAAAATACTTCTCATACAATAAGGAAAGAATATTCACATACAACAACCACCACTTCAAAACAAATGAACAAGACAAGCAGACAAATCAGTGAAAAACTACCTGGGTCTTTTCTTCCATAAAGGAGTAACTTCTGAATATTAAATTCTGTTTAAAGTAAGAGTTTACAAACATGTCCTTGAAATAGATAATAACCAATAGCCACCGTTTTCTTCTTTTTTTTTTATTATTATTCGATATAATTTATTTACATTTCAAATGATTTCCCCTTTTCTAGCCCCCCCACTCCCCGAAAGTCCCGCAAGCCCCCTTCTCTTCCCCTGTCCTCCCACCCACCCCTTCCCACTTCCCCGTTCTGGTTTTGCTGAATACTGTTTCACTGAGTCTTTCCAGAACCAGGGACCACTTGTCCCTCATTTGATGTGTGGATTATGTTTTGGGTATTCCAGTTTTCTAGGTTAATATCCACTTATTAGTGAGTGCATACCATGATTCACCTTTTGAGTCTGGGTTACCTCACTTAGTATGATATTCTCTAGCTCCATCCATTTGCCTAAGAATTTCATGAATTCATTGTTTCTAATGGCTGAATAGTACTCCATTGTGTAGATATACCACATTTTTTGCATCCACTCTTCTGTTGAGGGATACCTGGGTTCTTTCCAGCATCTGGCAATTACAAATAGGGCTGCTATGAACATAGTAGAACATGTATCCTTATTACATGGTGGGGAGTCTTCTGGGTATATGCCCAGGAGTGGTATAGCAGGATCTTCTGGAAGTAAGGTGCCCAGTTTTCGGAGGAACCGCCAGACTGATTTCCAGAGTGGTTGTACCAATTTGCAACCCCACCAGCAGTGGAGGAGTGTTCCTCTTTCTCCACACCCTCTCCAACACCTGCTGTCTCCTGAATTTTTAATCTTAGCCATTCTGACTGGTGTAAGATGAAATCTTAGGGTTGTTTTGATTTGCATTTCCCTAATGACTAATGAAGTTGAGCATTTTTTAAGATGCTTCTCCGCCATCCGAAGTTCTTCAGGTGAGAATTCCTTGTTTAACTCTGTACCCCATTTTTTAATAGGGTTGTTTGGTTTTCTGGAGTCTAACTTCTTGAGTTCTTTATATATATTGGATATTAGCCCTCTATCTGATGTAGGATTGGTGAAGATCTTTTCCCAATTTGTTGGTTGCCGATTTGTCCTCTTGATGGTGTCCTTTGCCTTACAGAAACTTTGTAATTTTATGAGGTCCCATTTGTCAATTCTTCCTCTTAGAGCATACGCTATTGGTGTTCTGTTCAGAAACTTTCTCCCTGTACCGATGTCCTCAAGGGTCTTCCCCAGTTTTTTTTCTATTAGCTTCAGAGTGTCTGGCTTTATGTGGAGGTCCTTGATCCATTTGGATTTGAGCTTAGTACAAGGAGACAAGGATGGATCAATTCGCATTCTTCTGCATGCTGACCTCCAGTTGAACCAGCACCATTTGTTGAAAAGGCTATCTTTTTTCCATTGGATGTTTTCAGCCTCTTTGTCGAGGATCAAGTGGCCATAGGTGTGTGGGTTCATTTCTGGATCTTCAATCCTGTTCCATTGATCCTCCTGCCTGTCACTGTACCAATACCATGCAGTTTTTAACACTATTGCTCTGTAGTATTGCTTGAGGTCAGGGATACTGATTCCCCCAGATTTCCTTTTGTTGCTGAGAATAGTTTTAGCTATCCTGGGTTTTTTGTTCTTCCAGATGAATTTGATAATTGCTCTTTCTAACTCTGTGAAGAATTGAGTTGGGATTTTGATGGGTATTGCATTGAATCTGTATAGTGCTTTAGGCAAAATGGCCATTTTAACTATATTGATTCTGCCGATCCATGAGCATGGGAGGTTTTCCCATTTTTTGAGGTCTTCTTCCATTTCCTTCTTCAGAGTCTTGAAGTTCTTGTCATACAGATCTTTCACATGTTTGGTAAGAGTCACCCCAAGATACTTTATACTGTTTGTGGCTATTGTGAAGGGGGTCATTTCCCTAATTTCTTTCTCAGCCTGCTTATCCTTTGAGTATAGGAAGGCCACTGATTTGCTTGAGTTGACTTTATAACCTGCCACTTTGCTGAAGTTGTTTATCAGCTGTAGGAGTTCTCTAGTGGAGTTCTTTGGGTCACTTAGGTAGACGATCATGTCGTCTGCAAATAATGATAGTTTGACTTCTTCCTTTCCAATTTGTATCCCTTTGACCTCCTTATGTTGTCGAATTGCCCGAGCTAGTACCTCAAGTACAATATTGAAAAGATAAGGAGAAAGGGGGCAGCCTTGTCTGGTCCCTGATTTCAGTGGGATTGCTTCAAGTTTCTCTCCATTTAGTTTGATGCTGGCTACCGGTTTGCTGTATATTGCTTTTACTATGTTTAGGTATGGGCCTTGAATTCCTGTTCTCTCCAAGACTTTAAGCATGAAGGGATGCTGAATTTTGTCAAATGCTTTTTCAGCATCCAATGAAATGACCATGTGGTTTTGTTCTTTGAGTTTGTTTATGTAGTGGATTGTATTGATGGATTTCCGTATATTGAACCAACCCTGCATTCCCGGGATAAAGCCTACTTGATCATGGTGGATGATCGTTTTGATGTGTTCTTGGATTCGGTTGGCAAGAATTTTATTGAGTATTTTTGCATCGATGTTCATAAGGGAAATTGGTCTGAAGTTCTCTTTCTTTGTTGGATCTTTGTGTGGCTTTGGTATCAGCGTAATTGTGGCTTCGTAGAAGGAATTGGGTAGTGTTCCTTCTGTTTCTATTTTGTGGAATAGTTTGAAGAGTATTGGTGTTAACTCTTCTTTGAAGGTCTGGTAGAATTCTGCACTGAAGCCATCTGGTCCTGTGCTTTTTTTGGTTGGAAGACTTTCTATGACTCCTTCTATTTCTTTAGGCATTATGGGACTGTTTAGATGGTCTAGTTGGTCCTGATTTAATTTTGGTATTTGGTATCTGTCAAGGAAATTGTCCATTTCCTCCAGATTCTCCAGTTGTGTTGAGTATAGGCTCTTGTAGTAGGATCTGATGATTTTTTGGATTTCCTCAGTTTCCGTTGTTATATCTCCCTTTTCATTTCTAAGTTTGTTAATTTGGATACTTTCTCTGTGCCCTTTGGTCATTCTGGCTAAGGGTTTATCTATCTTGTTGATTTTCTCAAAGAACCAGCTCCTGGTATTGTTGATTTTTTGTATGGTTCTCTTTGTTTCTACTTGATTGATTTCGGCCCTGAGTTTGATGATTTCCTGCCTTCTACTCCTCCTGGGCGAAATAGCTTCTTTTTGTTCCAGGGCTTTCACGTGTGTCATTAAGCTGGTAATGTATGCTCTCTCCATTTTCTTTTTGGAGGCACTCAGGGCTATGAGTTTTCCTCTTAGCACTGCTTTCATTGTGTCCCATAGATTTGGGTATGTTGTGTTTTCATTTTCATTGTGTTCTAAAAAGTCTTTAATTTCTTTCTTTATTTCTTCCTTGACCAAGGTATCATTGAGTAGAGTATTGTTCAGTTTCCACGTGTATGTGGGCTTTCTGTTGTTTCTGTTGCTATTGAAGACCACTTTTACTCCATAGTGATCAGATAGGAGGCATGGGATTAGTTCGATCTTCTTATATTTGTTGAGGTCTGTCTTGTGACCAATTATATGGTCGATTTTGGAGAAGGTACCATGAGGTGCTGAGAAAAAGGTATATTCTTTTGTTTTAGGATAGAATGTTCTATATATATCTGTTAAATCTAATTGGTCCAAAGCTTCAATTAGTTTCATTGTGTCCCTGTTTAGTTTCTGTTTTCCTGATCGGTCCATTGAGGAAAGTGCAGTGTTGAAGTCACCCACAATTATTGTGTTAGGTGCAATGTGTGCTTTTAGTTTTAATAAAGTTTCTTTTACGAAAGAGGGTGCCCTTGCATTTGGGGCATAGATGTTCAGGATTGACAGTTCTTCTTTTTGTATTTTTCCTTTGACCAGCAAGAAGTGTCCCTCAGGGTCTCTTTTGATGACTTTGGGTTGAAAGTCAATTTTATCTGATATTAAAATGGCTACTCCAGCTTGTTTCCTGAGACCATTTGCTTGTAAAATTGTCTTCCAGCCTTTTACTCTAAGGTAGTGTTTGTCTTTGACCCTGAGGTGTGTTTCCTGTAAGCAGCAAAATGTAGGGTCCTGTTTACGTATCCATTCAGTTAGTCTGTGTCTTTTTATTGGGGCATTAAGTCCATTGATGTTAAGAGATATTAAGGAATAGTGATTGTTACTTCCTATCATTTTTGACGTTATTTTTTAAATTTGAATGCTTAACTTCTTTTGGGTTTGATGAAAGGTTACTATCTTGCTTTTTCCAGGGTGAAGTTTCCCTCCTTGTATTGGTGTTGTCCTCCTATTATCCTTTTTAGGGCTGGGTTTGTGGATAGATATTGGGTAAACTTGGTTTTGTCATGAAATATCTTAGTTTCTCCATCTATGGTGATTGAGAGTTTTGCTGGATATAGTAGTTTTGGTTGGCATTTGTGTTCTCTTAGAGTCTGCATGAGATCTGCCCAGGACCTTCTAGCCTTCATAGTCTCAGGTGAAAAGTCTGCTGTGATTCTGATAGGTCTTCCTTTATATGTTACTTGGCTTTTTTCTCTTACTGCCTTTAGTATTCTTTCTTTGTTTAGAACATTTGGTGTTTTGATTATGATGTGACGGGAAGTATTTCTGTTCTGGTCCAGTCTGTTTGGAGTTCTGTAGGCTTCTTGTATATTCATGGGCATCTCTCTCTTTAGGTTAGGGAAGTTTTCTTCCATAATTTTATTGAAGATATTTGCTGGCCCTTTAAGTTGTAAATCTTCACTCTCATCTATGCCTATAATCCTTAGGTTTGGTCTTCTCATTGTGTCCTGGATTTCCTGGATATTTTGGGTTACAAGCTTTTTGCATTTTGCATTTTCTTTAACTGTTGAGTCCATGGTTTCTATGGAATCTTCAGCATCTGAGATTCTTTCTTCTATCTCTTGTATTCTGTTGTTGATATTTATATCTCTGTCCCCTGATTTCTTCCCAAGGCTTTCTATCTCCAAAGTTGTCTCCCTTTGAGTTTTCTTAGTTGTTTCTACTTCTGATTTTAGATCCTGGATGGTTTTGCTTAGCTCCTTCACTTGCATGTTTGTGTTTTCCTGTAATTCTTTAAGAGATTTTTGTGTTTCCTCTTTCATGAGCTCAGCCTGTTGACCAAAGTTCTCCTGTATTTCTTTAAGAGATTTTTGTGTTTCGTCTTTCATGACCTCAGCCTGTTGAGCAAAGTTCTCCTGTATTTCTTTAAGTGTTTTTTGCATTTCCTCCTTGTTGGCTTTTGTATTCTCCTGGATTTCTTTCAATGATTTTTGTGTTTCCCTTGCAAGGGCTTCTAACTTTTGATCCATTTTCTCCTGAATTTCTTTATGTATGACCTTCATGTGTTCCTGTACCAGCATCATGACCAGTGATTTTAAATCCAAATCTTGTTTTACTGGTGTGATGGGGTATCCAGGACATGTTGGTAGAGGAGAATTGGGTTCAGATGTTGCCATATTGCCTTGATTTCTGTTAGTGACGTTCCTGCGTTTGCCTTTTGCCATCTAGATCTCACTGGTGTTAGTTTATCTTGTCAGTGCTGGACTCACCAGTGCAAGCTGCCCCTTCCCAGTTGGCCTCTGGTGCACAGCTTACCTCCTGCACTGCTTGTAGACAGTGTGCTGCTGCCCAGGCTGTTCAGATCCCAAAGCAGGCACCCGAGGGCTCCCGCTGGGGCCCACTGGATTCACTGGAGCACACTGACTTCTCCCAGCTGGCCGCCCGGAAGCCCAGCTAGCCACTTGCAGGACTTGGAGATGTAATGCTGCCGCCCAGACTGATCTGGATCCGGAAGCAGAGAGAGTAGAGCTAAGGGCTTCTGCCTGAGGCCTTGCCCCAGATTGTGTCTGTGGAGCAGATGGAGCCCGTGTGCACTCCCAGGGAGTGCCGATGGTGTATGCTACTGTGACCTCCCCTGTGTTCCGCTCACTCCGCTGGGCAGCCGATCTGCCAACCGGGCTGTCGCACACAAGGTTAGCCTGGCCGCCCAGTCCCTGAGTCCAGGCAAAAGCCTGGGAGGCCAAGGTACGCGCAAAGTTCCCCTAGGGCTATGACTGTTAATTGGGTTTGCCAGATGACTAGGATGGCGGGCGTGCGCGCCCGCGCTCCCTGAAAGCGCCGGGAGAGTCTGCTTTGCTAACAATCGCCTGGGCGGGTTGACTCACAGATGGCCCACCAAGCCGCCCAGTTCTTGGGGTCAGTCCTGTGCCTTTTGGGGCCTGGACCCCCGCTTTGTTAGCCTTAGGCTATGCCTGTTACAGGTCTGCCCGCCTGAGCTCTCTGTCGTCCTGCAGGCAAAATGGCGGCGGCGCGCTCGCAGGCCTGGGCAAAAAACCTCCTGGTTGGGTTGGCACCCCGATGGCCCCCCGACCCGCCCAGGGCCTGGGTGCAGGCCAACGCCCGTCGGGCTCAGACCACCGCGGTGTTGGCCTCGCATTATGTTTGTGTACCTCAGTCTGTCCGATTCCTGGAGTACGGAACCAAGATGGATCCTCCTCTCCTGACTGGTGGGAGGCCGAGTTCTGAAGTGGCCTCCGTGCAGGAAAGGCGCCGCACAACTGCAGCTGCTTGGTGCCCGGCTGGTCAGCGAAGGTCAGTGGTCGTGGGCGCAGGGCCTAACTGGTCCCTGTGACGCCTTGGTTCCACTGCTGATGGCCCTTCAGCTGGAGCAGCCACTGCTGCCACTCCACCGTTTTCTTCTAAATGGTCTCTGTTATGCATCAATGTTGATGTCCAGAAAAGTCCCAAGGCCTTTCTCAACCTAAAAATCCTTAGACTTTAGCAAAGGTAACCTTTTCATGTCCTTGTTCTTAAGACAAAAGAAAATCTGGGTTCCCTAGTATGTACATAACATAATTTCTTTGTTCATTCAAGCTTTCTAAAATAAAATAACTTCAATAATATGGTTCTTCCACATGTATACCATTTTAAAATTTGTAATTGAACTTTACAATCTGGAATACTGAAGCACAGTAAAGATTACTGCAATGTGATGAAATTATTCAGTTTATTTCTTAAACATAAGGATATAATGTAGATCATCCTTAATTGTCTATTTGTAGGAAACATATTGGATATAATGAGTACAATCTTTTATAAACATTTACTAAAAATTCTATTTTATTTCAAAACTATTAAAAATCACTTAATAGGATGAACATATTCTAACTTGAAATAAAACTCTATATCAAAATTACAGATGTATTTACTGCAATAATTCTTTACGTTTTAATAAATGATGATACATAAAATTACAAGGTTTTGGAATACAAAGATTACTAAGTTTTATCACAAAATAAAAATTTTAAATTTATGAATTAATGAAAACTCCAAAATATATTTAGCAAAAATATATGGGATAGTAAAGTAATTAATACAATCATATAAAGGCTAAATAACATAAAATAGAAAATATTCCTTTTTTCAGTATTTAAAAATAAACAATTCAGGGAAAATTCATTAAAGTCATTAAAATATAGTTTATAATAAATGTTTACAGTAAGTAGTCTTTATTTACAGAAATTATACTCAATTTTACTGTTAATAAGACAACTAGATCATTGCATTAAGAAGAAGCTATCAGATCAACAAAAGTTTTTCAAAATTGTTAATACTGATAAGATTACGGTAATTATCAGCCCCATCTTACAGAACTTCATTGAAAACTTACACAATATACAAAGAGATCTCTTTTGACTAAATATATGTTTCTCATCATCCAGGAATCCATGTATGAGTGATGTGACTACATACACCTAAATGAAAAGCACATACTCAGAATATAATTGAGAGTAGACAAATCAATAAAGATGTAGCCTTAGTCTTCACTATTGTGCTAAATTTCTACTGTTTGTTAGAAAAGATTTGTGCTCTTGTAGTAGGATCTGATGATTTTTTGGATTTCCTCAGTTTCTGTTGTTATATCTCCCTTTTCAGTTCTAAGTTTGTTAATTTGGATACTTTCTCTGTGCCCTTTGGTCAGTCTGGCTAAGGGTTTATCTATCTTGTTGATTTTCTCAAAGAACCAGCTCCTGGTTTTGTTGATTCTTTGTATGGTTCTCTTTGTTTCTACTTGACTGATTTAGGCACTGAGTTTGATGATTTCCTGCCTTCTACTCCTCCTGGGTGAAATAGCTTCTTTTTGTTCCAGGGCTTTCAGGTGTGTCATTAAGCTGTTAGTGCATGCTCTCTCCATTTTATTTTGGAGGCACTCAGGGCTATACCACTCCTGGGCATATACCCAGAGGATTCCCCACCATGTAATAAGGATACATGCTCTACTATGTTCATAGCAGCCCTATTTATAATTGCCAGATGCTGGAAAGAAGCCAGGTATCCCTCAACAGAAGAGTGGATGCAAAAAATGTGGTACATTTATACAATGGAGTACTATTCAGCCATTAGAAACAATGAATTCATGAAATTCTTAGGCAAATGGATGGAGCTAGAGAACATCATACTAAGTAAGGTAACCCAGACTCAAAAGGTGAATCATGGTATGTACTCACTAATAAGCAGATATTAACCTAGAAACCTGGAATACCCAAAACATAATCTACACATCAAATGAGGTACAAGAAGAAAGGAAGAGTGGCCCCTTGTTCTGGAAAGACTCAGTGAAGCAGTATTCAGCAAAACCAGAACGGGGAAGTGGGAAGGGGTAGGTGGGAGGACAGGGGAAGAGAAGGGGGCTTACGGGACTTTCGGGGAGTGGGGGGGCTAGAAAAGGGAAATCATTTGAAATGTAAATAGATTATATCGAATAAAAAAAAAGAGTAAAAAAAAAAAGATTTGTGCAATTGAAGAACTTATAATAGATCACTCTATTAAGTACTTTGTGATGGTTGTCCTCCTAGTAAAGATTACTAAATTTGTAGTCACCTAGGAGATGCCACTCTGGATAAGACTGTGAGGGTATTTTCATAGAGATACATTTAAGAAGAAATCTATCCTGACTGTGGAAAGCACCACATTGTGTGCTTGGATCTTTAGCTGAATAAAAGAGGAAAATTAACCACCAACATTCATTGCTGTCTGCTTAGCAATCTTCCCAAATACTAGGGTTCTTACTACATGTTCTTACCTTGTTAACTCTATAGGGGATGTGCATATAGAACATAGTCATGATAAGAACTGGAAAGGAAGAATGAACTCAGACTTTGGGAATTTCAGAGATCTGATATCAGCAGGAGTGGAGCCACCTCCTCCCCTAGCTTCAATTAAATTCCCTTCTATTTACTATATAATATTCCTGTGTAGGAATTTTATATAGTGTTGTATTTACTACATAACATTCAAAAAACCCTTGCATATGAGAGCATTTACATACTCCATTCCCATTTATTTCTACCTTATTTTTAGAGATTAATCTCTGTCTCTGTCTCTCCTTCTATGTCTCTCTGTCTCCGTCTATCTTTCTTTCTCTAACAATGAAGCAAAATTAAACCTTATTGGCTTCAGTTTTCTTTTACCAGATATTTAGTCACAGCAATGAGAAAAGTAGTTATGGCACCCTCCATGAAACAGAATTGTTATTTCAGGGAGTTTATTTTTAATGGCATAATAAGTGAGAAAAATTTTGATTACCATTGTAGAGAACATTGTACTCACCTTTGTGTTGGCACTATGGTTTTAATTATATCTAGTAAGACTTAAATAGTTGATTCTGTAAATCATCTGATTATGTATGTAGGTTTCAGAGCCATGATATATATATATATATATATATATATATATATATATATATATATATATATATATATATATATATTGGTATTTTTCAAGACAGGTTTTTTCTGTGTAACCCTGGCTGTCCTGGAACTCACTTTGTAGACCAGACTGGCCTCGGACTCAGAAATTCACCTGCCGCTGCCCCCCAAGTGCTGGGATTAAAGGCGTGCACCACCACTGCCTGGCCAGAATCATGAACTTTGAATTTGGCAAAATATGCGCTTTATTACTCAAGTTTTTAAAGAGCTTCTAACTTACAGAATATTGAGAGACTGCAAGCAAGGTAGATGATATTTTGTTACGCCATGTAGATCATGCTAAAATCAAAGCTTATAAGACTTTCCTAGAACGCTACATCCCCAACATGTGTACATGGGGACAAAAGGAACTATATGAAATATCTTGGAAATGTCAGGGGAATCACAAAGCAGATGTGTAAGGTGCTTAATTAACATTATGATTTCTTCACAAGAAAATTCATTTTGGTTAAATATATGTTGAATATGCTATAAAATATCCATAGAAAGGCTTCCAACTGGCTGGGCATGTTCCAGAGTGCTGTCATGAATAAGCAAATCAGCAAATGTCACATGAAATCAAAGATACTTAGATCTTCTCAGAGCAAATTTAGCATGCACAAGAATGTCATGCATACAACTATCAAAGAACAATAGGATACGGAATGAAATAAACCTGGTTCATAAAGCAAAGAACACTTGTGTCTCATTTTAACCTTCAAGCCACTGAATGAAAGGCACTGAATGATCCTGGGGATAAGATGACCCGTTCAATGATGTCCATTGAATGTTTCCAGTTGTTTGAGACCATATGAATAGAGTATTCCAAACGCCAAAAGTGAAGGCTACAACATCATGAATTTCTACTGTAGTTGACTGGCTTATTAAATATGTAAATAACCCAACTAATTACATCAGATACTAAAACTGACTCTTTCAATGCTACCTCATAAGGGGAGAACCAGTCACTGGCAAGGCACATAGATCTCAGTTTTTTAGATAAGCCATCTTCTGAGTTTGGATAATCTGTCCTGCCCACCGTTTCTGGAACTTTTGTCATTATTCAAATAGTAATAAGAGTGTGTGATTTGTCATAACACTATTAGCGATTGACATAATATAAACTATGTGAAAAAGATGCAAGAACTGGCATGTGGATATCAGGACCATGACATAATGTAACAAACATTGATGCCCGTGAAGAAAAAAAGTACCTTTTCAAGGCATAGTTAAAATATGAAATGTGGGAGAATCTCAGGGAAATGCAAATATTGGCCTTCAAAATACACTAATATAATGATTCCACAGTTATCTGTTATAGTATCATTTTTTGGTTTTTGGTTTTGTTTTCTTCTTCTTGGGGAAGTATGACTGTCTCATCAATCACCAAGATGGAGTTGGTGTGCTTTGCTTCAATATTACAAATAAGCAGGCCAAACAATGATAATTAAGTCTGTAATAATGACAATGGAGTTCATACTCCATGGTAGAAGGGAGGGAATTTCTCAGGACCCTCGTTTGGAATTATGACCATTATTGTATTGCTTCTCACAGCCGCATGCACTGTTGTTGTTCATAAGTAATCACAGAAATATTTCATTTATCTATAAAGACTTGGATAGAATTGGTATTTTAGTTTATCTGGAAGTCATTTTTTTACATCTTCCCAGGAACAAAATCATTAACAACTTGGCAGGTCTCATAATGATGGGACATAGCAAAAGTTGAAGATTAATTTTGTCAAGGTAATTGAATAACCCTTTATAAGAATAGTAAAATATGAAAATGAGGCTAAGCTATTTATGGCTTTTTAGTTTGATATCTATGAGGATGATGTTGACCCAGGCGTTCATTTCCATGCAATATGTGGAAGTATGCAATCTTCCTATGATAACTGTTGTATTGACCCTGATGTGAGAAAGGATGACAGGTAACTAAGACTTAACCAGTTGTATGGCTACACTACCAGAAATAAGACCTGCAACTCAAAGGAAACTTGTTCATATAAAGGATGAGTTAGAATAGGAAAGAGAATGTGGTCAGCATCCTCCATGTTAAGGAATTTCTTCCATCTTAAAGAAATAAATGAAATAATTAGGTGGATATTCTGACTTTATAATTTTGTTGGTGTTAGTGGTGATGGTGGTATTAGTGGTGGTGATAGTGATGGTAGTGGTGGTGATGGTGATTGTGATATTGGTTGGGTTCAAAAGAAAAAAAGAATACACATAATATCTATGTCAAAAGCCCTTTATGGGATCCAAATCATGAAATTCAAAGGGAGATTTTGAATTAGAAATGGTGAAGAGTAACAAAGAAGTGAAAGAAAGGATTCCTTAAACCAACCGTTTAACACACACACACACACACACACACACACACACACACACACATTTTAATATGCCTTTAACAGCAAAATGGCTGGGCCACTTCCTAGCCTCTACATGGCTAATACAAACCTCTCCGATATTCCTGAGTTATTACTTACTAAAATTTATTTTCCACCTTTGTTGCTCTAGACCCAGTGGGGGAGGGGGACTGGGGCTGCCATTCCCCAGGATCTTACATGTCAGTTTTCTTTCCGTCCTGCACCTTATGTGTGATGTCTCTTCTCCTTTCGTGGCATGGTGGCTTTCTGTACCTTCCCAAGTCCCTTGCCTGGGAATCCTAAATTCCTACCTCTGTCTCCATGCCCAGTCATTGGCCATCAGCAACTTTATTTACCAATCAAAACAAACTGGGGACAGGGTCCCTCAGCATGTTATATATGTATGTGCAGATTCTTGTAGAATTTTGGGGACCAAATTAACATTATACAAGTAGCACTAGACCAACTCTATAATAGAAAAAGGGAAAAATCCATAATTCTACAAGCATATGGAAACCTTAACCATCATTCAGTGTAAGAAATTATGCCAATGACTGAGTGTTCTGCCTCTGAACTACTTGAACAGGGAAAACCTTTTACATGAGAAATAATTGAGCAATTTAGTCTTGTTTATGACACCATGATGTATAGAGAAAAATAAGATTGGTATGAATATCAAGTAATATAACGACTGGCTCCCCTTGAGACAAAGACTATATATTTGTGGCAAAGTAAAGGACATTGGTCCCTTTAAGACATTTGGTTATCATCAGCTGATATCTCTGTATAATCAGATACTGGAAGCTATGAATGAAGATAATATACTAAGGACACCAAGATTGAGAGAGAAGCAATGTTTGACATGCAGTGTATCAGGCCAAGTATGTATATGTTCACATGTATATTTAAAAATTAATTAATACAGTATTACAGCATTGATATCAGGCTTTAGTGAATTCACTGAACCCTTTGGTGGAACATGTTGCTTATGTAGTATCAGCATGTAAATAAAGTTCATAAAGTGCTGAAATAACCAAGAGTGAAGAAAGAATAAGGAAAAGAGGTGAACTGGTATGTCTGCATCACTGAATTTTAATAGTGACTCGTGTTGTGCTATAAGTCCTAAGGAGCAAACCTGACGGTGAGAGAAAGCATTGCTGTCCTAGTGCAGTTCTAGAAGGCTATATAGACTGATCAAATGTTTAAAGAAAGACACAAATAATAATAAAAAAAACACAGGTGAGAAGGAGTAAGCTTTTCCTTGGGGTAAACAATTATTCTTATAACAGAATATGGTCTGTATGTTTCTTCTCTGAAAGAACATATACTAAAGGTAAACCTTTGTATATTTAAGTGGCAGGATTTGCCAACGAAGTGCTAAGTGTTGCATCTATAACTACAGTGGTAGTTTGGAGTCCATGGCCCAGTGTAAGTTAAAATGTCTCCATGTTCTCTCTTGAACACAGGGTAGGTCAAAAAGCAGTAAAAAGTTGGCCCTAAGAACACCATTTTGAGGGGAATGATGCACTGCTTTCTTGTGCTATCATGCCAGGATGAGTTAGTCAAACAACTAACATAGGGTCATGCCTTCTGCCCACTCTATTGCTTGAAATATTGCCCTTTTGAGGAACCATCTGATATTTTGCCTGGTTAACATCTTTGTACGTACCTCAGCACAAGCTCATGGAAGCAGCAAAAAGCCACCAGAACACCACCAGAACTTCTTGATGTATTTCCCAATAGTAAAGTAGGGCAAGGTGAACCAATGCCAAAGTGTCATCGGTGAGGACCAGTGTCAGTGAAGCCCAACAATGACCAGCAAAGAACTGCAAGGTGAATCAATGCAATAGTATCATTCACTGTCTGTTGAGTTCTATTCTTTCCAAATATCACCTGACCTCTCAAGTATCTGCTCCAGCAAAGCATCACATGCCCTTTCACCAGGTCACTTCCAGAAAAACCCCATGTGTTTGTTTTCACCCTCTCATGTGTCTGCTTCAGTAAGACATCCTCTCATTTGTTGGCCTCAGGAAAGCATCCTCTCATAAGACAGTTTCCAGAAAAAACATCATATGACACAACTTAGTTTCCAATGAAAACAGAAATTCCCACCTCAGTGGATACCTAAAGTCAGGTGAGATGGGTGTGCTGGTGTAATAGTTACATAACTGTTATTGATAACTAGCTATTTAGAAATCTGTGGGTTTCTAGGTAATTTAGGATGGATTCCTCCCTTGAAATCAGCTTTGGGCACAATCTCCTGTATTGGTAGTAACAAAACAATTTTTCTTAAGAAAAGGGAGGTAAAAAAGCATGGTTTTACTTAAAATTTAAAATAACAAATGAAATTAAGGGAAAATACTGTACACAAAACAGGATGTTGAAGAGAGAAAGGATTTGAGAGTTTGGTCTAGAGAATAGGATCTGGGTTATCTTTCAAGCCATAGGTTGGAAATGTGCTTTTCTACTAAATAATTAAGACATATTATTGTACCATCCTTTAATATTTAAATGAAATAGACTGGCAGTCTCCTAGACAGGGGGGAGGGAAGAGGGTGTTGGGACTTTTGGGGAGGGGGGACCAGGAAAGGAGAAATCATTTGAAATGCAAATAAAGAATATATCTAATTAAAAAGTTAATGAAAATTAAAGTATATGATTTGAAAGAAAGAAAGATAGATAGAAAGAAAAGAAAAGAAAAGGAGAGAAAAGAAAAGAAAAGAAAAGAAAAAAGAAAATTTGGCTGACCTGAAAACTCTAAGAATTAGCATAAAGTTTACCTATGTATTTAGGTCAGAATGCTGGTCTTGTGTACTTTCTACTTTTAGACCTTGAGAGTATGCTGAACACAAGGGTACAACTGTTCACTGACTACTTTCACCTCTTGAGAGTTCTCTACTTTATTGTATATTCTTGTTGTCTTTTACACTACATTATGTTTATTTTGTCTGAATTTCTTCTACAGAGAATACAAAGGCTGAGGAGATGTGAGGCCAGAATTTAATAATAGTGACATTATTTTACTTAAAGCCTACTCTTTGGAAAGAATGAAGGTCTGTTATTGTAAGACAAAGCAAAAATCTGTGGCAGGAGAGATCACACCTGTCAGTAGGTAATACAAGTGCAGTTGCTTTGTTGGCTGCTTGTCAACATGCATCCTAATGGTTTGAGCTTATGTGAATAGACTACAGATGTTACTGGCCTTGGACAAGAAAGGAGATTTTAATGGTCAGTTGCTATAAGTGTAACAAGTGACAGTTCAAGTTATCTGTAGCTACAAAATTGATGCAACCTAGAATCACCTGATAGTAGACCTTCAACTGAGCAGTTCTTTTAGATCAGATTGGTCTGTGGGTATTTCTGCTGGAAATTCAGTTGATTATTCATTGAGGTAACAGCACACCATTCAGGGTACCATCACTAGGCACATAGTCTTCATCTACTGAAAAAGATGAGGTAAGCAGGAGACAGCGAATGTGACAAAGAGAAATCCATCAAGCAGGGCATTTCTGATATCCCTGTCTTCATTTTCCTCAGTGATGAATTATGACCTGAAAATTTAAACCAAATAAATCCTCCCATTTCCTCAGTTGCTTTTTACAAAGTTTTGTTTTGTTTTGTTTTGCTTCATTTTAAATTAGAACAATAAGAAAAATTTAAAGCATTGACTATTGATGGGCATTGCAGACCATGCAATCAAGAAACCCTCCAAGACCAGGGAACATTGTGCAAGACAGAGTAAAACTAAAAAAAAAAAAAAAAAAAAAAAAAGTGGAGAATTATCAAATCGAATAATTTGTAGTGTATAACATTATCATCTTTATCAGTTACATTTACCATTGCTTTGACTAAAGCAATTTAGGAAGAAAAGTTTCTATTTTCAGGGCATCATGGCTTGAATGACAGCAGCAGAGCACAAGGCAGTTAGCCACATGGAATCTCTAGTCAGGAAGTCAAGAATAGGAAGGAAGTGACTCCAGACTATAAAATCTTAAGAACCACCTCTAGTAACCTACTTCCTCCCACAAGGCTTCACTTCCTAAAGGTTCTAGGATGTCTCAAAAGAGTGCACTGAGCTTGGAACTAGGGTTCATACTCAACACCTGTAGGAGAAATTTTATTTTCAAACCACAAAAGCATTCACTGGCAAACAGAAAAGACATGACTTTTGCTCCATGATCATGTAACTATCATAAGCAGAACAATACAGTTCTCTGAAAACTGGGAAGAGTTATACCTCAAGACCCTGTTATACCACTCCTGGGTATATATCCAAAAGATATTCCACTATCCAACAGGACACTTGCTCAACTATGTTCATGGAAGCCTTATTCATAATAGTCAGAAATTGGAAATATCTTCGATGTCCCTCAACTGAAGAACAGATAAAGAAAATGTGGTTCATTTAAATAATGGAATACTACTCAGTTACAAAAAGCAATGACATCATGAAATTTACAGACAAATGGAAAGAACTAGAAAATATCAACCTAAGTGATGTAACCCTGACCCAAAAGGATATACATGGTATTTACTCACTTATAAGTGGATATTAGTCACAAAATACAGGATAAACACTCTGCGATGCACAAACCCAAAGATGTCAGATAATACAGAGGACCCTAGGAAGGCTGGTTAAATCTTTCTCAGAAGGAGAAATAAAATATATATCTGAGGTAGATGAAGGAAAGTAACTGTGAGGAGGGGATAGGAAGGAGAACAGGGTTAGAGGGATCATGTGTAGAAAGAACATGGGAGAGAGAATGGAAATGGGGGCATCTCTATGTTTTGTCAGAGACCTGGGATATGGGGAGATCCCAAGTGTATATGGTGGTGACTCTGGCTGAGACTTCTAAAGTGGGAGATATGGACCCTGAAGTGACCTCTTTCTGTAAACAGTGAGGAATTTAGTGGAGGGAGAAGGACAGCAAGACACCCATAAGCTTTCTACCCAAGATGTATCCTGCCTACAAGATCTGCAGGAGCAAAGAGAACAGAGATGGAGGAGGAAATGGCCCATCCTCCTAATGACTGACCTAAAGTGAGACTCATCCCATGGGTAAGGACCAATGTCTGAAATTATTAATGACACTGTGTTATGCTTGCAGACGGGAGCCTAGCATAAAGGTCCTCTGAGAGATTCCAACCATCAGCCAATGAAAACAGATACAGAAACCCATACCCACACCTTAGATAAAGCTTGGAAACTCAATTTGGAAGAGTTTGGGGAAGGGTTGAGGGATCCAAAGAGGGCAGGGACTCCACAGGAAAACCCAGATTTAATTAAGCTGGACATTTGGAGTTTCCCATAGACTGAACCACCAACCAAAGAGCAAGCATGGACTGGACATAGGCCTCTTGCACTTGTTCTTCATACAGGTTTCCCAAAAATTGGAAGGAAGGCTGTCCCTGATTCAGTTGCCTGGCTGTATATCCTGTTCCCTTAACTGGTCAGCCTTGTCTAGCCTCAGTAGGAAAGGATATCTTGCAGTCACTTGATGTCTCAATGTGGGGTGATACCTTTCAGGGTAGGTTCCCTCTCTCAGAGAAGAAGGAAAGGGGTAATTGAGTTAAGGATCTGTGTGAGGAGGTACAGGGAGGAGAGGGGGACTTATATAGGGATGACATGTGAATAAATTAAAAAAACAACAACAAATAAGACATATTCCATTTGGAACAAAATAAGTGCTCTTGGTTCCATTCACTGTCACACCCAATGCCTTACCCTTTTGCATGGAATTCATTTCTGCTTTCCAAGGACTATTGCTTTCAGAAGACACAAAGGGGATTTCACCAAAGTAAAGTTTCTATCAAATAGTCACTTTGTCTTTCTTCATTTAGAAGAGCTTTATGAACAAAAAAAGTTTATTATACTATAAGGAGTAATGGGAACTGATTATCATAAGAAGGTATATGTACCACCAGCTTATGTAAACTCCAAAGATGGTGTATATAGCTCAGGAGATCAATTAAGGCATCCTCATGCCTATAGATAACTCAAATCAAATTGCAGAAATCACAGCCTTTTGAGCATAAAGTCCAAGTCTTCAGAAATACTATCCGCTGATGAATCCAGTACAGAATATATTTTACAGGAGAGAGAAAATGAATATTTAAGGCTTTAGCCTATCTCAATAACATCCCTGTTTCTATAACTGTCAGCACTTTTGATTTTGAGAAGAAATTATGTTAAACTCCCAGTGATATCCCTCTCAATGACAGGATGAAGTAGATTAGAGGGCTTGAGAGAATTGAAGCTATGCACACAGTGGTTTGCAAAGCTTCTCAGGGTCTTCACATATACACGTTATGGGAACAGTTTCCATCAAAGACAAGGAAAGTCACATACAGTCTACACAGCCTTTTGCTTTTAGGAAAGGTTATTCTTGTCAACTTCACTGGACTGAGAAACGCTTAGATTAGTGAAGCTCACTTCTGGGGACACTCAGTGTAAATGATTGAAGAGACAATTTTATCTAAAGAATCTCACCTCATGATTCAACATTGTTGGGAGTCAGAGAAAGGTAAGAGCTGGAGCCCAGTTGCAAGAATAAGTAGGTTATTGGACCAGATCCAGGGGATTGCATCTCCCCGTGGAACCTTCCTGTATTCTGGCTTCCCTTTAACTATCTTTTGTTTGCTTGTTTGTTTGTTTGTCTCCTATGAAGAAATTCCTCTGTAATATGTTTCTACTTTGGTCTTCCATTTATATAGATTCAAGTAATTGTGGACTGAATCCTTTGAGACCACAATCTAAAATAAAAATTCCTTCTTAAAATTGTTCTCTCAGGCATTTTGGTTATTGAATCCCAATAATAATCAATCACAATATTTCCTACCCATTACTTTCAGATTATTCTCCTCCATGACTGATAGTTATTAGCTTGAGAGTTGCTTTTCCTTCTTGCCCCCCCTTCCCCACACCTCTACCTGTATTCGTCTCCCCATTGTGAATCAAGTAATTAAATCTGAATATCTTCCTCGAGGTCTGCTGAAAGGTAAATCTGATTCTGGTGGGTAGCCCTCTTTATTTTACTCTTTGCTCCTTAGGTTTGGTGACACTTACATTTGGCTGTTTGAATGTCACCACAGAAAACCATTACAGGGGTCTGCTTTTCTAAGCCTCTTTCCAGTCTAAAAATAATTTCCAGTCCAGGAAATTATTATGGAAATTTCATGTTACAATCACCGTGACTTTACCAAAACGATGACTCTAAATTCTATCTTCCAGATTATTGATATTTTTAAGTGAAAGTTTATTTGAGTTAAAAAAAACACACACACAAACAAATCCCTCACAGCCAAAAATATAACAAGGAACCAAAGGGGCTCTTAGAACAAATGCATAGCAATTGCTTACCTGGAAGTACCTCCCATTCTCTGGGACACAATAATACCATTTGTTTTTCAAAGTCATTACATTTTGGTCTATGGAATCATGTAATTCTGAATGCCTGTGAAATATATTCCCTGTGATACTCTTTCTGTGAAACACAAGCATAAGATAAAACCAGAATGTTGATGGTGAGAGCAATCTCCACATTATATATAATGTAATGTATGCTTGCTGAAATATTTCTTCACAGTTGTCACTGTGTCCTAAGCATGCACGTGAGCATTGAAGCCTGCACTTAATTCATTGGCTGAAGGAAGTATTTTGAATGAGATTCATCCCACGAGTATACTTGGGCCACAGTCCGAGTTTATAGTAGTTATCACTAGCCTGTGTTGAACCAAATGTTACTCCTGAAGCTTCTGAAGCTAAAGAAAAATAATAGCTCCTCCTTTTCACCAGCATTCCCTCTGTTTTATGGCTGACTTTTCGATGTCCACAGGTCTTTCCTTTGCAGGGTCACTGTGAGGCTAAGTACAAAAATGTGCTTTCAAGTTCCACAAACACCTTGGGCGAGGGCAAAGGAGATGGTAGTGATTTCTTCACTTCAGAGTACTGCTGATATTAAAACCTATATATCTTCGTATGTGCTAGAGGATAATACCTAAAAATACAATAGATAGCATCATCTTAGCAGCAATTAGACCTTAAAAAGCACCATGTGAACATTTTCATTTTAAATCCAATTGTATTTGCCATCGTCAATCTCCTTCAATTCCACACATGAATGATCCGCTCTCAGTTCTTATACACCGTAGGGATGTTCTGGTCCTGGAGAAGAGAGTCTATTGGTATACTGTAGAGAATAGATCAAGCCTTAATGTGTGACAGTGGCTCAGCTTTGCAGGAATATCGAATTGCACAAATGGACGCACATTTTGAAAGAGAAATTATCATCAGCTAAAGGCAGCACTGGACTCCAGAGAAGTCAGTAGTTATGGAGGCTTTAGAGAGCAATCCCTGTTGTTGAGCATTGTCTCATCATTCATGATAGTTTGACCCTCAGTCATTTCATTTTTTTTTTCAGAGAAACACTAAATAAAGGAAGTTCTTGTTTTCTTTTCAGTGCTCTGTATTCATGCATCGGCTACATATCACAAGATTCTGTTCCTGTTCCTTTTGTTAACTAACTCACTTTATTGGCACTGGCAGCAATGTTTGCATTGTTTGTTATTTTCTACCATATAGCACACACATTAGTATTTAAAAGATGGCTCTCTGCTGCCACAGGCTTCCACTGTAACTATTGTGAGATGTGTTAAAGAAAAGGCTTTTTTTTTTTTTTTGCCACAGGTGCTCCCTTCTCTGTGCCTGTTAAAAAAAGTATCATATTTTATACCAATTGAGAGTGGAATTGTGGATTTTTGTTAGGATTTAGAGGAACAATTTATTTGTTAAGTTTTATGTTATTTTTCTCTAGCTTTTCTTTCAGACCAGAAGTGATCATTCCTGTCTATCAACTCAGCAATATAACTCTATTTTACATCCCAACTACCAGACAGAATGCATTCACAACTTTCCACAGAATTCTTTGGAACACCAGATACAGCAATGTGAGATTTTTTATTATAATATAGATGTGGATTGTTATTACAAAGAGAGCGAAAGAGTTGGGGGTCTGGTGTTCTTTTGGAAGCATCCCCATTGTCCTGGCTACACTAATTGTCCTTCCAGACTAACACTACACCCCTATGCATTAGCCAGTGGAGAACCAATAGAGAAATGTGAAAACAGTCAGATCTCCTGAACCTTAATGTATTTAAATAAGCCCAGTCCTCTCTTTCTGATGATTTATATAAACTTGAGTCCTGAGATTTTTTTTCCTTAATCCTCTCAAGGTCTACACTATGCTCTGGATCTGCCAGACTTGCCAGAAATTTGAATAAAACCTTTATCTTCTTCCTGACAGTTTTCTACATTAAGGGCTTTGCCACATGGCATGCATTTATTCCAACAATTTTTAATACTGTAGATTCCTTGTTTGCTCAAAGATTTTATAAGCTCCTTTATGATGGGGCCAGTTTGAATACTTATGTTTTTCATCATTTTATGTTCTGAACTTCTCAAATCTCACAGTTGATGGTTTTCTTTCTAATTATATTATGTAATACATAAAGCAAAGCACACATTTGATTTGATGCCTACGCATGCTGGGATGGATTTGTCAAGAACAGTTTATATTTAGAAACTAAAGCTGACATTCTAAGAGTCTGTACAGATAATAGATAGGGAGCGCAATCATATGCATTTCCTGTCACTAAACTGATGGCTGTGATCTTTCCTTCGAAAAGCTAGCTGAAACCATTATGCCTTGCTAGCCGGCTCTCTATGTCAGTCACCTGCTTCTGCTTTTCCTTGGCCACCTATCTTAGCCTTTCGAACTATACTTTGTTGTGTTTCATTTACTGTTTAGCAACCCAGATGCTGTTACACATTTTTAAGTTGGCGGGGGAGGGGGAATGAAACCAATGTTGTTTGCCTGTATTTAACTTGCATTTAGAAATCTGAAAAAGTTCTGATTTTTACACATTGACATAAGGTTTTAAGAATGACATTTTTGCATACAAAGATGTTCTTTTGAGTTTAAAATGTTTGTTCTACCTTTTCCATGTTCTTTTCTCATTGCTAAAATAAGTAATTAAATAACTGGAAAACAAATGGAAAAACTCTTCCATGTAACAAGTCTCCCAGCCCATCTTTCTTATTCCAATAAAGTCCTATAAACCTGTATTTTCCTATTTAAAGCTCCGAATCAGCTTTTACTCTGAATTCCAGATAACCCATTTAACTCTGTCCTTTTAATCTCCTGATAGCTCCACTCTCTAACATTATTACAAGGTGAACTTGACAATTTTCCCAGTCAGGCAAGCATATATTTTTGCATTTTTCTATTGCTTTGAAGGAGAAATATTATTGTGACTCTCTGGACCACCTGGTACTTACTGTGTAGCCCATGATATCTGGGAACTTATGGCAATCCTTCTACTCCTGCCTTACTGAGTACTGAGAATACAGATTTGTACCACTACCTATGGCTAACTTAAGAATATATCCTAAAACATGCTTCCTATGATATAAACATTGCCAAATGCTCCATATCTCTTTGACAAAATAATACACATTAATAAGTGTTGTGGAGACTTATGAAACCAGTGACCCCGCCATCTCTCCTGCCCCACCAGGCCTCAGCACCATATCCTGGCAGGGTCCCACTCAGCACAGAGCTATTCCCTCCCAGCTACCTCCCACAGCATCTCAGCTGTGTTTTCTCTCCGCCATAAGCCCTTTTAATCAGGGGGGGGGGCACATTGCAGTTACCAAGTAGATCAAAACTCCTAAAGCTTAATTAGCCAATCAGATTTATGCATAAATAATACTCCAATTTACAAAATGTCAATACAATAATTTTAGAGCCAATTGATAATGATAAAAGCTTTTTTCCAATACTTCTAACCTTATAAGATCTCTGCTATCTGTGGCTAGTAAATGCCATACAGGTCCAAGTCTGAAGCCACCTCAGTTCCTCCTTTTTTCTCCTCCTGCAACCTCTGTCTCCCCAGCTCCTAGCTCTGCCTCGCATTTCCTGTCCAATCACAGGCCTTCCACTGTCCTAATATGACTGGACATGGAAAATCCTGCAACAAATAAGCCATGTATAGATAAACTTTCTAAGCCTCTATAGTTCAGACTGACTTTTAGAGCCCAGCTCTGGGTAACCTTATGTTTCTAATGAGGCGCCACTAATAGATAATGAGTATCTGATCCTTTACAGTCTCTCTATAAAACCCCGTCCTAGTTGCTGATTATAATGTTACTTAGACACAACCTGATCTCTACAACACCATCTGTTGACATTTCACTGGTAGTATCTACTTCATCTGTCTCTATTCTTCCATGTAACTTTTCAATACTAAAGACGAGACTTGCTAATTTCTATACTCCCAGCACTTTGCAGTTGTTCAGTATACATGTACAAAACTGAACTGAATTATGTATGCTCAACTGACCTCCATGTAAAGTAAAACCTAAATGAAATGAAGTCATTTTAAAGCAGGAAGGGAATTGCAGAATATCCAGCCATGAAGGTACTGATAGGAGCCAGTAGCTCTCCAGAGTACCTGAAGTATATGTAAATCAATGTTTCATAGGACATACCATCAAAATACCCACGCCTGCCGTTCCTAACATTGCTGATAAGATTCCATATCATTTGAATGGTGCATTAAGAGCTTTAGTATGCTCAAAATTATGCAAGTATGACTTTGGGGACTGAATGTCTTAAACTTGAAATATTTTTAGATGTTATGCTTGTGGCATATTTTAACAAAATTGTTGGTTATCTAAATTTATTCATTATGATTATACTCCAAGCACTAAGCTTGGAGGCATGCAGAGGGGAACCAACCTTTTAATTTTATTTTTTTCCTTTTTTTTCAGTTTCCTTAAGCCTTTCTTTCATGAGTCTCCATGAATTAATGGGTTTTGTAAGCTTTATTAAAAAGCTTTTAAATAAAATTTTGATAGGTATTGTGCCAGTGAATATTCTAGAGGCAGGATTATTTGACTAAGCAGCTAAAGCTGCCACATATTAAATTAAAATAAAAAACAAAAAAAATATCAAAAATCTATTTGGCCTTCTAAGAATACAGAAATAATACTGTAGAAAATTCTTCAAAATTAAATAGAGTCTAAACTCTGCAGCATTAGTGTGGAACATTCAGAAATATCTTATTTAATAATTTTTATAAAAGATACATAAATTAGTTATGTCACATATAAATTCTTACATTCTCTACTTTTTACAAATATGTAATATTTATAGTAATGTATAATCTAAAAATACATATAGTCAGGGGTGGAGAGATGGCTCAGCAGTTAAAGAGTAATGGCTGCTCTCTCAGAGAACCTGGGTTCAATTCTCAGCACCCACACCTCAGCTCACAACTGCCTGTAACTCCTGTACCAGGAGATTCAACAACCCCACTCAGACGTACATGCACTCAAATCACTAATGTACATAAAATAAAAACAAAATAAAATGTAAAACTACATATAATCAATATACACATATACCCTGGGTTTTTGATAATTGTTTAACAATTTTTAAAATAATTCCACTTTTCAGAACCAAATTGTGAATCAAGATTACTTAATCTATCAGAAATAATCCTTTTTGCATATGTTAATGATAAACTTCAGAAGCAGTATGAAAGATGACTTCTACTTCAGGTCATGGGAGATGAGGTTTATATCTATTCTCTGACAGTAGATAAAAGCAAAAGAACAATTTATACACTAATCAGTGCCAAAGACAAGGCAGGGTCAAACTCAGAATATAACACAATGTCTTTCCTTCACTTACACAGAGCCTGGGCATGGCTTGCAGACACTCAATAAACAGCATTGCAAAGAAACAAATCAATGAGTGGCAGTGGTAGGTGTTCCCATCATTGCCCTGAATGCTCCTCAATCTAAGGAAAAGACTTTTAAGGGAAGTAATGGTGACTTCAAGATCTACAACACTCTGAGACTTGAAAGCACAACTCAAGACATTTGTTGACATCATTTATTTTCCTTAATAGACTCGGCATGTCTCCTGCTGGCAAGGGTACTAGGTACCCTCAGGACTAGGTAAAACTATCTGCCTAGAAAGAATTCCAAGTCCCTATAACCAGTCATTCTATGAGTCCCAAGACAGACAGATAACGTTAACTTCGATCTTGCAGTCATTGAATGTCTTTCAATGTTTGTATAAATCCAAAACTTAAAAAGTAAGCAAACCTTAGTTCTTCTTTAAACAGGTTTTCTGATTTACTTGTATGACCAATGATCCTTGTGGTCCAAAAAGTAGGAGTTACAATAATCACCCTTATTTATAATTTGTGTCAATTTCCAGCTCAAAGGTGTGAACCTAGGAGAAAACAAATATGGTTTATTTCCTGTTTTCATTTTGTTTTCTATTTTACTCTGAAACCATACTTTCTTGGGTGAATATTTACTACTCCAAATGATAGAAATAATATTTAATACTCCATACTAATAGAAACAATGTCACAGTGAAAATCTACACAATATACCTGTTATGTTTACCATGGGCCTTCTTGGGCCACTGTGGGATCCTCTTTTCTATGCATAGCTACTGCCATATGAACCATTTTCTTCCTTTTTGACTGGAAATACCCAGTTTCAGTTTCTGATTCATTTTTTATGCTAACCAATCACTCATTTTAAATATAAGGGCAAATGATGCACAGAGACCCTCAATGGTATTTATATTTCATGACTGATCAAAATAACCCTCCTTCTTTATTTCATCCTGACTGGCTAAGCAACCAGAATGATAGTTTCTTTGTAGCACTGAGATAGCATAGCACAAAGATCCTTTCTTATCTGTTTGGTTCGTACTATGTAATAGGGTCCCAAAGTAAACACTTTATGGAAACAACAACAACTCAAGCTGACATATTCTACTGTGATGTACATAAAAGTGCTCCTGCATGAATGAGCTGTGCTTGAATTCAGAAGACTGATTTCAGTTCTAGACAGTCAAGATGGGAATTGAATCTGTGATAAGAATGGCCCAGGGCAGACAGAAGCTATTTTTAAAGGAAACTGCCTGGAGGCCAGAGATCCCCCAACTCCCTGGGAGAAATGGAAATGAATTTCCATTTTTACTTCTGAGAAGAGAGCTCTGGCGTTCCCAGCCTTGCAATTTGTAAAAGCTTTACCTGGGCTGGTTAGTAAAATCTGCTGTAAAGAATTATAGGAAAACTGCCACCACGCTATTCTGGATAAAGAACTGTCTATCAATCTATTATTACAGCTTTGCAGCTGCATATAGCACAAAGAAGAAATACATGTGACATGAAAGAAGAACGTATGTGGTGGGGGGCAAAAATAGAGATATGAAAAAGCAGGCAGTGGGTATTCTGTTCAAGGTAGTAGGGGCCAGAAAATAATAAAATATATAGTCATATGTGTATGACTATGCCATATAAGACCCATGACCTTGTATGCTAACTTAAAATACTAATACTAAAATAGTAAATAAAATAAATAAAAAATAAAATGAAGAAAAGAGAAATATTTCCATTTCAAATAGATTAGAAGCATGAAGAGTCACTAATCATGATCAAGTTATTACATTGCTCCCAGTGATTGACTCTGAACAATGCTTGCTACTAACAATCATTCCAGGACATCAGCAATACACAACAGACTGAAAACACATTTAGCAAATCATGGCCTTAGATCACCAGTTCAATATACAACTCTGATCATTCCCTTCCATTTACTTGTGGTATTCAGATGGTAATTTGATTCATGTGTTTGTAAACAAGGTTGGCTTTTTTGTTTGTTGTTGTTGTTTTTGTTTTTTGGCTTGGTTAATATTCTTCAAAATTAAAAGGACCTTGAAATTAAAATCTAAAAACAGAAACAAAAAAATATTTCAATGCCATCTACAGACTATATTTTTTTCCTCTCATGAGTTTAGTTGAAGGTTTTAAAATTACTTTGTTTTTCTACTCAAAACTTGCCTCAGATACCAGCACAGTTTTGTGATTGGAGAAAAAGAAGACTCTTGGGGAGAATTTCCCTAAAGCAGCACATTATCTGCCTATGTGAGAGGACTCAGAGGTGCATTCATTCAGTAGAGCGAAACTTTCCATTCCATCCTGTGTTTTCCACTCCATGGGGGAAATCATTACTATAAAATATACAAACAGGGAAAACAAGAGCACACAACAGGTAAAGATGCCTCACCCTAAACACAACACACCTCAGTTTGATGCCCAGAAATCCTGTGTTAGAAGGAGAGAACAGAATCCTACCCGTTGTACCCACGACTACCTCCACATGTTTGTGCTGACATGCGCACTCCAGGCTCCCACAAATAAACAATTGCAAAATTAAAAAAAAAAAAGAGGCACATATTCAGCAAAAGAAGTTGCAATAGAATAAGATTTAAAAGCAACGACTGAGTTTTGCTGTTCTTGAACTCATAGGCCTGTCTTCTGAGCTTTGTCTGTTGGTATAAGACTATCTGCCACTCTGTCCATTCCATTTTAGGCATAGAAAGATGCTTGTTGAGTCTCAAATCTAAAACTATTCATGTGCTTCTAGTTATTTCCGTACTGATTTCTCTGTTGGCAATGCCTTTATACTCTTCTCTTTACCGTCACATCTATACATACTCCAAGTAGAGCTGTGACAATCTCCTTTCTTTGGGCTGCACGTTCCTCTGTTAAGCACCCTGCACTTACATCAGTCTCATTCTTGTTAAGTGCTATTCTAAAGTTACTTTATTATCTCCTTCTCTAGACTCTGAAGTACTTCTAAGTAGACCTGAAACTCTGATCCCAGTATTCAAGCACCTTTGACAGATCCTATCAGCGGAGCAAGCCGTAGAAAATGTCCAGTGAATGAAGGGATAAAACACTGTTAAATATAAGTGGGGTAAAATAACTACTCAAGGCACCCACTCAGTAGGAAAAGCATAAGAAAAGCAGTCCTTTCCAGAACATTAAATTTACTGCCTTCTGCTCTCTGGGGCATAGAAGGGCGGCTCAGTCCTGGTTGCAACCCAGAAATGCCTTTGTTTCCAATCATTGGAAGACCATTTCAAGCCTCAGGTTCTACAGGAATTCATGGGAAAATGGTATTTGCTCTTAATGATAATATGATTGTAAGAGTGGAAATCCAGGTTGCCATTTACTTAGCAATAAGGTATTTCTTGTTACTCGGGCTAAATACCTGATATGAAGCTACTTACGCAAGTTACAAGAGTAAGGGTTAGTTTTCCTTCACAGATTGAAGGAGTATGAGGCAGCTGGCTGCACTACCAAAGTCATGAAGAAGAGCTTGAAAATGATGGTGCATTCATCTCTAACATGGGGGATATTTGGTTTCGTTGGAGACTCAAAGAATGGTAATTAAAGTAGGTTTTGAAAAGTCTCAGCCTACACAACTCCTTTATTTTATCCAGACAGAGACTCAACCGCATGGAGTGGAGTGCTCAGATTCATGGTGGATCTTCCAAACTGGCAAGCCGCCCTTCAAACACTCACTGATACTTGTGGAAGATGTTTCTTTTCCATAGTGATTCTAAATTCTAAGAGTTGATGGCAAGGATTAATCATCACATCCTTCCTAAGCTTGATGGCTACTTTCAGAAGTCATGAGCCAGTTGGACCCCCAATGTGAATACACTTCTTCACTGCTTTATACAAAACCATAAACAGTGTTTGTATTTCTTCTTCCAGCTTGAAGCAAAGCATCTGAAGTCTTGTTTAGTAGATGAGAAGCCTTTTATTTTCAGACTAACTCTCACAGCTCAAAACATCAAGAAGGAATGCCAATGACATGCTCACAAGATAAAGGGTGTGAATAATACATTACAACTGTAGAAAAAACAGAAGAAAAATATATAAACCTAAACATACATTTATGTCTATGATGTTCATAATAAAATAATTTATTAATTAGATCACTATGGGTGTCCTTTTGCACACATGATTACCTCTTGTATCAGCCAATTACTGGTATATTTTAAAAATACATTTCAATTAGTTAACATTTTTTATGATTTATCTATGTGAATTGGTTTTTTGCCTGCATGTATACCTGTATAAACATGTTGATCTCTTGGAACTGGAGCTGCAGATGGTTGTAAGCTGCCATGCAGGTCCTGGGAATAGAATCAGGTCCTCTGGAAGAGCAGCTAGTGCTCTTAACCTCTGAGCCATTTCTCTAGCTCCAATTTTAATTTTTTATTAAAATATTTTTATTTGCTGATTTTAATTGTATCTACCAATTCCCTCCATCCTCTAGCCCTTTCCCAATCTATTGTTAACTCTTACCTTCTTTTTCAAATTACCTACTGAGCTCAATTAATGTGTGCAAGTATGGATTCATTCACTGAAGCAAGGGTAACCTATAAATTACCCTTTTAGGTGGCCATATCACCTAAAAGAGAACTCCACTTTTCCCATTTACCATCAACTGCCAAAAGCCCCTCAGCCAGGGGCAGGACTAAAAATCCTCCTAAACCCATGTTTGATGTTTGACTGGCTAGATATTGTTTGGGTCTTGTGAAGATAACCACTGTTGCTTTGAGTTCATGACTGCAATTATGTGTATTGTCCAGAATGCACACACACACACACACACACACACACACACACACACACACACATCTCTTTCTAGAGCTCTAACATTCATTCTCTCCCCTATCCACTATACTCTATGCTATGGGTCTTGGGAGCTCATTTATATTTAGTTAGTGCATCTACTAAGAAAAAAAAATGAAATCTCCTTACTTATTCTGGGAAGCCTCTACAAAATTTGCATACTATAGACCTCACATTTTTCTGTTGTGTGAACTCTATTCCCATAAAACTTTGTTTAGTCTCCTGGGAGAAATGCCTCTACCTGCCCAAGGAATGCCAAGAGCAAGATATTTCCTTTTCCTTTCTCAGCAAGACAGCCTACCTTGTTCAAGGACAAAATACAAACATCCCCCATCCAGCCATGGGACCTTCAGTCTCATGAGAATATCTTGTGATAGTGATGAAAAACATTCCATGTTTGTCATGAGTCCTATGTCCTTGCTTGGGACTCCGAGGTATCTAAATAAAAGCTCTATAAAATGCCAGTAAAAGTCTTGTTGGACAATATAGCCCTGAATCCCTTGCCTCTGTTAAAACTCAAATTTCACTTCAGCTCCTCAGCTTTGATCACTGATAGGTTGTGATGAAAAATGGAACAGTTTATTTTGTCCAGCTACTTAGTCAGTTCTGTTCTTCCTTCCTTCCTTCCTTCCTTCCTTCCTTCCTTCCTTCCTTCCTTCCTTCCTTCCTTCCTTCCTTCCTTCCTTCCTTCCTTCCTTCCTTCCTTTCTTTCTTTCTTTTTTATTTTGTTAATGAACTAGTTTCTAGACTTGATAGCTTCTAGATGGCCTGGACTTCCACTTCAGCAATACTCATGACAACTCCATTCAGAGATATCCTTTTTTCGATCATCCTCTTTCCATTCATATACCTCTTTCCATTTTCTTTTCGGATTAGTGTTTACTAGTCAAAGTCACAGAGGGGTACCAAGTCAAATTCAGGATGCCTTTCCTGCACATGATTATGATCCCAAATCATATGAACTCAGTCCAGACAGTGTTATGATCTCTTACTCTATGTTCTTTGTTCTCCACACAGTGGTTTGTTTGATGAAGAAACAAGGTCTTTAGGGTTTGGAAAGGTAAATTTGATTCTGTGAGTATAGTCAAATAATTACTGAAGTCAGTAAAGAATGTGTGTTTCCTACCAGAATGTTGGTCTTTCAATGTCCATCCCCATAATTTTATGGCTACGTAATTATAGCTTAGCAAGTGATATAAACCTTTGACACAGAAGATTACCATGCATACTGCTTAGTTTGTTTAAGGTATCAACATTTGATAGGAATAAACATTTATTCTTTACCGTTTTTTTTCTTCATAACTGCCTTTACACCTCATGATTACAACCAGTTTCTTTAAATTGATATAGAAGGCTTCTAGATGGATATTTTTCAAGGCATCAGGAGAAACTATTTAAGAGCTAAAAGATTCTTCAGACAGAAATGTCAATTCCTCTGAGACCCCCATGGGATTCACACCCTTGAAGAAATTTGTAAATGTGAAACAGAAGCCCAGAAAAGCATGCAGTACATTGACAGGAACTGTCACTGTCTGCAATACAGATGTGGCACAAGCGCAGAAAGATGGCAGGGAAACCAGTCTTTAGTTTCATTAGCTTTTGTTTGGCTGATCTCACACCCTGTACTTTTATGGAGGAAAAGAGACATTGTGATTGAAGTATTGGGGAAAGTGTTTAAAATAAACTTAATGGCTGTAGAACTGGAAGCCAGGTCTGTACATTGTCGCCCCCTTACCTTCCAAATTCCATTTAAAAAGAGATCCCTTGAGAGGAGTGATGGGCTCCAAGGAAAGTTAATCATGTTTAGCTTCTTTCTTCTCAGTGATACTTCCCTTATTCTCCAGAATTAGATAACAAAACAAACTCTGCCCTGACCATGTATATTGATGTTGGAAAACCAGAAAGACAATACCCATATGAGACTGTATTTACTTTCATTAACAAGGTGACAAAGATTTACTCTGTTGTTGAAATAAAATTGGAAAGTGTGCTTCATGGAAGGTCTGTAGTGATTCTTCTCACTAGTACTCTGCCTGCACAAAGAATGTAAATTATCTGTATGGAAGTTACTATTAATAGAACAACCAGATTTATGTTTTAATTCTCCGTTGCGCTCTCTCTCTCTCTCTCTCTCTCTCTCTCTCTCTCACACACACACACACACACACACACACACACACACACACACAGGAATACATGTTAGCTGTTTGTCTCTAAGAACTGAGAAAACAAGCCAGTGACTTTCTTCCACTGAGACCTGAGAAGGTCTTTTAGAGTTCTTAACTTTCTTGTATGTTACAAATTATGATTAGCTCTTTGGCCAGTCTTTAGAAAAAACGCATTCTTAAGCAATAGACATGCTGCTCCATTCTAGCTGTTGGAATGTAGCGGTTGCTTATTTATGTGGGTCTTAAATTTCTGTGAGGACATCATTCTTGTAAAATGTCAGTGTATTGATTGTCTCCCGAAAATGATACCATCCTCCTTTATTGGACTATGTCTAGGAGGCAATGAAAATTTATCTTATCTGATGTGACATTCAGAACAACAGTCTAGAAACCTAAGATAAAAAAAAGACTAGAGCTGTTTAAAGTCATTGCATGTGACCTTAATAACCACTTACATTGGTTCTGTGGCTGTGCAGACATTTCCTGATCCCAGAATCATGCTTTGGTTAATAAAATCATTGAGATTCGATTAAGATTAGATAGATCATACTGTACTATTTTGTCACTGGATTATCATTAAACATTAGTGTCTGTTAGTGGTAGAGGGAAAAAAAGAAAACTCAGAGAATTCAAAAATAATAAAGCTGCTTTAAATAATTGGTGACCATATTGGTCTTTAGAAATGGGAATCTAACAATAAGTCCCCTTTGACAAGAGATTATTAGAATCTTGATATAAAATACCACCCAGTAGGCACAGGTACTTGCACCCTTCTTTTTCAGCTCTTGTTGCTAGGTTATTGTACTGACTGGTTTTGTGTGTCAACTTGACACAGGCTGGAGTTATCACAGAGAAAGGAGCTTCAGTTGGGGAAGTGCCTCATGATATCCAGCTGTGGGGCATTTTCTCAATTAGTGATCAAGGGGAGAGGGCCTCTTGTGGGTGGCACCAGCCCTGGACTGGTAGTCTTGAGTTCTATAAGAGAGCAGGCTGAACAAGTCAGAGGAAGCAAGCCAGTAAGAAACATCCCTCCATGGCCTCTGCATCAGCTCCTGCTTTCTGACCTACTTAAGTTCCAGTCCTGAATTCCTTTGGTGATGAACAGCAGTATGGAAGTGTAAGCTGAATAAATCCTTTCCTCCCCAACTTGCTTCATGGTCATGATTTTTGTGCAGGAATAGAAACCTTGACTAAGACAGTTATAGACCAGAAGACACAGATGCAGGAGGTGCATGTCTGAAGGGTCAGCACTGAAATTTATAGTCCAAACAAATAATAGTTATATCAAAATTGAGATGTTTTAATTTCATATTCCATGTAGTTTTAGGAGAAATTTATTAGTAGGACAGCAATTTCATTAATGATTAAGTAAACTAAATATATAGGATATTATGTGTATGTGTTTTATGTATATATATATATATATATATATATATATATATATATATATGGATATGTGTTTTCACATAGGTACATTTTATATACTCTATTATTTCGAGTATTTTCCACCTTACAAACCCATAAAGACTTAGGGTTCTAAGTTTTAAATATAGGTTTAAATGACTGGTTTATCACTTAATCATCGTAAGTTACTTGTAATTCTCAACATCTGAATATGGTCTCCAGGGAAATATGAAGCATTTTTTTATGTTCGTGTTTACTGATCTAATCATATCTTTCAAGGCTCTTTATGATATGTTACTGAACTTAAGTTTTAAGTTAATAGAAAAATCTGGATATTAGAGCCATATGTGCCACTGTATAGTTTCATTTTGAAAAAAGCTTGATTTTGTATGTTGTTTGCCTTAATACAAATGCATTTTCCAAAGACATATGTTGTTAAAATACTTCATCCTCAGAAAATATTTACTTGCAAGTTTGTTGTTGTAAATTACACTTTTAGAATAGCAGTGTTTTAACATAATGCATTATCATATTGTGCTTTTAAAAATAGCAAATATTTTGTGAGATATATTTTATTGCAGTCTCATTTCAATTTGAGGGTATTACACTAATATTTCCTGGGGAGAATGCATTTGAGTCCCTGGTTTTCTGTCATCTTCACTCCTTACTCTTTTCATTACCTCTGTTCACTTTTGTTCCTTTGTCATTAGATATTTTTCTTGTGGCTACATGCTGGGATCTGAGAATACAAATGATATGCAAGCCTATTCCCTCACAGAGCTTACAGTGGATGTGGTCCTCTGTCACTGCTCTGTTTGCTGCCACCCAGTATCCAACAGAAGTAACTTGAGAGAGGGAGAGTTTATTTTGTCTCACAGTTGAGAGGGATCCAATCCTTTCTATGGGGAAGCCATTGTCATGAAGGAGTCCTGGTTTGTGTACATACAAGGAAGCAGCAAAAGGGAACATTCATGCTTGACTGACTTGTCATTTTCCTCCTGGTTCTCAGTCAATGTATATGCACATGCAGGGCAGGCATTTTCCTTGGTTACTCCTCTCCAGAAACACTGCTATAAACATACCCAAACACGTGTCTCACCAATTCTCTTGGAAATTCTTAAGCCAATTAAGAGCAATTAATCTAATTAAGTGCACTAATCTAAATTGATATTCACAGCAGGCAATAAATACAAATAGATATGTAAGTGCAATATGTAAAATATATGTATTTGTAAGCTTGTGCTAAATATTGTAACACAGAATGATACAGAAAAATAAAGCCTAGAGAAACATTTCTTGGTCCTCAAAAGTTGTAGAGAAGAAACAATGTTCTAAAGCAATTGGGGTAGGTAGGTGGTGGTTGCCCTAAGAGTACAAAGAAAATAATGTTCGAGAAAGAGTAAGAGTTAGTTTGAACAAAATGCTGTCGGTAAAGCAAGACACATTTAGAAATATAAGTTTATTCCTATCGCCAATGCTAAGTGCAACTGGTCAACAGGCAAGAGAACAAGCACCTGTGCCAGACAAGAAGCAGTCTCTGGTGATATTGGAAGGCAAGCTCACTGATTTTTGTGTTATTACTGACATCAGAATGGCTATATGTATGCATAATACACAAATATGTGGCCTAGTAGGATTAAGGAGTTACAAAGATGCAGGTGTAAGACAGGTACCAATGTAGTGATACTTGAATGGGCTGCTAGATACTGATGTTAACATGGATGGTTGGAGTGTCTCTTAGGATGTTTCTGAAGTAAATCACCACTTGAATTGGTTGATTGGGTAAGGTAGGCTCCTCCCAAAGGTTTGGCTATGAACTGATACATTGAAAGCATATAGAAGGAACGGTAGTTGAAGGCTAGAAAGGTAGCTCAGTGGTTATAAGCAAGCACTCTTCTTTTTTTTTTTTTCAGTGTTTAAAACCTATTTGGAAAGTTAAACATGATAGAAGTAGGAGAAAAGTCTCTTACGAAGTCCTCTATGAAAGGAAATTGTGAAAAGTTCCTGATTAGACAGAAACAGTTTCATCTCCAATGGAGAATACCCAGTGTAACTGTGGCTTCATAGAATGAATTAGGTAGTATTCCTTCTGTTTCCATTTTGTGCAATAGTTTGAAGAGTGTTGGTATTAGGTTTTCTTTGAAGGTCTGATAGAATTCTGCAATAAACCCATCTGGTCTTGGGCTTTTTGGTTGGGAGGCTTTTGATGACTGCTTCTATTTCATTAGGTAAACAGGTTATGGGACTGTTTAGATGGTTTATACCATCCTGATTTCACTTTGGTATTTGATATCTGTCTAGAAAACCCTCTATTTCATCCAGAGTTTCCAGTCTTGTTGAATATAGGCTTTTGTAGTAGGATCTGATGATTTTTTGAATTTCCAGTTTCTTTTGTTATATTTCCCTTTTCATTTCTGATTTTGTTATTTTGGATACTGTCTCTATGCCTCTAGTTAGTCTGGCTAAGGGTTTATCTATCTTGTTGATTTTCTCAAAGAACAAACTCCTGGTTTTATTGATTCTTTGTGTAATTCTTTTTGGTTGATTTCAGCCCTGTGTTTATTTCCTGCCATCTACTCTTCTTGGTGTATTTGCTGCTTGTGTTCTAGAGCATTCTGGTGTGCTGTTAAGCTGGTAGTGTATTAGTATATACTACCAGCAAGCTCTCTTTTTACAGAGAATACCCAGATTCCTCACTGTACTGTTCAGGGATGCCTGTAACTCCAGGTGCAGGGTATGCACTACAATGCGTTCTTCTGGACTCTGTGCACTGGAGCTTGTATATGATTATCCCCACCCCTTCACTCACATATACACATTGTTAAGTGGGCTTTTTTCCCAGATGTATAATGAAGAATTTCCCTACTCTGTTGTTAAACTGCTTGAGCTGAGATATCTCATCTTTTTTCTGACTCTCAGATTGACATTCACATCAAGAGATCCTGTGGTACACTAGAGTCAGTCATAATTCCACTGGATCTGTCTTGACTCTGGCTTACAATTGATAGAATCTTTATTTATTTATTTATTTATTTATTTATTTATTTATTTATTTATTTATTTTGAAGTCCTTAATTTTTATTTTACATGTTACATTATGACAACTGCCACCCATGAAACCAAGGTCTTAATTTCCTGAAGTTCCATTCACTCAAGGCTGTGAGTTCAGCAGACTTTTGTTAAGATTCTCATGAAAGGTATTCTATATTGAGCATCTATTACAATTTTATGGAGGGATTTTTTTTTATTATTCGATATAATTTTTTATTTACATTTCAAATGATTTCCCCTTTTCTAGCCCCCCACTCCCCGAAAGTCCCGTAAGCCCCCTTCTCTCCTCCTGTCCTCCCACCCACCCCTTCCCACTTCCCTGTTCTGGTTTTGCTGAATGCTGCTTCACTGAGTCTTTCCAGAACAAGGGGCCACTCCTCCGTTCTTTTTGTACCCATTTGATGTGTGGATTATGTTTTGGGTATTCCAGTTTTCTAGGTTAATATCCACTTATTAGTGAGTGCATACCATGATTCACCTTTTGAGTCTGGGTTACCTCACTTAGTATGATGTTCTCTAGCTCTATCCATTTGCCTAAGAATTTCATGAATTCATTGTTTCTTTCTTTCTTTCTTTTTTTTTTTTTACCATTAAGGACATTCTGTGTGTCCAAACTTTTTTTTATTGATATATTTATTTACATTTCAAATGATTTCCCCTTTTCTGGACCCCCACTCCCCAAAAGTCCCATCAGTCCCTTTCCCTCCCCCTGTTTTCCCACCCAACCCTTCCCACTTCCCTGTTCTGATTTTGCTCTATACTGCATCCCTGAGTCTTTTCAGAACAAGGGACCACTCCTCCGTTCTTCTTGTACCTCATTTGATGTGTGGATTATGTTTTGGGTATTCCAGTTTTCTAGGTTAATATCCACTTATTAGTGAGTGCATACCATGATTCATCTTTTGACTCTGGGTTACCTCACTTAGTATGATATTCTCCAGCTCCATCCAGAAGAGTGGATGCAAAAAATGTGGCATATATACACAATGGAGTACTATTCAGCCATTAGAAACAATGAATTCATGAAATTCTTAGGCAAATGGATGATAGAATCTTTAAATTTTCTTTTATGTCTATGAGTGCTTTGCCTAGATTTATTTGTGTAAATCAGGTGCATACTCAGTACTAAGGACAGCAAAAGAGGGAACATCAGATCTTCTGGGTCTGGAGTCTCAGATGATCGTGAACATTCCTGGTCACTGAAAGCCAAAGCCAGATCTTCCACAAGCTCAGCAAGGGTTCTTTTCCATTGAGCCATCATGCCTGCCAACTGAAGAGCCTTTGCCTGAACACAGTTATGAAGTTTTTTACATTTATTCTCCATTTTCATATATCTATATTATAGTGTTTTACTTTCTCTGGAACAAACTGACTACTCTAACATGTTAGAAAAAGAATTAAAGAAATTATTTCAGTTAAATTAATTATAGTGATATAGCAAAGATGTAATAGAAGATCATAACATCTGTCTCCTATGAAGAGTTAGAGGAAAACATTTAATATAGTGACTGATAAAAGGAAAGCAAGAGTTAGAAATCATGGTTTAGACCTTCATTTATTGCTAAAGTTATTTTAAGTTTGTGAGCAAGAAGATACGCATATACAAATGCACACCTATGCTGTCATAAACATATGGGGGTCACAGGACAGAATATGGTAGTCAGTTCTCTCCTTCTACAATGTGGGCACTGAACACAGAACTTAGGTTGTCAGACTTGGCAGCAAGCATTTTAACCAATTGAGTCTTTTTCCCCAGTCTCTGTTGAGGATTGCAAACATAAAAAGGAATTGTACAGCTACTGCTACCATTAAAGACATTAACCTTAAAGATGACCCAAAAGCCACATTCAGGTACATTGGATCAACAGTACATCTACTTAACTATGAACTGTAACACCCACCTTTGGCTCTGTGTCTGTCTCTTTGTCTGTCTCTGTCTTTCTCCTCTTCTCTCTTTTTCTGTCTTTCTCTGTGTTCCTGTATATACATGTGTACATCCCTGTGTGTGTTAGTGCATATGTGTGTGTGTGTGTGTGTGTGTGTGTGTGTATGTGTGTCTGTCTGTCTATCTGTCTGTCTGTCTTCCTCTCCACCTCTCCTTTCTGGGGGCATGAAATTTCTTTGGTCCTTAGGTAGTTTTTCACACTTGTTTTATCTCTGTCATCATAACAGCATGTGTTCGCTTCACGTTGCCTTTCTGTAACTGTGGCTATTATGAAACAGCAAGATAATAGGTGTTTAGCCTGCTTTATGCAACACTCGGCATGCTGCTGTCTGCACATCGATTTCCATACCTTTGGGTAAAGATTTTACTATGAGCCACCCTGAAGTTATCCACAAATGGACAATGACAGAAATTTTCAGCAAGTTGTCACCTATTTTCCTTCTCCTTTTTTCACTGTCATCAAGTATAGCACCTCTGACTTTAGAGTGTTTTACAAATGGAAACTCACTTACCTTCACACCCTTTCTGTGAAATACAATTGTGATGAGAAATCCTGCTAGCTCTCCAGAGGCAGGTGAGGCGAAAGGAAAATATAGAGGATTGCTTACCTCTCTAGGGAAGATCTGAGGAAGGAATTATGACAGGGCTCTTCTCTTCAGTCTTAACTATTTCAGAAACCACGGCCCCTCCCTGCTTAATGTAGATGCCATGTAATCATTCCTTCACTGTGAAAGTCAATAGATGGCATCAAATCTGTCAGTTAAAAGTTTAGCCCTAGTAGCTCTTGATGCCAGAGAAAGGGTACTTCAAAATATCACAGCACTGTGTTTCTTCCTATCCTATTTCAAACAAAGCAAATCATAATTTCACTGAAACTTCTGAGCAGTACCTCAAGTCTTATTTCTAGCACAAATTTATACATTAGTGTTTTGTAGAAAATTGGCTAGAATTGTATCCTTGAAATGAAATCTATTTGCAAATTATTTATGACATATACACCAAAAGAATCACGAGCTTCTTTTGTTTAGAAGACAACTCTGTTGCACTTCTCTGTCTTGAAACATAGGAATTCATCATCTATCATGGTCATACTTCATGAACTGAAGCTTTTCTCACAATGAGCTGAAGTGGAATAGAAATATCTCCATCCATGTATACAAATGGAAGCATCTGCCAACCTGAAGTCCATTCTCATAGTTCTGTATGGTTTTAACACTCATTAGTCCTTACTAGATGACTGGCTTAGCAAATAGACCCCGTGTTTCACATTAAAGCAGTCTGATACATAGAGTATCCAACTGGCTTGTTTGGTAATAGGGTGGAAAATAGATGCTTGAACTGAGGAAATATTAATGAATTACATTTGGTAATAAACACTAGTGCCCATAATTACAAATTTGAGGCTGGGCTGTTTGGCATAACCAGATCCGCTCTGTGACTCAAATAAGCCATTATTCAAATAATAGTTCTGCCTTCACGTATAAGCCGTTAGGTATCATTGAAAATCAGATATTGTTTCTATCTTTCTCCAGTTTTGGTCACCATAATGAGATGCCACAGACTATGAAACTTGATTTTTTTATTTGATATATTCTTTATTTACATTTCAAATGATTTCCCCTTTCCTGGATCTCCCCTCCCCAAAAGTCCCATAAATACTCTTCCCTCCCCCTGTTCCCCAATCAACCCCTTCCTGCTTCCCTGTCCTGGTATTCCCCTACATTGATGCACTGAGTCTTTCCAGGACCAGGGGCCTCTCCTCCCTTCTTCTTGGGCATCATTTGATGTATGTATTGTTTCTTGGGTATTCCGAGCTTCTGAGCTAATATCCACTTATCAGTGAGTGCATACCATGTATGTTCTTTTGCGATTGGTCACCTCAAAAGACATTACTTTGGGAAAACATGTTAGTGGTTTAAGCCCCCATTTCTGTAAGAGGCCTTTTTGATGGTTTGGTTTTTTTCTTATTATTTTGGTTGGCAGAGATCTTAGGTGGTATAGGAAATCACATGACACCAGGAAGCTGAGGTCACTCTCTTTCCATCTTCTCAGAACATATACTCTATTCAAACAAAAGAATTCTATGCTCATGACCAAATCAGCCATTTTATTGGTTACTTTTCTTGTTGCCATATTTTAACTCCCTGTTTGATACAATTCATATTATGGGATGTCTTGGCACAGAGAGTGTGAAGCACCTAATTACTAGGTATCTGATGTCAGGAAACATAAAGATAAGTGTTGGTTATCTTACCTTCTTCTTATTTAGTTTAGGGCCCCAAGCAGAGAATGTTTTCACTCACATTTTGATTAGGTCTTCTCTGTTTTATTAAACCTTTATGAGAATACGCACACAATCAGAGGTGTATCTTCATGGTGATTACACACCCCAACAATTTGTCAATGAAAATTAACCACCACATTTTCTAAGAGTCCCACCTCCAAGAACCCAGTGAAATTGTAATGTATCTACTTCCCCAGTACCACATTGTTGAGATTAAGTTTTGAAGCATGTAAATTTGGAAGACCCAAACTATGTTGAGATATGTTAAATATCTTAGCTTATTCTTTGAAACTTTTGTATATTTGCAAAATATATCTTGATCATAATGACCTACTACTATCTCTCTCTATCTTCCCCAGTAATATGCATCCCATCTTCCTCCAAAGTTCCTGTTCTCTTTATTTATATTTGTGATGTTTCCAACAGGAATGTCCCCTGTAGGCTGGCTTTAAATATTTGGGTCCCAGTTGGTGCTGTCTGGGTAGGTTTAGGAATTGTGGATTTTCTGGAGGAATTAGCTGAGACTTAACAGTCCCAAATCATTCTATTCCCAGACAACTCCCTGCTTTGTACTTTTGGTTTGAGGATGTGAATCCTCAAATTCCTGCTTCTATTTCAAGCCTCTGCTCTGCCATCATAAATTCTAATTCCTCAGTGACTGTAAACTGAAACAAACCATTCCTTCTATAAGTAGCTTTCATTATGGTTTTTAATCACAATAGTAGAATATTGGCTCAGGGAGTGGGCTATTGCTGAAACAGATCTTAACATGATGATTTTTAAAGGCATGTGGAGTTTTATTTGAAATTTGGACTAGAAAATTAGCTGAAAGCTGTACATTGGGTATAATGGCCTATCCTAGTAGGTGCCTGGAAAACAGTGGTGCTGAAAGCTATTCAAACTATTGGTGATTAACCCAAGAGGTTTCAGGGGATACAATATGAGACGATTTCTGTGCTGTTTTCGAAAAAAAAAAAAACACTAACTTTATGTACACGTTCTGAGAACTTGACTGAGGCTAAATTTAAAAGCAATAGACTAATTTATTAGTCTTGAAGATTTTACAAGACAACTTGAGACTGACTATGTGGCATTGTTATTAATAATCACTCTTATGCATGTCTACAATGAAAAAGAGCAGATGGGGCAGCAACAAACACAAAATATAGTTTGGAAAGGTAAAGAAAACTGACAGTCTTAATAGCACAATAATTGCTTATGCTGGATAAGAATGTGTGATATCTACTACCGAGAATTTTATTTAATAATCCATGCCATGTATTCTGAGAGCTACGTTGTCCAATGATACAGGATACATCTTTCAAATGTTCCCCTTCTAAATGTTCTATTTTGATATTTTTTAAAAGCTAGTATGTTTCCATAATATTTCTATTATATCCTTTATATTGACAAACATATAGACACAAGAAAAGACATGTGTGTTTGTGTTTTTGTGATAATTCTCTTTCATCAATTTGACCATAAACATTAATCATGGCAACTCCCAATGGGCTCTCCTCCAAAATTACAGTATAGTTGAATTGTTTCTATTTCTGTAATACCTTACTGATGAGATTAAAGTTCTACTGAAGAAGACACAAAATATACGGGAATCTTCAGGGCTTCTTCTCATATAAACATTTAAATTCCTTCAAAAACTTGTTTGTGTGGTGGAACATTTCTTTGCAACATACTTTGACAGTATTTGTCAGGCAATTCCCTCCAGTAGCTTGCACTTGTGTGCAGCAGCTTCTGGAGAAGTTATGATTTTTGGCAGGGAACAGTGAATAAAATAATCGAATGGGAAAAGACTGGTTTCTCAAAGACCTCCTCTGGGTCTTGGAGTCTAACAGTGCTGCTCAGTTGTATATCGCCAGTTTGTAGAGGGACATGGCTGAGCACAAGCACTTGTAGAAGCATCACTATATATATAAACTTGGACTAATCACTCATGCTTCAGTTTCCTTATGTTAGGGTACAAGGCTTTTTCCTACTCCTATAAAATAACATTAAATATTATATGTGCATTTGTGCCTGTGTATGTGCATGTGCATGTGTGCCTGTGTGTGTGCATGTGCCTGTGTGCATGTGTGTGTGTGTGAGAGAGAGAGAGAGAGAGATGTGCATGTGTGTGTGTGTGTGTGTGTGTGTGTGTGTGTGAGAGAGAGAGAGAGAGAGAGAGAGAGAGAGAGAGAGAGAGAGAGAGAGATGGGAGCCCTGTTACAATCAAATTTATGGAGTTGTCTCTTTTCGCCTGTCTTAGGATTACTACTACTGTGGCAAAAGACCATGACAAAAAAAAAAAAAAAACTTGGGGAGGAAAGACTCTATTTTGCTCATGATTCTATGTACCACTTCATTATCAAAAGCACTGAGGGTAGACACTCAAGCAGGGTAGGAGTTGCGAGCTGATGGAAAAGCTATAGAAATGTGCTGCTTACTGGCTTGTTTTGCTTGCTTTTATATAGAGCTCAGGACTACCAACCCAGACCTGGGACCACACACTATACACTGGGCCCTTCTCCATTGATTATTAATAAAGAAAATGCCCTACGGCAGGGACTTATGGATTGGCCCTTTTCTTAATTGAGGTTCCCTCCTTTCTGATGACTCTAACTTGTGTCATGTTAGGATGGATATAAAACTGTATGAAATAGCACCTATGCATGAGTACCAGGGATCACAGTCATGTCTCCAGGCTGAAATGGAAAATGCCTTAACCTGGCATCCCACCATGCTAGCATCTACTTTTTATATGCTTAAGCTCTTTAAGGTAAGTGAGATAAAATTCGCCAGTAACTTGGAAGAAAGCATGACACATAAAATGGTAAACTAAATTGAAGTGAATATTCTGTGGAATTGAAATATTGAAATGACGGTGAGAAAAAGAAAATAAAGCTTTTGAAATTCATAATTAGGTTTTGGTCATAAGCACATATACTCACATGGTTTTAAAGACACTCTACCAAGCAATACACAAACAAGCACAAATTAGCTTTGGTTTTAAGTACTCAAAATGCCAAGCAAGAGAAGGATCACAGTCAAGTATAGTTAATCAGAGAATGATGAAGAAAAATCTTTTTTCCCCCACAAATATTATGTATCTGATGAAGCTATCCTCAAGGGCACTTCATCATTTTTAATAAAGACAAATTACATTTTGTTTCTGGATAGTTAACACATTTCAGTACTAATAGCAACCACAAGCCTCACTTAACAATGTGTTTGAACAAGCAATTCTTGAGCATTCTATAACCTGTGTATTTATATACAGTCGACAAGAGTACAATTGCCAGGAAATTCAGACACTTGTTCTTTCTTAACAGTCTCCCTTATAATAAGCAATACAAGACTTGTAGCTTATTGCATTTCTATTGTGCCATTTCTATGGATTTTTAAATTAATTTTCTTCACTATGTCTCAAATTAACTTTTAAATTTTGTCTTCTTCATTTGTTAGGCAACTTTGCAATCATTGTGGAAAATGACTCCATGAAGCTCAACACTTAATTAAGCATTCCTAGAAGTTTTGTACTTATTGATAATCAAAACCTGATCTACACTGGAAGTCCTCGTCACTTGACTAAGGGGTTTGGGTGCAACAAAGGTATAACTGTCTCTACAGATGGGCGAGTATGGTGGAAGCAATGCGTTGCGTATTGCACATATTCTCACATTGGCCTTCCAAGTGGCTGTTTGGAAAAGAACAGAAGTTCACTCCTAGCCACTGGGCTATGGCAGAGTAAATATTGTGAGCCAAGGATGTGTAATGCTCCGTAGTCCTTCACATGCTACCTTGATGAAGAAACCCATATTTCAATATGTCTGAGTTCATCTGTAAGTAGGATGTCTGAATCCCCTTAGGAGCAAACTATGAGATAATGTGACACGAAGAATTGGACAGATGAACCTTGCCAAACATTCATATTAGAAACCCCAGTTGATCTCCCAGCGAGTCTTAGGAGTGTTCCTAGAAGAGGGAAAGGCTGACCCTTGCTTATTGGAAGTAGGATGGTCTTCTATGTAGGCAGATGTCTTTTATCTAAGTGGGAGTTTTGCTGAGTTGGATCAGCTGTGTGTCTTCAGTTGGCAAAGATGTAGAAAGTGGAATTGAGAAGTCTTGGTACTGACTGAATAGCATTCCAACTTCTATAACACAGGAATGTCATAATCCTGATCTCAGGACTGTTAGCCTTAGTTAATACATTACAAATCAAGCCACGCTACAAACACTATGCAAAGGCACATACTTTTACATTTTAAATTAAATATCTAAAATTAGAATAATTGACACAAATCAAGGGCTTCTAGAAGTACATATCACTTTCACCATTCCTTATTCTGTCCCCAAAATATGCTCTTATGAAAATTTATTAGCGTCTTTTAAAATTACATTTCTTTATTTGAAAGGCTTAAAGCCCTTCCATACATGTAAAGGTCAGAGGATAATTTGTGACAGTAAAATCTCTTCTCCCACCATGTGAATCCTGAAGTTTAAGTTGGGCTTCCAATAGGCATGGTGTAACATGTTTTCATTGGTGCATGACACCATAGAAAACATAACTCACATACATTTTACTCTTTTTCTCATGTATGTATGACATTCATTTTTATGATGATTATAAGGTGTATAAAATAATAATAATTTACTTCAAAATAATGTCTGTATATAGTTACAGAAAAGATTAAAAAACTAAAATTTCATTCACAATAAAATATTAACAATAATGATTTGATATAAATATTTACAAGTGTTATCATAAATAATCTAAGAATTTTGTAATTGGAAAATAAAATACCTAGAAAACTTTTTTTTACAATGAATTATATATTATCTTTACGAAAATGGTGTCAGCTTGGTTTAAAGGAAGAATAAGCTATGCTAAGATGGAGAAATGAATGTAAACTTCACCATGTGGAGTAGTGGGATTTCAGTAGAATTAAATATAAAGCATGTACAAACTTTTCTCTCAGCCAAAGAATTTAATAAACCATATTTTCCATAGATTGCTTTCAATAATTTATAGGGTATTCCACTTTTCCTTGTGTTCTTATCTGGTCTGTGTAATTTGAGTGTTCTTTAACATGATTGCCTACTAAAACTCATAATAGGGCAATTAGTTCCATTTCGTCACATACAGGGAATATATAGAAACAGTAACAGTGCCCCAGGTGGCACTTCCTGTCCTGCAGAAAAAAAATTGTATGCTCTCTCTTTGGGATGGCTGTTCTCTAATGATTAAAAACCACTTTCATTAGAAGGGCAGACTGGGAGGGGCAGTTAATAAGTAGACTGTAAAAAAATAAAAGTAATAACAAAAAAGCAAAAATAAAACAAAACAAACCCCCAAAATACTTTCATCCTGTTTGTGGATTGCAGGCAACTGCTGGTGCCTCATTTCCTTGCCTGTGCAGATGTGGAGAATGCCCAGGAGATCTAGGCTAAGACACTAATAATAAAGAGACAGATCTAGGAAAAAGCAAACACAAATACCTAATTTGGAGCCAGGACTCTAACTTTTTATTGTTTTCTTTAAATCAATCTATTGTAATTCCCAGAAAAGAATCAAGATTTATTATCCCCCAATAATCAATGAGAAGATAGGCATCAACATTAATAGAGGGATTCCCTTGCGTAACCCATCAAAGTACATGACCTTTCCTGGAATTACCTAACCAGAAGAACTGATCATGTTTTAATCTGAACTGTTCTACTGATAAAAGTAATCTGTGTGACAGTTTTATATTTAAAGGAAAACCAGAGCATTGCTGAGACAGCAATAGGAAGACATTGAGAGCTTCAGTGCCCAATAAGAACACCAGGAAGAAAGTCGCAATAGAAAGGTTAGCCTAGTACCTTACTTTGGGTTTCATCAATATGCAGGTGGCCAATGATGAGCTGCAGGTCAAGGTCAAATTGCCTGGGGAGAAGTGTTTACAGTATTTATGTTACAGTGAAGTAAAAGAAGGGACATGCAAAACACACTGACTGTGCATTTCTTGTTCCTGAAGGCTGGTTCCCCAGCATTTATGCAAGTTCTTGGAAATAATTCTATCTACCTGCAACTTGGACATTCACAATTCATTCACCTAGAAATTCTCAATTTTACCACAGTCTCACTGCATGCATATCCATGTCTGTATAAACCTGGGGCTATGATGATCACTATCCTGATAATTATACCCTTAATTTTAATTGGACTTCCTTTTACCATTTAGATCTTATGTGTAGGTTTATCAGTTCAGCCTTGCAACTCAAAGTATTCTGAATGACCTCCATTACATTCTATAGCATTTGCCCAATATCAATCAGATCAGTGCAGCCAATAAAATTCATGTATATAGAGAAAATGACAAGCATTTTTAAAGCCCAATTCTTTCTTTAAAGATGTATTGTATTTTTTATTTGTGTCTGAGTGTGTATGTATGCCTGCCATGTGTATTTGGATGCACTTAGTGGCAAGGAAAGAGTAGAGGATCCGCTGGAGCTGGAGATCCAGGGAGTGAGCTGCTTGATGTGGATGCTGGAAACCTCACTCAGGTTCACTGGAAGAGAAGAAAGCATTCTTTCTTTTTTAAATTCGATATATTCTTTATTTACATTACAAGCGATTTTCCCTTTCCTGGATCCCCCCTTCCCGGAAAGTCCCATAAGCCCTCTTCCCTCCCCTTGTTCCCCAATCCACCCCTTCCCACTCTGTTCTGGTATTCCCCTACACTGCTGCACTGAGCCTTTCCAGGACCAGGGACCACTCCTTCTTTCTTCTTGGACATCATTTGATACGTGAATTATATCTCCAGTATTCCAAGTTTCTAGGCTAATATCTGCTAATCAGTGAGTGCATACCATGATTGATCTTTGGAGACTGGGTTAGTTCACTTAGGATGATGTTCTCCAGTTCCATCCATTTGTCTAAGAATTTCATGAATTCATGGTTTCTATTGGCTGAATAGTACTCCATTGTGTATATATACCACATTTTCTGTATCCATTCCTCCATTGAGGGACATGTGGGTTCTTTCCAGCTTCTGGCTATTATAAACAGGGCTGCTATGAACATAGTGGAACATGTTCCTTATTACATGCTGGGGAATCCTCTGGGTATATGCCCAGGAGTAGTATAATTGGTTCCTCCGGATCATTCCCAGTTTTCTGAGGAACCACCAGACTGACTTCCAGAGTGGTTGTACCAGCTTGCAACCCCACCAGCAGTGTAGGAGTGCTCCTCTTTCTCTACATCCTCACCAGCATCTGTTTTCTCCTAAGTTTTTGATCTTATCCATTCTGACTGGTGTGAGGTAAAATCTCAGGGTTGTTTTGATTTGCATTTCCGTGAAGACTAAGGATGTTGAACATTTCTTTAGGTGCTTCTTAGAACCTAAATTTGATATTCCTCAGGTGAAAAGTCTTAATTTTGCTCTGTACCACATTTTTAAGGGGGATATTTGGCTTTCTGGAGTCTACCTTCTTGAGTTCTTTGTATATCTTGGAGTGATTAAGAAGAAAGCATTCTTAAACACTAAGCTATCTGTCTAGTCCCCCCCACTTCCATTCATGACTACATTCCCGAAGTGCCTAGTTTAGTAGCCTGTTCCGATAACTTCCACTTTTTCTTCTTTTCAAATACTTTCAATGAGCTTAGACTTTGGATAAGGCTTTGAGTAACTCTATCCAGTTGGGCCTGAGTCTATAGCAAGCCTTACTTCTATTAATAGAAGATGCATGCCTGGTAAAGAAAATCATTCTTCTCCTGGGCTCACTAGTGGCCCAATTATAAGAGTTGCAGGGACAGACTAGAGAAGAAAGATGAAGAGCTTCATTGTGTAATATCATACCCCATTAGAGACAGATTGTCTTAGAGCGTAGTAAAATGCTGAGCAGCCAGAAAACAAAATTTGTTCTCTGCGAGATTTGGACATTCCTTCTTTCAAAGAATCTTCCCAGTAAAGAAAAAACTCTCTCTCTCTCTCTCTCTCTCTGTGTGTGTGTGTGTGTGTGTGTGTGTGAGAGAGAGAGAGAGAGAGAGAGAGAGAGAGTGTGTGTGTGTGTGTCTGTGTGTCTGTGTGTGCACATGTGCATGTGTGTGAGTGTTTGTGTGTCTGTGTGTCTGTGTGTGCACATGTGCATGTGTATGTGTGTGTGTCTCTGTGTGTGTGTGTGTGTGCATGTATGGCTTCTCCTCACCTGTCCTACTTAACAACCAGAAAGGAAATGAGATATGTCTCTAAAATTCACATGAGAACAAGCCATTGCCATCTCATACCCATCTGCAATTGCAACTGAGATTTCCCATGCCCTTCCTTACCTACCATATGTTCTGACATAATTATTTGTAAGACTTAAGCTTAATAACAGCCATTGTCATACACCTCTGTGAAATGGGAAAAGGAGGAGTGGTTAGAGTCACTAGAGAAGAAATCAACCCCTGTGTTACGGACAAAAGTTTCTTTTAAGAGGATGTTATATGAACATGGCCATATGCTAATGATGGGGACAACATTTGGAAAGGAGGGGTACGGGAAGGGAAAGTGTAGCAGTCCAGTGAACGTTCATAAGGGGATGTTCAACAAAGACACTGGATGATTTTTCTCCAGGATTAGAAATGTTGCCTTGGGAGTTACTGACATCAATACATCTTATGTAATTAATTTGGATTATTTTCCTTATTTTTATGTTTAATCATCAATTGTTTTACAAAGCAGTAAGTTAGATGATACTAGAGGGCAAGAGAAATTGAAATATCCTATAAATTATTGAAATTAACACATACAAAACATAATTTTTACTCTTTTGTGAAGCTGCTAAATAATGCATTCTTCTTTCTCCAGGTGAAAAAAATGTTTATTTTTAGCTTATGTTGGCATTTATAAATATTCTCAACAAATTAATATTATTTTATTGTGAATGAAAATGTCATGTTCTTTCTTTACCTTGTTATAGCTCTGTGTGTAGACATTGTTTCAATATATGTTATCCGTGTGCCCTAGTACATCTCAATGTGTTTATGGTCAGATTGTCCAACTGTTTTCTTGATCAAAAATATGTGAGATTTTTTTTCTCAAGTCAAGTTGTTTAATTTCTGAACTTTACTTTTTTCATTTGTAGAAGCACATGGTGTTTGAACCAAAAAGTGTTTGTAACGTGTATAAGTTTATGAAACTTAAGATTATTATAAGAATTATCATTGTGTGTATAAGAAGATAGGTAAAATGTCTGCAAGTAAGATTTTCATAGAACTTCTGGGCACCTGTAAGGTACCACATAAAACAAATTTTTTGGGTCACTTAGGTAGACGATCATGTCGTCTGCAAATAATGATAGTTTGACTTCTTCCTTTCCAATTTGTATCCCTTTGACCTCCTTATGTTGTCGAATTGCCCGAGCTAGTACCTCAAGTACAATATTGAAAAGATAAGGAGAAAGGGGGCAGCCTTGTCTGGTCCCTGATTTCAGTGGGATTGCTTCAAGTTTCTCTCCATTTAGTTTGATGCTGGCTACCGGTTTGCTGTATATTGCTTTTACTATGTTTAGGTATGGGCCTTGAATTCCTGTTCTCTCCAAGACTTTAAGCATGAAGGGATGCTGAATTTTGTCAAATGCTTTTTCAGCATCCAATGAAATGACCATGTGGTTTTGTTCTTTGAGTTTGTTTATGTAGTGGATTGTATTGATGGATTTCCGTATATTGAACCAACCCTGCATTCCTGGGATAAAGCCTACTTGATCAGACGACATGATCGTCTACCTAAGTGACCCAAAGAACTCCACTAGAGAGCTCCTACAGCTGATAAACAACTTCAGCAAAGTGGCAGGTTATAAAGTCAACTCAAGCAAATCAGTGGCCTTCCTATACTCAAAGGATAAGCAGGCTGAGAAAGAAATTAGGGAAATGACCCCCTTCACAATAGCCACAAACAGTATAAAGTATCTTGGGGTGACTCTTACCAAACATGTGAAAGATCTGTATGACAAGAACTTCAAGACTCTGAAGAAGGAAATGGAAGAAGACCTCAAAAAATGGGAAAACCTCCCATGCTCATGGATCGGCAGAATCAATATAGTTAAAATGGCCATTTTGCCTAAAGCACTATACAGATTCAATGCAATACCCATCAAAATCCCAACTCAATTCTTCACAGAGCTAGAAAGAGCAATTATCAAATTCATCTGGAACAACAAAAAACCCAGGATAGCTAAAACTATTCTCAGCAACAAAAGGAAATCTGGGGGAATCAGTATCCCTGACCTCAAGCAATACTACAGAGCAATAGTGTTAAAAACTGCATGGTATTGGTACAGTGACAGACAGGAGGATCAATGGAACAGGATTGAAGATCCAGAAATGAACCCACACACCTATGGCCACTTGATCCTCGACAAAGAGGCTGAAAACATCCAATGGAAAAAAGATAGCCTTTTCAACAAATGGTGCTGGTTCAACTGGAGGTCAGCATGCAGAAGAATGCGAATTGATCCATCCTTGTCTCCTTGTACTAAGCTCAAATCCAAATGGATCAAGGACCTCCACATAAAGCCAGACACTCTGAAGCTAATAGAAAAAAAACTGGGGAAGACCCTTGAGGACATCGGTACAGGGAGAAAGTTTCTGAACAGAACACCAATAGCGTATGCTCTAAGAGCAAGAATTGACAAATGGGACCTCATAAAATTACAAAGTTTCTGTAAGGCAAAGGACACCATCAAGAGGACAAATCGGCAACCAACAAATTGGGAAAAGATCTTCACCAATCCTACATCAGATAGAGGGCTAATATCCAATATATATAAAGAACTCAAGAAGTTAGACTCCAGAAAACCAAACAACCCTATTAAAAAATGGGGTACAGAGTTAAACAAAGAATTCTCACCTGAAGAACTACGGATGGCGGAGAAGCATCTTAAAAAATGCTCCACTTCATTAGTCATTAGGGAAATGCAAATCAAAACAACCCTAAGATTTCATCTTACACCAGTCAGAATGGCTAAGATTAAAAATTCAGGAGACAGCAGGTGTTGGAGAGGGTGTGGAGAAAGAGGAACACTCCTCCACTGCTGGTGGGGTTGCAAATTGGTACAACCACTCTGGAAATCAGTCTGGCGGTTCCTCCGAAAACTGGGCACCTTACTTCCAGAAGATCCTGCTATACCACTCCTGGGCATATACCCAGAAGACTCCCCACCATGTAATAAGGATACATGTTCTACTATGTTCATAGCAGCCCTATTTGTAATTGCCAGATGCTGGAAAGAACCCAGGTATCCCTCAACAGAAGAGTGGATGCAAAAAATGTGGTATATCTACACAATGGAGTACTATTCAGCCATTAGAAACAATGAATTCATGAAATTCTTAGGCAAATGGATGGAGCTAGAGAATATCATACTAAGTGAGGTAACCCAGACTCAAAAGGTGAATCATGGTATGCACTCACTAATAAGTGGATATTAACCTAGAAAACTGGAATACCCAAAACATAATCCACACATCAAATGAGGTACAAGAAGAAAGGAGGAGTGGCCCCTGGTTCTGGAAAGACTCAGTGAAACAGTATTCAGCAAAACCAGAACGGGGAAGTGGGAAGGGGTGGGTGGGAGGACAGGGGAAGAGAAGGGGGCTTGCGGGACTTTCGGGGAGTGGGGGGGCTAGAAAAGGGGAAATCATTTGAAATGTAAATAAATTATATCGAATAAAAAAAAAAAAAGACAGTCTGAACAAACGGAAAAAAAAAATTTTTTTTGATACACCTCAGAAGCCCAGCAGTTCCCAAGGTCACTGAGAAGTTGCAACATTCTAGAATGTGCACATGACCACCAGCATGCAGGGCCAAGGCAAAATAAAAATGTAAAATTCTGTTAACTTGTAGGTTTTGCTTTGTCAGGAAGACCAAATTTTAGTTTTGAACATTCTCAAACAAAATGCATAACAAATTCAAACATAAAACAATACATTCAGTTAAATAGACAAGTTCTTGTGAACATGAGGAACCCAAATACTAGAAGGTGGGATCAAATGTTATGAATCAGGCAAGAACTGTTACTGTAAAATCCAAACTCCCTTGTCAATAATAATACTCATTTAGCAAGCTCATGGACACAACAAATACACACCCAGTGTCAACATTGACTGAGCATACAAAATGATCTGTCTGGATTCTTCTAATTAACAGAAAATGTTTAAATTTGGGGGTATTGTTCCAACAGTGCTCACTAGTGAGAAGTGGTTCATATCTATCTGTGTATAACTTTGATGATGTATGTTGTAAGAAGAGCTTGTGGAAATGGGGGATATTAAGAGTCCAGTCAAATGCCATGTGTATGGTGGATGAATACTGTGTTGAATCCTTTGAGCATCAGACCTAATGACCTCCTTTGAAAGAAGGAAAAATGCTGCTGTATTTGAGAGTGATAGACATGTCTGCTTCTTCCAATCAGCAGGGAACAAGAGTAACGTGGGTGTCAGTGAGCAGGGCTTGCTTTGGGAAGCTGCAATTCATAACTGACCCTGCTTGAGATGGTCATGTATATCAACCAATATTATCTATATCCTATCTCAGGACAAAAGCATGATTCCAAAACACAACAATCTATTGGAAATTAAAATAATTCTATCATATTTTTTGAAATCAAAACAATGGTTTTATATATATTGTCATAAGCATGCAGGAATGTTGGAAGGCCAGTTGATTCTGGCCTTCTAGTTGCCTCATATTTCTATTAGTTTGCAATTGTAGAATTGAAACTAGAAATTCAAACCAAGTTTGACTCAGGCAGAATCTCATTTCTGATCTTCCATTTCTTTGCTGTAGCACCTTGAGATCGTAGCATCTTCTGATGCTTCTTGTCCTTCTGGATCCTTGTCTACCATATGACCCATGGTGTATTACTCTGTGGCCTTGAGAAACAGAGCTACATTATATGGTTACTACAGTGCCTGGTATCTGGCAACCACAAAATAAATGGTAGATTTCTTCTTTAATTCTAGCATGATTTTAGTTTAAAAATCTACTGTGAGTTCATGTTGACTTTTTGACTTTGGATACTGGAAAGATATTACCTTAATGATGCCTTGAAAACCAGGGTCAATAGGGTTGATCTCCTAATGCATTTGATCATAATCTCCACTTGTAATGAAGAGATATGTGCTCCTGACCTGACTTATTTTTCTGAACTTAGATGATTCAATTCCACTTTCAAATGAGTTAAGTGTTCTTCACTGTCCCTATAGAAAACATACCCAGTTTAGGTATTCATTTGTGGTTTAATGACATGGTTTTATTATCAGAAATTAGGGGTATCTTTTAGAGAAAACCGGCACTTCTATGTAATTACTGTTAGAAATAATGATCTAAAATGAAGTATTCCAAGGTCAAAATTATTTGGGTAAGTGTCCTTCAGTGCAGAGTTAACAGCTGCATAGAACAAATCAATCTATTCAATTACCTGGAAGTACCTTTGGTAACCCGTTTAAAGGATTGAACTTGACCAGCACATTATTACAAGTTATCCAGGCTCTTAGGGCTCCACTTAAAAGAGGAAGTTACTAGCACTTCTACATTTTCCAAGTAACATTATTTCAACCTTGTTTTCAGAGTGGAAAAGTCTTGACCTCTTTGCTGATTTGTGATTTTGTTAGAGTGAACCTTTCCTTCCTTTCCTGGAAAGTTTTGGAACTGCTCACCCTCAGTGCTTAGGTATCTCCTCTGTGATTGGAAAGGTTTTTCAGCCATCTGACTCTAACTAGACTGGTGTTGACATCAGATGTGAACTCTTCTAAGTGTGGTCACTGACAACCACTTAATAGCTCTAATACGTATTGCAGAATTTTCTCTAATGTTCAGATAAGGGAGTCTGTTTCTTGGGGCATGTTAAATTTCACCTAATGATAAAATCAATCTATCAAAATCTATCCCTTGTGTTTGAACCATACTGAATAAATAAGTCATTTGCTTACCTGTGAGATAACTTGATAACCTATTTAAAGTTTAAATCTGGAATGACCTCACTATACTTATTTGCATTTAACAGTGATTCACCTTCCTTATACTAAGTAACTCTAACTAAGTAACTTGCTACTCTGAACTGTCTTTGAAGATTTTAGTCTTAGCACATGGCATTCATTTAATAGACTATCTCATGGTCCAGCATTAGAAAGAGATTAATTCTTTGGAGCTGTTTTTATTTATTTATACAAGTAAATAAAATAATTGATGACATTTCTTCTAATAACTAGAATTCTTGATAGAGATAAAGTTTGCAGGTAGAAGGCTGACAAAGCATGTGCAAAAATACAGTCTTCAGCATTGAGGAAAAGGAAATCTGGACACAATGTTGCTACCAGTAGAGATACAAAGGCAAGAGAATCCAGCATTAAAAGTCATCCTCAGCTAAACAGGGAGATCTCTGTAACTCTAGGTTACATGATATTCCTCCTCCAAAAAATTAGTTGGAAACTCACTACCAGGTCACAGGAACTGTCTAAAATTCAGTATGAAATAGACATTTTATGATACCTTGAGTATCATCGTATATCAATGTCCTAATAATGCCATAGATAGTATTATTTATTTGTATTTTACAGGTGTGATGATAAGATATGTGCCCTAATTATTTATAAGTGAAAAACCACTACAACAGATGTACCTCACATTATACAAAGGGATTTTTAGAGTAGCTAAAAAAATTTTTAAAAAGAAAACCTAAGGTAAGAGAAATAGAATTGCACTTTATTTAAGATTAGTATGAAATATTGCTTATAGAAGAAATATGGTTTCTGCCAGCTAATGAGAAAGGCTCAAGAGAGACCAGATACATTAACAACCAACTACTGATCTTCAAAATTCCCAAAATTGTAAAAAAAATATTTTGTTGTGTTTTGTAAGATGAATATGTATGTTCTTTTGTTATAATAGATTTAGAAAACCTAGAGACTGACTGCCCAGAATATCTGGATTCCAGTCACATAACTATTATTATAGCCCAAAATAATGAGATCAGCGAAGTGTTGCAAAAATGTCATAGGTAGGTTTAATTGTCAACTTGACACTGCCTATGGTACTTTAAAAATAGTGTCCCAATTGAAGTGTTGCCTAGAGCAAAGTGGACTTTTCACAAGCCTTTGGGAGATTTTCTTAATTATTAATCAGTGAGGGAGGACCTATCCATTGTGGGCATCACTATTCCTTAGGTATATGACTTTGGGTTCAACAAATATGGTTACGTGTAAGACTGTTAATGATCCAGAAAGCAATGGTTTCTGTTACAAGTTTTTCCTTAACTTTCTCTTTTGACATCTTTTAATAATGGACTATGACCTAGTAGTATAATGCTAATAAATTAATTTCTTCCTAAGTTGGACATGATATTTGTAACAGTAACAAAAAGAAAAGTAAGAAAGTACAATAAAGGAGGAATGAGAACACGTTCCAAAGAGATGGAGGAAGTTACTAATACACACTGGTAAGATACAGGGATTTTTTTCAGGACCTTGATAATGGGGGTAGTAATATGTATTAGCAAGGTAAAATTAATCAAATTGGGTTCATTTTATTGAACATAATTTAGTGTCTTGAGAAGCATCCCAGATAGCTTCTTGCTAGGGGGACTCTTTAACAGCACAGGTGGAGAAAAAACTCTTACTAAGAAAACTGTCAGTTTTAAAACACTAAAAGAAGATAAAAGAAATGTAACAAGAGGAAGAGACAATGATCAGAGACACAATGGTCTTGCTATTGACGAGGATTATATCTATCAGAGGTTCATGTGCCATAAAGGAGTAAGCTATCCTTTACCATTTTTTCATGTGCTTTATATACATATTTTTACAGGAATTAAAGAGCTAATATTCATGATTCATTGTATATTATAAATAGCATTATTTAGACTTATAAAGAAATAGTTAGTTGGATACAGCAAATGTTCATCACAAAAGGGAAATCATACATTTTACAATACATTTGACTAAGACTACACATAAAAGTCTGCTGCCTTTGGAAGTATCCAACACCACACTAGCAGTACTTACAGCTATAACTTCCTTAGTTTACAAGCATGACTTTATAGTATTTCTGTACAGGCAACAGAAAGGGGACCAGAAAGCTTCTGACTGGATAGACTCTTGGACATACTGATTCAGGGTATGAGTGTAATTTGAAAACAGCTGCACAAATTTTAACAGGAGCTTCATTTTCAATTTATATTGAGAAACATTAAAAGGGAGCACATTTACTAAAGGTAAAGCCTTTAGCAGCATGAAGTTATTAGCTATATGTGGGAGAAGATGCCAAAGATTAGCATATACACAGATTCCAGGCCATTGAGCAACAGCCTAGAAAGCTGATCCGGGGCCCAGTGGAAAAATATCAAAGACAGTGAGTATGTGTGTAGAAAAATGGAGAGACAAAGGAGAAAGGTTTGGAAGTAGAAAGGTAGCCATGTAAACAATGTTAAAAATACTTGGCCAGTTTATATTGTGCAGTCTATACCATTCATGATATAATAATTAGTGCAACAAGCACAAGGGACAGACCATACTGAAATCACTTATGAACCCCAGTGGTTGCTGCTGTCCTAGAGCTTCTCATCTCTTTTGGAGAAGATCCAATATCGAGCCCTTGATATCACTGCTGTTTGAAGATATCAACATTTCACTTAGGGTAGATACTGACATGGACAGCAATATTTTCTTATAGTGATAAGAATCTGTCTCTTCCATTCAGATATGTGTTTGCTTTTACATGAGCAATTCATGAACAAAGGTCATAGAATTGCATGTTATCTAAGAGGAGATGAGACCAAGAAGATAGCAACTGCACACTGAAGGAGCTTGAGAAATCCAGTGGCCTTGTGTTACATTGCTCATCATGCATACTACATGAGTCACATGTGTGTATATTCTTCCCACCTTCCTTACTGAATGTGACTAACAAACCTTTCTCGGCTGAAAGAACAGAAAGAGGGCACAGGGCACAGGGCACAGACTGTTCTATTTCGCAGTGCCCTCAAACTCAAGAACACCAAATAAGAATGCTCTTATACATGTGGGTTGCGAGGGAAATTTTCAGTTGTAGATTTACATGCGTGTCCTTGGAGATGAAAATAGATTCATTGTCATTAGTTTTAAAGGAGTACATGCTCCATCAAGTTTCTGAAGACAATGAGATCCTCTGGGGTTAAGAAGATTCATATGTCTCCCTAACATTGACTTCTGCATGGAGGGCTTTGTACTTAATTATCTCACAAGAATTACTAGGCAAGAAAGGATGATGTGACTTAATTTAAATATAGGATTCTATTGAAAGAATGAGTGACTCATTTCAGTACACAATAGATTTGCATTGTTCTTCAATAGAGTATTATAATCTCCTGAGGTCCACTCTAGCCTGATAAATACATCCCATCAATAATGTAATGGCAAAGTCATTAAGAGTTTCCATCATGTTTCATTTGCACACTCTATCTCCTCAGAGCTATTCTGGGATTTGATGATAGCATCCTCATGTGGACTGGGTACTAATGTTGCCATGCTAATGAAAATATATCACAGAATGATGATTTTTTATTTTTCCTTTTTGAATGAAGAATGCAATATTTTGTCATGTTTAGAGGAGCCACTCTAAAAGAATTTACTTTACTGATAATAATTGTATAAATAATAAAATATATGTTCTATTCAAGAGAGAAGTAGAATAATAGCCCAGTCCCATCTATAGAATTTGACGCTATCTGGATTTTGAGAAGAGTGAAGTCTCTCAGGATTAATAAAACATCTAAAAATCATTTTCTACAAGCACTCTATTGTTCCCCTTCCGTTTGATTATGCGATTTATGATTGACTGCTATTACCTATCAGTCTAGTAATTTATTCCTGATAGGGTATTTCTAAAATGCCAAATAAGAGGACCACTAAGTATCTAACATAATCCTTTAAAATGTCATTTACTTGAAGACTATAAATGGGATGGAAAGAATGGAAAAATAGAGTGTTATTGTTTATATGTTTTCAGTCCAGCAAGTGATACTATTGGAGGTGTGACCTTGTTGGAGTAGGTGTGTCACTTGGTGTGGGCTTTAAGACCCTTATAACAGCTAACTGGAAGCCAGTATTTTGCTAGCAGCCTTCAGATAAATAGGAGGAATTCTTAGCTCCTCCTGTACTATGCCTGCCTGGATGTTGCCAGGTTCCCACTTTGATGATAACGGACTGAACCTCTGAGCATGTATGTCAGTCCCAATTAAATGTTATCCTTATGAGAATTGCCTTGGTCATGGCATCTGTTCACAGTAGTAAATCTATAGCTAAGATAAATAGCATCACTGAGTCTTAGCCTACAGATAACATGATGACACCACTGCCTGCCTAATTGTGACTCAGGTTCCATTTACCTAACATGTTATCTTTCCATTTCTTTTTAAAAATTTAATTAATTTATATTGTTTTACTTATTCACTTTATATCTCCCTCACTGGCCCTCTCCTGGTCACCGTTCCCACAATCCTTCCCTCATACTCCACCCCCTTCATTTCTATGTATGTGGGCGCCGCCCCCTGGATGTTCCTCTACCCTGGCACTTAACCTCTTTACTAGGCTAGGTGTGTCCTCTCCCACTGAGTCCAGACAAGGTAGCCCAGCTAGAAGAATATATCCCACAGACAGACAACATCTTTTGATGTAGCCCCCATTCCAGTTATCCTGGACCCACATGAAGGCTAAGCTGCACATCTGCTACATATGTGTGGGGAGGCCTATGTCCAAGTTAGGTGACTCTGTTGGTCTTCCTGTGCAGTTGCTTTCCCCCTCAGGACCCATAATCCTTTCTCCTATTTTTCCCCGAGTCCCCAATCTCCATACGCTGTGGGTGTCTGTGTCTGTCTGAGCCAGCTGCTGGGTGCGCTCTCTTGAGGACAACATGTTCCTGTCTGCAAGCATAACAGAGTATGCTTGCCCATGGGGTGGGTCCCTAATTGGGTTATTGGTTGGTCAGTTTCTGCTCCTGCTTGCATTTCTTGTAGACAGGATAA